>NW_027459342.1:0-300000 GCF_050624435.1 Tenrec ecaudatus | reverse complement strand
TGATATTCTCATTTCAGCCACGCCGCCTGCAGTTCCTTCCTTGCAGAAAAATCTTTCCCAGTGTACTTCTTTAAAATGCTGCAAAATAGTGGGACAGAAGATTTCGGTTTAGCGTTAATTTTAAACGGGCATAGATACAGGCATGTGGGCATGTTTAGAGACAGTGTTTCACTGGTCTAGGGTAAAGGGTGAAGCGCCTGGGTTCCCGTGCTTCACTACTGTATGGCCTCAAGATGATGTGTAGGCACAGCGGCAAATCCATCGGTGGCAATTCTCTCATATTGTCATTGCGATGGGAAGATTCCTTATTCGCTAGGAAATGTTTTACCGTGGAAGACGGGTCACCACAGAGCTGTCTCTTTTGTGTTGAGACAAACTTTGCTGAATTTACCTGCCAGCAGTTGCGTGTCCTCCCTTTCTTTTAAGGCCGATGGAGATGCACGAGTGTAAGGAGAACGGTGAATGGTGGCCGTTCATAAGCCAGGATCATCAGAAACCGCAGAGTAAATTTTAGGAACGTAGACGTAGGACAGCGGAGAAAACTTCACTCAGGGACTTCAGTGAACTCTCCTTACAATGCTGAGGCCTGACACGCCTAGTGCCTGGGGGCAACCCGGCTCCTGCCCTAGGTAGTTTTGTTGAGCGTGCCTCCCTCAGGTGGTGCCTTTTCTCTCCCAGCAATATTGCTCCGTGAAATTCTGCCGATGATCAAAACTGTTTGCCATGGCTTTGTCCTTTCACCTCATTGGCCTCATCTTTGAAGTACAAATGCTTTTCTACACCGGTGCTGCCTCCCTGAGCTTTCCTTTGTCTTGGCTCAATCGATGCAGATTCCTGTGCTGAATACGCCATGGACTAGCACAGGTGGGTTCTTGTCAGTATACCGGGCAAACGCAGCAATTTCGATGGTC
The DNA here is from genome assembly GCF_050624435.1 of Tenrec ecaudatus. Lineage (NCBI taxonomy): Eukaryota > Metazoa > Chordata > Mammalia > Afrosoricida > Tenrecidae > Tenrec > Tenrec ecaudatus. Next base: position 299,089 of record NW_027459342.1, on the reverse strand, counting down.
AAGACCCACCTGGCTTGATCAAGGTTATTTATTCCAGTGAAAACGATTTTTATCCAAATTCTAGAGGAGCACCAGTGTGCCTCTGTGAGCTACACCCGGGCCTGCTGAACAGCGGCTCCGGAGTTTTCATTTTCTGACTAAAATTCAACACGGAATTTCATGGATCTAAGGAAACCGTGAATTGTGGACGTACCAGATTCTCACATCTTCATTGTCTAATGGAAGCTGAAGTTTCCCAGTCTGATCCGGCTGCCACTTCATTTCTGGCAATGACCATTCAATTGTGGACGTTCAGCCTTCTTCGGAATTCTCTTATACCGGCATGTTCCCGCGCCACATAAAGACCACTCGGTGGAGGTTTATGTGACTCAGGACAACTCTTTATTTCAGGCGTCTAGAACAAAGGGAATTCGCAGAGGTTGATGATCACTTATTAAAGTCCCGTTTCTCTATGATGCCCACTGATGACACTTCTACATCTGAGGGCAAAGAGCTCGTGCAGCATGATATTCTCATTTCAGCCACGCCGCCTGCATTTCCTTCCTTGCAGAAAAATCTTTCCCAGTGTACTTCTTTAAAATGCTGCAAAATAGTGGGACAGAAGATTTCGGTTTAGCGTTAACTTTAAACGGGCATAGATACAGGCATGTGGGCATGCTTAGAGACAGTGTTTCACTGGTCTAGGGTAAAGGGTGAAGCGCCTGGGTTCCCGTGCTTCACTACTGTATGGCCTCAAGATGATGTGTAGGCACAGCGGCAAATCCATCGGTGGCAATTCTCTCATATTGTCATTGCGATGGGAAGATTCCTTATTCGCTAGGAAATGTTTTACCGTGGAAGACGGGTCACCACAGAGCTGTCTCTTTTGTGTTGAGACAAACTTTGCTGAATTTACCTGCCAGCAGTTGCGTGTCCTCCCTTTCTTTTAAGGCCGATGGAGACGCACGAGTGTAAGGAGAACGGTGAATGGTGGCCGTTCATAAGCCAGGATCATCAGAAACCGCAGAGTAAATTTTAGGAACGTAGACGTAGGACAGCGGAGAAAACTTCACTCAGGGACTTCAGTGAACTCTCCTTACAATGCTGAGGCCTGACACGCCTAGTGCCTGGGGGCAACCCGGCTCCTGCCCTAGGTAGTTTTGTTGAGCGTGCCTCCCTCAGGTGGTGCCTTTTCTCTCCCAGCAATATTGCTCCGTGAAATTCTGCCGATGATCAAAACTGTTTGCCATGGCTTTGTCCTTTCACCTCATTGGCCTCATCTTTGAAGTACAAATGCTTTTCTACACGGGTGCTGCCTCCCTGAGCTTTCCTTTGTCTTGGCTCAATCGATGCAGATTCCTTTGCTGAATACGCCATGGACTAGCACAGGTGGGTTCTTGTCAGTATACCGGGCAAACGCAGCAATTTCGATGGTCAAGACCCAACTGGCTTGAACAAGGTTCTTTATTCCAGTGAAAACGATTTTTATCCAAATTCTAGAGGAGCACCAGTGTGCCCCTGGGAGCTACACCCGGGCCTGCTGAACAGCGGCTCCGGAGTTTTCATTTTCTGACTGAAATTCAACACGGAATTTCATGGATCTAAGGAAACCGTGAATTGTGGACGTACCAGATTCTCACATCTTCATTGTCTAATGGAAGCTGAAGTTTCCCAGTCTGATCCGGCTGCCACTTCATTTCTGGCAATGACCATTCAATTGTGGACGTGCAGCCTTCTTCGGAATTCTCTTATACCGGCATGTTCCCGCGCCACATAAAGACCACTCGGTGGAGGTTTATGTGACTCTGGGCAACTCTTTATTTCAGGCGTCTAGAACAAAGGGAATTCGCAGAGGTTGATGATCACTTATTAAAGTCCCGTTTCTCTATGATGCCCACTGATGACACTTCTACATCTGAGGGCAAAGAGCTCGTGCAGCATGATATTCTCATTTCAGCCACGCCGCCTGCAGTTCCTTCCTTGCAGAAAAATCTTTCCCAGTGTACTTCTTTAAAATGCTGCAAAATAGTGGGACAGAAGATTTCGGTTTAGCGTTAATTTTAAACGGGCATAGATACAGGCATGTGGGCATGTTTAGAGACAGTGTTTCACTGGTCTAGGGTAAAGGGTGAAGCGCCTGGGTTCCCGTGCTTCACTACTGTATGGCCTCAAGATGATGTGTAGGCACAGCGGCAAAACCATCGGTGGCAATTCTCTCATATTGTCATTGCGATGGGAAGATTCCTTATTCGCTAGGAAATGTTTTACCGTGGAAGACGGGTCACCACAGAGCTGTCTCTTTTGTGTTGAGACAAACTTTGCTGAATTTACCTGCCAGCAGTTGCGTGTCCTCCCTTTCTTTTAAGGCCGATGGAGACGCACGAGTGTAAGGAGAACGGTGAATGGTGGCCGTTCATAAGCCAGGATCATCAGAAACCGCAGAGTAAATTTTAGGAACGTAGACGTAGGACAGCGGAGAAAACTTCACTCAGGGACTTCAGTGAACTCTCCTTACAATGCTGAGGCCTGACACGCCTAGTGCCTGGGGGCAACCCGGCTCCTGCCCTAGGTAGTTTTGTTGAGCGTGCCTCCCTCAGGTGGTGCCTTTTCTCTCCCAGCAATATTGTTCCGTGAAATTCTGCCGATGATCAAAACTGTTTGCCATGGCTTTGTCCTTTCACCTCATTGGCCTCATCTTTGAAGTACAAATGCTTTTCTACACCGGTGCTGCCTCCCTGAGCTTTCCTTTGTCTTGGCTCAATCGATGCAGATTCCTGTGCTGAATACGCCATGGACTAGCACAGGTGGGTTCTTGTCAGTATACCGGGCAAACGCAGCAATTTCGATGGTCAAGACCCACCTGGCTTGATCAAGGTTATTTATTCCAGTGAAAACGATTTTTATCCAAATTCTAGAGGAGCACCAGTGTGCCTCTGTGAGCTACACCCGGGCCTGCTGAACAGCGGCTCCGGAGTTTTCATTTTCTGACTAAAATTCAACACGGAATTTCATGGATCTAAGGAAACCGTGAATTGTGGACGTACCAGATTCTCACATCTTCATTGTCTAATGGAAGCTGAAGTTTCCCAGTCTGATCCGGCTGCCACTTCATTTCTGGCAATGACCATTCAATTGTGGACGTTCAGCCTTCTTCGGAATTCTCTTATACCGGCATGTTCCCGCGCCACATAAAGACCACTCGGTGGAGGTTTATGTGACTCAGGACAACTCTTTATTTCAGGCGTCTAGAACAAAGGGAATTCGCAGAGGTTGATGATCACTTATTAAAGTCCCGTTTCTCTATGATGCCCACTGATGACACTTCTACATCTGAGGGCAAAGAGCTCGTGCAGCATGATATTCTCATTTCAGCCACGCCGCCTGCAATTCCTTCCTTGCAGAAAAATCTTTCCCAGTGTACTTCTTTAAAATGCTGCAAAATAGTGGGACAGAAGATTTCGGTTTAGCGTTAACGTTAAACGGGCATAGATACAGGCATGTGGGCATGTTTAGAGACAGTGTTTCACTGGTCTAGAGTAAAGGGTGAAGCGCCTGGGTTCCCGTGCTTCACTACTGTATGGCCTCAAGATGATGTGTAGGCACAGCGGCAAATCCATCGGTGGCAATTCTCTCATATTGTCATTGCGATGGGAAGATTCCTTATTCGCTAGGAAATGTTTTACCGTGGAAGACGGGTCACCACAGAGCTGTCTCTTTTGTGTTGAGACAAACTTTGCTGAATTTACCTGCCAGCAGTTGCGTGTCCTCCCTTTCTTTTAAGGCCGATGGAGACGCACGAGTGTAAGGAGAACGGTGAATGGTGGCCGTTCATAAGCCAGGATCATCAGAAACCGCAGAGTAAATTTTAGGAACGTAGACGTAGGACAGCAGAGAAAACTTCACTCAGGGACTTCAGTGAACTCTCCTTACAATGCTGAGGCCTGACACGCCTAGTGCCTGGGGGCAACCCGGCTCCTGCCCTAGGTAATTTTGTTGAGCGTGCCTCCCTCAGGTGGTGCCTTTTCTCTCCCAGCAATATTGCTCCGTGAAATTCTGCCAATGATCAAAACTGTTTGCCATGGCTTTGTCCTTTCACCTCATTGGCCTCATCTTTGAAGTACAAATGCTTTTCTACACGGGTGCTGCCTCCCTGAGCTTTCCTTTGTCTTGGCTCAATCGATGCAGATTCCTTTGCTGAATACGCCATGGACTAGCACAGGTGGGTTCTTGTCAGTATACCGGGCAAACGCAGCAATTTCGATGGTAAAGACCCACCTGGCTTGAACAAGGTTCTTTATTCCAGTGAAAACGATTTTTATCCAAATTCTAGAGGAGCAACAGTGTGCCCCTGGGAGCTACACCCGGGCCTGCTGAACAGCGGCTCCGGAGTTTTCATTTTCTGACTGAAATTCAACACGGAATTTCATGGATCTAAGGAAACCGTGAATTGTGGACGTACCAGATTCTCACATCTTCATTGTCTAATGGAAGCTGAAGTTTCCCAGTCTGATCCGGCTGCCACTTCATTTCTGGCAATGACCATTCAATTGTGGACGTTCAGCCTTCTTCGGAATTCTCTTATACCGGCATGTTCCCGCGCCACATAAAGACCACTCGGTGGAGGTTTATGTGACTCTGGGCAACTCTTTTTTTCAGGCGTCTAGAACAAAGGGAATTCGCAGAGGTTGATGATCACTTATTAAAGTCCCGTTTCTCTATGATGCCCACTGATGACACTTCTACATCTGAGGGCAAAGAGCTCGTGCAGCATGATATTCTCATTTCAGCCACGCCGCCTGCAGTTCCTTCCTTGCAGAAAAATCTTTCCCAGTGTACTTCTTTAAAATGCTGCAAAATAGTGGGACAGAAGATTTCGGTTTAGCGTTAATTTTAAACGGGCATAGATACAGGCATGTGGGCATGTTTAGAGACAGTGTTTCACTGGTCTAGGGTAAAGGGTGAAGCGCCTGGGTTCCCGTGCTTCACTACTGTATGGCCTCAAGATGATGTGTAGGCACAGCGGCAAATCCATCGGTGGCAATTCTCTCATATTGTCATTGCGATGGGAAGATTCCTTATTCGCTAGGAAATGTTTTACCGTGGAAGACGGGTCACCACAGAGCTGTCTCTTTTGTGTTGAGACAAACTTTGCTGAATTTACCTGCCAGCAGTTGCGTGTCCTCCCTTTCTTTTAAGGCCGATGGAGACGCACGAGTGTAAGGAGAACGGTGAATGGTGGCCGTTCATAAGCCAGGATCATCAGAAACCGCAGAGTAAATTTTAGGAACGTAGACGTAGGACAGCGGAGAAAACTTCACTCAGGGATTTCAGTGAACTCTCCTTACAATGCTGAGGCCTGACACGCCTAGTGCCTGGGGCCAACCCGGCTCCTGCCCTAGGTAGTTTTGTTGAGCGTGCCTCCCTCAGGTGGTGCCTTTTCTCTCCCAGCAATATTGCTCCGTGAAATTCTGCCGATGATCAAAACTGTTTGCCATGGCTTTGTCCTTTCACCTCATTGGCCTCATCTTTGAAGTACAAATGCTTTTCTACACGGGTGCTGCCTCCCTGAGCTTTCCTTTGTCTTGGCTCAATCGATGCAGATTCCTGTGCTGAATACGCCATGGACTAGCACAGGTGGGTTCTTGTCAGTATACCGGGCAAACGCAGCAATTTCGATGGTCAAGACCCACCTGGCTTGATCAAGGTTCTTTATTCCAGTGAAAACGATTTTTATCCAAATTCTAGAGGAGCACCAGAGTGCCTCTGTGAGTTACACCCTGGCCTGCTGAACAGCGGCTCCGGAGTTTTCATTTTCTGACTAAAATTCAACACGGAATTTCATGGATCTAAGGAAACCGTGAATTGTGGACGTACCAGATTCTCACATCTTCATTGTCTAATGGAAGCTGAAGTTTCCCAGTCTGATCCGGCTGCCACTTCATTTCTGGCAATGACCATTCAATTGTGGACGTTCAGCCTTCTTCGGAATTCTCTTATACCGGCATGTTCCCGCGCCACATAAAGACCACTCGGTGGAGGTTTATGTGACTCAGGACAACTCTTTATTTCAGGCGTCTAGAACAAAGGGAATTCGCAGAGGTTGATGATCACTTATTAAAGTCCCGTTTCTCTATGATGCCCACTGATGACACTTCTACATCTGAGGGCAAAGAGCTCGTGCAGCATGATATTCTCATTTCAGCCACGCCGCCTGCAGTTCCTTCCTTGCAGAAAAATCTTTCCCAGTGTACTTCTTTAAAATGCTGCAAAATAGTGGGACAGAAGATTTCGGTTTAGCGTTAACTTTAAACGGGCATAGATACAGGCATGTGGGCATGTTTAGAGACAGTGTTTCACTGGTCTAGGGTAAAGGGTGAAGCGCCTGGGTTCCCGTGCTTCACTACTGTATGGCCTCAAGATGATGTGTAGGCACAGCGGCAAATCCATCGGTGGCAATTCTCTCATATTGTCATTGCGATGGGAAGATTCCTTATTCGCTAGGAAATGTTTTACCGTGGAAGACGGGTCACCACAGAGCTGTCTCTTTTGTGTTGAGACAAACTTTGCTGAATTTACCTGCCAGCAGTTGCGTGTCCTCCCTTTCTTTTAAGGCCGATGGAGACGCACGAGTGTAAGGAGAACGGTGAATGGTGGCCGTTCATAAGCCAGGATCATCAGAAACCGCAGAGTAAATTTTAGGAACGTAGACGTAGGACAGCGGAGAAAACTTCACTCAGGGACTTCAGTGAACTCTCCTTACAATGCTGAGGCCTGACACGCCTAGTGCCTGGGGGCAACCCGGCTCCTGCCCTAGGTAGTTTTGTTGAGCGTGCCTCCCTCAGGTGGTGCCTTTTCTCTCCCAGCAATATTGCTCCGTGAAATTCTGCCGATGATCAAAACTGTTTGCCATGGCTTTGTCCTTTCACCTCATTGGCCTCATCTTTGAAGTACAAATGCTTTTCTACACGGGTGCTGCCTCCCTGAGCTTTCCTTTGTCTTGGCTCAATCGATGCAGATTCCTTTGCTGAATACGCCATGGACTAGCACAGGTGGGTTCTTGTCAGTATACCGGGCAAACGCAGCAATTTCGATGGTCAAGACCCAACTGGCTTGAACAAGGTTCTTTATTCCAGTGAAAACGATTTTTATCCAAATTCTAGAGGAGCACCAGTGTGCCCCTGGGAGCTACACCCGGGCCTGCTGAACAGCGGCTCCGGAGTTTTCATTTTCTGACTGAAATTCAACACGGAATTTCATGGATCTAAGGAAACCGTGAATTGTGGACGTACCAGATTCTCACATCTTCATTGTCTAATGGAAGCTGAAGTTTCCCAGTCTGATCCGGCTGCCACTTCATTTCTGGCAATGACCATTCAATTGTGGACGTGCAGCCTTCTTCGGAATTCTCTTATACCGGCATGTTCCCGCGCCACATAAAGACCACTCGGTGGAGGTTTATGTGACTCTGGGCAACTCTTTATTTCAGGCGTCTAGAACAAAGGGAATTCGCAGAGGTTGATGATCACTTATTAAAGTCCCGTTTCTCTATGATGCCCACTGATGACACTTCTACATCTGAGGGCAAAGAGCTCGTGCAGCATGATATTCTCATTTCAGCCACGCCGCCTGCAGTTCCTTCCTTGCAGAAAAATCTTTCCCAGTGTACTTCTTTAAAATGCTGCAAAATAGTGGGACAGAAGATTTCGGTTTAGCGTTAATTTTAAACGGGCATAGATACAGGCATGTGGGCATGTTTAGAGACAGTGTTTCACTGGTCTAGGGTAAAGGGTGAAGCGCCTGGGTTCCCGTGCTTCACTACTGTATGGCCTCAAGATGATGTGTAGGCACAGCGGCAAAACCATCGGTGGCAATTCTCTCATATTGTCATTGCGATGGGAAGATTCCTTATTCGCTAGGAAATGTTTTACCGTGGAAGACGGGTCACCACAGAGCTGTCTCTTTTGTGTTGAGACAAACTTTGCTGAATTTACCTGCCAGCAGTTGCGTGTCCTCCCTTTCTTTTAAGGCCGATGGAGACGCACGAGTGTAAGGAGAACGGTGAATGGTGGCCGTTCATAAGCCAGGATCATCAGAAACCGCAGAGTAAATTTTAGGAACGTAGACGTAGGACAGCGGAGAAAACTTCACTCAGGGACTTCAGTGAACTCTCCTTACAATGCTGAGGCCTGACACGCCTAGTGCCTGGGGGCAACCCGGCTCCTGCCCTAGGTAGTTTTGTTGAGCGTGCCTCCCTCAGGTGGTGCCTTTTCTCTCCCAGCAATATTGTTCCGTGAAATTCTGCCGATGATCAAAACTGTTTGCCATGGCTTTGTCCTTTCACCTCATTGGCCTCATCTTTGAAGTACAAATGCTTTTCTACACCGGTGCTGCCTCCCTGAGCTTTCCTTTGTCTTGGCTCAATCGATGCAGATTCCTGTGCTGAATACGCCATGGACTAGCACAGGTGGGTTCTTGTCAGTATACCGGGCAAACGCAGCAATTTCGATGGTCAAGACCCACCTGGCTTGATCAAGGTTATTTATTCCAGTGAAAACGATTTTTATCCAAATTCTAGAGGAGCACCAGTGTGCCTCTGTGAGCTACACCCGGGCCTGCTGAACAGCGGCTCCGGAGTTTTCATTTTCTGACTAAAATTCAACACGGAATTTCATGGATCTAAGGAAACCGTGAATTGTGGACGTACCAGATTCTCACATCTTCATTGTCTAATGGAAGCTGAAGTTTCCCAGTCTGATCCGGCTGCCACTTCATTTCTGGCAATGACCATTCAATTGTGGACGTTCAGCCTTCTTCGGAATTCTCTTATACCGGCATGTTCCCGCGCCACATAAAGACCACTCGGTGGAGGTTTATGTGACTCAGGATAACTCTTTATTTCAGGCGTCTAGAACAAAGGGAATTCGCAGAGGTTGATGATCACTTATTAAAGTCCCGTTTCTCTATGATGCCCACTGATGACACTTCTACATCTGAGGGCAAAGAGCTCGTGCAGCATGATATTCTCATTTCAGCCACGCCGCCTGCAATTCCTTCCTTGCAGAAAAATCTTTCCCAGTGTACTTCTTTAAAATGCTGCAAAATAGTGGGACAGAAGATTTCGGTTTAGCGTTAACGTTAAACGGGCATAGATACAGGCATGTGGGCATGTTTAGAGACAGTGTTTCACTGGTCTAGAGTAAAGGGTGAAGCGCCTGGGTTCCCGTGCTTCACTACTGTATGGCCTCAAGATGATGTGTAGGCACAGCGGCAAATCCATCGGTGGCAATTCTCTCATATTGTCATTGCGATGGGAAGATTCCTTATTCGCTAGGAAATGTTTTACCGTGGAAGACGGGTCACCACAGAGCTGTCTCTTTTGTGTTGAGACAAACTTTGCTGAATTTACCTGCCAGCAGTTGCGTGTCCTCCCTTTCTTTTAAGGCCGATGGAGACGCACGAGTGTAAGGAGAACGGTGAATGGTGGCCGTTCATAAGCCAGGATCATCAGAAACCGCAGAGTAAATTTTAGGAACGTAGACGTAGGACAGCAGAGAAAACTTCACTCAGGGACTTCAGTGAACTCTCCTTACAATGCTGAGGCCTGACACGCCTAGTGCCTGGGGGCAACCCGGCTCCTGCCCTAGGTAATTTTGTTGAGCGTGCCTCCCTCAGGTGGTGCCTTTTCTCTCCCAGCAATATTGCTCCGTGAAATTCTGCCAATGATCAAAACTGTTTGCCATGGCTTTGTCCTTTCACCTCATTGGCCTCATCTTTGAAGTACAAATGCTTTTCTACACGGGTGCTGCCTCCCTGAGCTTTCCTTTGTCTTGGCTCAATCGATGCAGATTCCTTTGCTGAATACGCCATGGACTAGCACAGGTGGGTTCTTGTCAGTATACCGGGCAAACGCAGCAATTTCGATGGTAAAGACCCACCTGGCTTGAACAAGGTTCTTTATTCCAGTGAAAACGATTTTTATCCAAATTCTAGAGGAGCAACAGTGTGCCCCTGGGAGCTACACCCGGGCCTGCTGAACAGCGGCTCCGGAGTTTTCATTTTCTGACTGAAATTCAACACGGAATTTCATGGATCTAAGGAAACCGTGAATTGTGGACGTACCAGATTCTCACATCTTCATTGTCTAATGGAAGCTGAAGTTTCCCAGTCTGATCCGGCTGCCACTTCATTTCTGGCAATGACCATTCAATTGTGGACGTTCAGCCTTCTTCGGAATTCTCTTATACCGGCATGTTCCCGCGCCACATAAAGACCACTCGGTGGAGGTTTATGTGACTCTGGGCAACTCTTTTTTTCAGGCGTCTAGAACAAAGGGAATTCGCAGAGGTTGATGATCACTTATTAAAGTCCCGTTTCTCTATGATGCCCACTGATGACACTTCTACATCTGAGGGCAAAGAGCTCGTGCAGCATGATATTCTCATTTCAGCCACGCCGCCTGCAGTTCCTTCCTTGCAGAAAAATCTTTCCCAGTGTACTTCTTTAAAATGCTGCAAAATAGTGGGACAGAAGATTTCGGTTTAGCGTTAATTTTAAACGGGCATAGATACAGGCATGTGGGCATGTTTAGAGACAGTGTTTCACTGGTCTAGGGTAAAGGGTGAAGCGCCTGGGTTCCCGTGCTTCACTACTGTATGGCCTCAAGATGATGTGTAGGCACAGCGGCAAATCCATCGGTGGCAATTCTCTCATATTGTCATTGCGATGGGAAGATTCCTTATTCGCTAGGAAATGTTTTACCGTGGAAGACGGGTCACCACAGAGCTGTCTCTTTTGTGTTGAGACAAACTTTGCTGAATTTACCTGCCAGCAGTTGCGTGTCCTCCCTTTCTTTTAAGGCCGATGGAGACGCACGAGTGTAAGGAGAACGGTGAATGGTGGCCGTTCATAAGCCAGGATCATCAGAAACCGCAGAGTAAATTTTAGGAACGTAGACGTAGGACAGCGGAGAAAACTTCACTCAGGGATTTCAGTGAACTCTCCTTACAATGCTGAGGCCTGACACGCCTAGTGCCTGGGGCCAACCCGGCTCCTGCCCTAGGTAGTTTTGTTGAGCGTGCCTCCCTCAGGTGGTGCCTTTTCTCTCCCAGCAATATTGCTCCGTGAAATTCTGCCGATGATCAAAACTGTTTGCCATGGCTTTGTCCTTTCACCTCATTGGCCTCATCTTTGAAGTACAAATGCTTTTCTACACGGGTGCTGCCTCCCTGAGCTTTCCTTTGTCTTGGCTCAATCGATGCAGATTCCTGTGCTGAATACGCCATGGACTAGCACAGGTGGGTTCTTGTCAGTATACCGGGCAAACGCAGCAATTTCGATGGTCAAGACCCACCTGGCTTGATCAAGGTTCTTTATTCCAGTGAAAACGATTTTTATCCAAATTCTAGAGGAGCACCAGAGTGCCTCTGTGAGTTACACCCTGGCCTGCTGAACAGCGGCTCCGGAGTTTTCATTTTCTGACTAAAATTCAACACGGAATTTCATGGATCTAAGGAAACCGTGAATTGTGGACGTACCAGATTCTCACATCTTCATTGTCTAATGGAAGCTGAAGTTTCCCAGTCTGATCCGGCTGCCACTTCATTTCTGGCAATGACCATTCAATTGTGGACGTTCAGCCTTCTTCGGAATTCTCTTATACCGGCATGTTCCCGCGCCACATAAAGACCACTCGGTGGAGGTTTATGTGACTCAGGACAACTCTTTATTTCAGGCGTCTAGAACAAAGGGAATTCGCAGAGGTTGATGATCACTTATTAAAGTCCCGTTTCTCTATGATGCCCACTGATGACACTTCTACATCTGAGGGCAAAGAGCTCGTGCAGCATGATATTCTCATTTCAGCCACGCCGCCTGCAGTTCCTTCCTTGCAGAAAAATCTTTCCCAGTGTACTTCTTTAAAATGCTGCAAAATAGTGGGACAGAAGATTTCGGTTTAGCGTTAACTTTAAACGGGCATAGATACAGGCATGTGGGCATGTTTAGAGACAGTGTTTCACTGGTCTAGGGTAAAGGGTGAAGCGCCTGGGTTCCCGTGCTTCACTACTGTATGGCCTCAAGATGATGTGTAGGCACAGCGGCAAATCCATCGGTGGCAATTCTCTCATATTGTCATTGCGATGGGAAGATTCCTTATTCGCTAGGAAATGTTTTACCGTGGAAGACGGGTCACCACAGAGCTGTCTCTTTTGTGTTGAGACAAACTTTGCTGAATTTACCTGCCAGCAGTTGCGTGTCCTCCCTTTCTTTTAAGGCCGATGGAGACGCACGAGTGTAAGGAGAACGGTGAATGGTGGCCGTTCATAAGCCAGGATCATCAGAAACCGCAGAGTAAATTTTAGGAACGTAGACGTAGGACAGCGGAGAAAATTTCACTCAGGGACTTCAGTGAACTCTCCTTACAATGCTGAGGCCTGACACGCCTAGTGCCTGGGGGCAACCCGGCTCCTGCCCTAGGTAGTTTTGTTGAGCGTGCCTCCCTCAGGTGGTGCCTTTTCTCTCCCAGCAATATTGCTCCGTGAAATTCTGCCGATGATCAAAACTGTTTGCCATGGCTTTGTCCTTTCACCTCATTGGCCTCATCTTTGAAGTACAAATGCTTTTCTACACGGGTGCTGCCTCCCTGAGCTTTCCTTTGTCTTGGCTCAATCGATGCAGATTCCTGTGCTGAATACGCCATGGACTAGCACAGGTGGGTTCTTGTCAGTATACCGGGCAAACGCAGCAATTTCGATGGTCAAGACCCACCTGGCTTGATCAAGGTTCTTTATTCCAGTGAAAACGATTTTTATCCAAATTCGAGAGGAGCACCAGAGTGCCTCTGTGAGCTACACCCGGGCCTGCTGAACAGCGGCTCCGGAGTTTTCATTTTCTGACTGAAATTCAACACGGAATTTCATGGATCTAAGGAAACCGTGAATTGTGGACGTACCAGATTCTCACATCTTCATTGTCTAATGGAAGCTGAAGTTTCGCAGTCTGATCCGGCTGCCACTTCATTTCTGGCAATGACCATTCAATTGTGGACGTTCAGCCTTCTTCGGAATTCTCTTATACCGGCATGTTCCCGCGCCACATAAAGACCACTCGGTGGAGGTTTATGTGACTCAGGACAACTCTTTATTTCAGGCGTCTAGAACAAAGGGAATTCGCAGAGGTTGATGATCACTTATTAAAGTCCCGTTTCTCTATGATGCCCACTGATGACACTTCTACATCTGAGGGCAAAGAGCTCGTGCAGCATGATATTCTCATTTCAGCCACGCCGCCTGCAGTTCCTTCCTTGCAGAAAAATCTTTCCCAGTGTACTTCTTTAAAATGCTGCAAAATAGTGGGACAGAAGATTTCGGTTTAGCGTTAACTTTAAACGGGCATAGATACAGGCATGTGGGCATGTTTAGAGACAGTGTTTCACTGGTCTAGGGTAAAGGGTGAAGCGCCTGGGTTCCCGTGCTTCACTACTGTATGGCCTCAAGATGATGTGTAGGCACAGCGGCAAATCCATCGGTGGCAATTCTCTCATATTGTCATTGCGATGGGAAGATTCCTTATTCGCTAGGAAATGTTTTACCGTGGAAGACGGGTCACCACAGAGCTGTCTCTTTTGTGTTGAGACAAACTTTGCTGAATTTACCTGCCAGCAGTTGCGTGTCCTCCCTTTCTTTTAAGGCCGATGGAGACGCACGAGTGTAAGGAGAACGGTGAATGGTGGCCGTTCATAAGCCAGGATCATCAGAAACCGCAGAGTAAATTTTAGGAACGTAGACGTAGGACAGCGGAGAAAACTTCACTCAGGGACTTCAGTGAACTCTCCTTACAATGCTGAGGCTTGACACGCCTAGTGCCTGGGGGCAACCCGGCTCCTGCCCTAGGTAGTTTTGTTGAGCGTGCCTCCCTCAGGTGGTGCCTTTTCTCTCCCAGCAATATTGCTCCGTGAAATTCTGCCAATGATCAAAACTGTTTGCCATGGCTTTGTCCTTTCACCTCATTGACCTCATCTTTGAAGTACAAATGCTTTTCTACACGGGTGCTGCCTCCCTGAGCTTTCCTTTGTCTTGGCTCAATCGATGCAGATTCCTGTGCTGAATACGCCATGGACTAGCACAGGTGGGTTCTTGTCAGTATACCGGGCAAACGCAGCAATTTCGATGGTCAAGACCCAACTGGCTTGAACAAGGTTCTTTATTCCAGTGAAAACGATTTTTATCCAAATTCTAGAGGAGCACCAGTGTGCCCCTGGGAGCTACACCCGGGCCTGCTGAACAGCGGCTCCGGAGTTTTCATTTTCTGACTGAAATTCAACACGGAATTTCATGGATCTAAGGAAACCGTGAATTGTGGACGTACCAGATTCTCACATCTTCATTGTCTAATGGAAGCTGAAGTTTCCCAGTCTGATCCGGCTGCCACTTCATTTCTGGCAATGACCATTCAATTGTGGACGTGCAGCCTTCTTCGGAATTCTCTTATACCGGCATGTTCCCGCGCCACATAAAGACCACTCGGTGGAGGTTTATGTGACTCTGGGCAACTCTTTTTTTCAGGCGTCTAGAACAAAGGGAATTCGCAGAGGTTGATGATCACTTATTAAAGTCCCGTTTCTCTATGATGCCCACTGATGACACTTCTACATCTGAGGGCAAAGAGCTCGTGCAGCATGATATTCTCATTTCAGCCACGCCGCCTGCAGTTCCTTCCTTGCAGAAAAATCTTTCCCAGTGTACTTCTTTAAAATGCTGCAAAATAGTGGGACAGAAGATTTCGGTTTAGCGTTAATTTTAAACGGGCATAGATACAGGCATGTGGGCATGTTTAGAGACAGTGTTTCACTGGTCTAGGGTAAAGGGTGAAGCGCCTGGGTTCCCGTGCTTCACTACTGTATGGCCTCAAGATGATGTGTAGGCACAGCGGCAAATCCATCGGTGGCAATTCTCTCATATTGTCATTGCGATGGGAAGATTCCTTATTCGCTAGGAAATGTTTTACCGTGGAAGACGGGTCACCACAGAGCTGTCTCTTTTGTGTTGAGACAAACTTTGCTGAATTTACCTGCCAGCAGTTGCGTGTCCTCCCTTTCTTTTAAGGCCGATGGAGATGCACGAGTGTAAGGAGAACGGTGAATGGTGGCCGTTCATAAGCCAGGATCATCAGAAACCGCAGAGTAAATTTTAGGAACGTAGACGTAGGACAGCGGAGAAAACTTCACTCAGGGACTTCAGTGAACTCTCCTTACAATGCTGAGGCCTGACACGCCTAGTGCCTGGGGCCAACCCGGCTCCTGCCCTAGGTAGTTTTGTTGAGCGTGCCTCCCTCAGGTGGTGCCTTTTCTCTCCCAGCAATATTGCTCCGTGAAATTCTGCCGATGATCAAAACTGTTTGCCATGGCTTTGTCCTTTCACCTCATTGGCCTCATCTTTGAAGTACAAATGCTTTTCTACACGGGTGCTGCCTCCCTGAGCTTTCCTTTGTCTTGGCTCAATCGATGCAGATTCCTGTGCTGAATACGCCATGGACTAGCACAGGTGGGTTCTTGTCAGTATACCGGGCAAACGCAGCAATTTCGATGGTCAAGACCCACCTGGCTTGATCAAGGTTCTTTATTCCAGTGAAAACGATTTTTATCCAAATTCTAGAGGAGCACCAGAGTGCCTCTGTGAGCTACACCCTGGCCTGCTGAACAGCGGCTCCGGAGTTTTCATTTTCTGACTGAAATTCAACACGGAATTTCATGGATCTAAGGAAACCGTGAATTGTGGACGTACCAGATTCTCACATCTTCATTGTCTAATGGAAGCTGAAGTTTCCCAGTCTGATCCGGCTGCCACTTCATTTCTGGCAATGACCATTCAATTGTGGACGTTCAGCCTTCTTCGGAATTCTCTTATACCGGCATGTTCCCGCGCCACATAAAGACCACTCGGTGGAGGTTTATGTGACTCAGGACAACTCTTTATTTCAGGCGTCTAGAACAAAGGGAATTCGCAGAGGTTGATGATCACTTATTAAAGTCCCGTTTCTCTATGATGCCCACTGATGACACTTCTACATCTGAGGGCAAAGAGCTCGTGCAGCATGATATTCTCATTTCAGCCACGCCGCCTGCAGTTCCTTCCTTGCAGAAAAATCTTTCCCAGTGTACTTCTTTAAAATGCTGCAAAATAGTGGGACAGAAGATTTCGGTTTAGCGTTAACTTTAAACGGGCATAGATACAGGCATGTGGGCATGTTTAGAGACAGTGCTTCACTGGTCTAGGGTAAAGGGTGAAGCGCCTGGGTTCCCGTGCTTCACTACTGTATGACCTCAAGATGATGTGTAGGCACAGCGGCAAATCCATCGGTGGCAATTCTCTCATATTGTCATTGCGATGGGAAGATTCCTTATTCGCTAGGAAATGTTTTACCGTGGAAGACGGGTCACCACAGAGCTGTCTCTTTTGTGTTGAGACAAACTTTGCTGAATTTACCTGCCAGCAGTTGCGTGTCCTCCCTTTCTTTTAAGGCCGATGGAGACGCACGAGTGTAAGGAGAACGGTGAATGGTGGCCGTTCATAAGCCAGGATCATCAGAAACCGCAGAGTAAATTTTAGGAACGTAGACGTAGGACAGCGGAGAAAACTTCACTCAGGGACTTCAGTGAACTCTCCTTACAATGCTGAGGCCTGACACGCCTAGTGCCTGGGGGCAACCCGGCTCCTGCCCTAGGTAGTTTTGTTGAGCGTGCCTCCCTCAGGTGGTGCCTTTTCTCTCCCAGCAATATTGCTCCGTGAAATTCTGCCGATGATCAAAACTGTTTGCCATGGCTTTGTCCTTTCACCTCATTGGCCTCATCTTTGAAGTACAAATGCTTTTCTACACGGGTGCTGCCTCCCTGAGCTTTCCTTTGTCTTGGCTCAATCGATGCAGATTCCTGTGCTGAATACGCCATGGACTAGCACAGGTGGGTTCTTGTCAGTATACCGGGCAAACGCAGCAATTTCGATGGTCAAGACCCACCTGGCTTGATCAAGGTTATTTATTCCAGTGAAAACGATTTTTATCCAAATTCGAGAGGAGCACCAGAGTGCCTCTGTGAGCTACACCCGGGCCTGCTGAACAGCGGCTCCGGAGTTTTCATTTTCTGACTGAAATTCAACACGGAATTTCATGGATCTAAGGAAACCGTGAATTGTGGACGTACCAGATTCTCACATCTTCATTGTCTAATGGAAGCTGAAGTTTCCCAGTCTGATCCGGCTGCCACTTCATTTCTGGCAATGACCATTCAATTGTGGACGTTCAGCCTTCTTCGGAATTCTCTTATACCGGCATGTTCCCGCGCCACATAAAGACCACTCGGTGGAGGTTTATGTGACTCAGGACAACTCTTTATTTCAGGCGTCTAGAACAAAGGGAATTCGCAGAGGTTGATGATCACTTATTAAAGTCCCGTTTCTCTATGATGCCCACTGATGACACTTCTACATCTGAGGGCAAAGAGCTCGTGCAGCATGATATTCTCATTTCAGCCACGCCGCCTGCAGTTCCTTCCTTGCAGAAAAATCTTTCCCAGTGTACTTCTTTAAAATGCTGCAAAATAGTGGGACAGAAGATTTCGGTTTAGCGTTAACTTTAAACGGGCATAGATACAGGCATGTGGGCATGTTTAGAGACAGTGTTTCACTGGTCTAGGGTAAAGGGTGAAGCGCCTGGGTTCCCGTGCTTCACTACTGTATGGCCTCAAGATGATGTGTAGGCACAGCGGCAAATCCATCGGTGGCAATTCTCTCATATTGTCATTGCGATGGGAAGATTCCTTATTCGCTAGGAAATGTTTTACCGTGGAAGACGGGTCACCACAGAGCTGTCTCTTTTGTGTTGAGACAAACTTTGCTGAATTTACCTGCCAGCAGTTGCGTGTCCTCCCTTTCTTTTAAGGCCGATGGAGACGCACGAGTGTAAGGAGAACGGTGAATGGTGGCCGTTCATAAGCCAGGATCATCAGAAACCGCAGAGTAAATTTTAGGAACGTAGACGTAGGACAGCGGAGAAAACTTCACTCAGGGACTTCAGTGAACTCTCCTTACAATG
Source organism: Tenrec ecaudatus (assembly GCF_050624435.1). Classification (NCBI taxonomy): domain Eukaryota; kingdom Metazoa; phylum Chordata; class Mammalia; order Afrosoricida; family Tenrecidae; genus Tenrec; species Tenrec ecaudatus. The sequence goes on along the minus strand of NW_027459342.1, from coordinate 281,026 downwards.
CTGAGGCCTGACACGCCTAGTGCCTGGGGGCAACCCGGCTCCTGCCCTAGGTAGTTTTGTTGAGCGTGCCTCCCTCAGGTGGTGCCTTTTCTCTCCCAGCAATATTGCTCCGTGAAATTCTGCCAATGATCAAAACTGTTTGCCATGGCTTTGTCCTTTCACCTCATTGGCCTCATCTTTGAAGTACAAATGCTTTTCTACACGGGTGCTGCCTCCCTGAGCTTTCCTTTGTCTTGGCTCAATCGATGCAGATTCCTGTGCTGAATACGCCATGGACTAGCACAGGTGGGTTCTTGTCAGTATACCGGGCAAACGCAGCAATTTCGATGGTCAAGACCCAACTGGCTTGAACAAGGTTCTTTATTCCAGTGAAAACGATTTTTATCCAAATTCTAGAGGAGCACCAGTGTGCCCCTGGGAGCTACACCCGGGCCTGCTGAACAGCGGCTCCGGAGTTTTCATTTTCTGACTGAAATTCAACACGGAATTTCATGGATCTAAGGAAACCGTGAATTGTGGACGTACCAGATTCTCACATCTTCATTGTCTAATGGAAGCTGAAGTTTCCCAGTCTGATCCGGCTGCCACTTCATTTCTGGCAATGACCATTCAATTGTGGACGTGCAGCCTTCTTCGGAATTCTCTTATACCGGCATGTTCCCGCGCCACATAAAGACCACTCGGTGGAGGTTTATGTGACTCAGGACAACTCTTTATTTCAGGCGTCTAGAACAAAGGGAATTCGCAGAGGTTGATGATCACTTATTAAAGTCCCGTTTCTCTATGATGCCCACTGATGACACTTCTACATCTGAGGGCAAAGAGCTCGTGCAGCATGATATTCTCATTTCAGCCACGCCGCCTGCAGTTCCTTCCTTGCAGAAAAATCTTTCCCAGTGTACTTCTTTAAAATGCTGCAAAATAGTGGGACAGAAGATTTCGGTTTAGCGTTAACTTTAAACGGGCATAGATACAGGCATGTGGGCATGTTTAGAGACAGTGTTTCACTGGTCTAGGGTAAAGGGTGAAGCGCCTGGGTTCCCGTGCTTCACTACTGTATGGCCTCAAGATGATGTGTAGGCACAGCGGCAAATCCATCGGTGGCAATTCTCTCATATTGTCATTGCGATGGGAAGATTCCTTATTCGCTAGGAAATGTTTTACCGTGGAAGACGGGTCACCACAGAGCTGTCTCTTTTGTGTTGAGACAAACTTTGCTGAATTTACCTGCCAGCAGTTGCGTGTCCTCCCTTTCTTTTAAGGCCGATGGAGACGCACGAGTGTAAGGAGAACGGTGAATGGTGGCCGTTCATAAGCCAGGATCATCAGAAACCGCAGAGTAAATTTTAGGAACGTAGACGTAGGACAGCGGAGAAAACTTCACTCAGGGACTTCAGTGAACTCTCCTTACAATGCTGAGGCCTGACACGCCTAGTGCCTGGGGGCAACCCGGCTCCTGCCCTAGGTAGTTTTGTTGAGCGTGCCTCCCTCAGGTGGTGCCTTTTCTCTCCCAGCAATATTGCTCCGTGAAATTCTGCCAATGATCAAAACTGTTTGCCATGGCTTTGTCCTTTCACCTCATTGGCCTCATCTTTGAAGTACAAATGCTTTTCTACACGGGTGCTGCCTCCCTGAGCTTTCCTTTGTCTTGGCTCAATCGATGCAGATTCCTGTGCTGAATACGCCATGGACTAGCACAGGTGGGTTCTTGTCAGTATACCGGGCAAACGCAGCAATTTCGATGGTCAAGACCCAACTGGCTTGAACAAGGTTCTTTATTCCAGTGAAAACGATTTTTATCCAAATTCTAGAGGAGCACCAGTGTGCCCCTGGGAGCTACACCCGGGCCTGCTGAACAGCGGCTCCGGAGTTTTCATTTTCTGACTGAAATTCAACACGGAATTTCATGGATCTAAGGAAACCGTGAATTGTGGACGTACCAGATTCTCACATCTTCATTGTCTAATGGAAGCTGAAGTTTCCCAGTCTGATCCGGCTGCCACTTCATTTCTGGCAATGACCATTCAATTGTGGACGTGCAGCCTTCTTCGGAATTCTCTTATACCGGCATGTTCCCGCGCCACATAAAGACCACTCGGTGGAGGTTTATGTGACTCTGGGCAACTCTTTATTTCAGGCGTCTAGAACAAAGGGAATTCGCAGAGGTTGATGATCACTTATTAAAGTCCCGTTTCTCTATGATGCCCACTGATGACACTTCTACATCTGAGGGCAAAGAGCTCGTGCAGCATGATATTCTCATTTCAGCCACGCCGCCTGCAGTTTCTTCCTTGCAGAAAAATCTTTCCCAGTGTACTTCTTTAAAATGCTGCAAAATAGTGGGACAGAAGATTTCGGTTTAGCGTTAACTTTAAACGGGCATAGATACAGGCATGTGGGCATGTTTAGAGACAGTGTTTCACTGGTCTAGGGTAAAGGGTGAAGCGCCTGGGTTCCCGTGCTTCACTACTGTATGGCCTCAAGATGATGTGTAGGCACAGCGGCAAATCCATCGGTGGCAATTCTCTCATATTGTCATTGCGATGGGAAGATTCCTTATTCGCTAGGAAATGTTTTACCGTGTTAGACGGGTCACCACAGAGCTGTCTCTTTTGTGTTGAGACAAACTTTGCTGATTTTACCTGCCAGCAGTTGCGTGTCCTCCCTTTCTTTTAAGGCCGATGGAGACGCACAAGTGTAAGGAGAACGGTGAATGGTGGCCGTTCATAAGCCAGGATCATCAGAAACCGCAGAGTAAATTTTAGGAACGTAGACGTAGGACAGCGGAGAAAACTTCACTCAGGGACTTCAGTGAACTCTCCTTACAATGCTGAGGCCTGACACGACTAGTGCCTGGGGGCAACCCGGCTCCTGCCCTAGGTAGTTTTGTTGAGCGTGCCTCCCTCAGGTGGTGCCTTTTCTCTCCCAGCAATATTGCTCCGTGAAATTCTGCCGATGATCAAAACTGTTTGCCATGGCTTTGTCCTTTCACCTCATTGGCCTCATCTTTGAAGTACAAATGCTTTTCTACACGGGTGCTGCCTCCCTGAGCTTTCCTTTGTCTTGGCTCAATCGATGCAGATTCCTGTGCTGAATACGCCATGGACTAGCACAGGTGGGTTCTTGTCAGTATACCGGGCAAACGCAGCAATTTCGATGGTCAAGACCCAACTGGCTTGAACAAGGTTCTTTATTCCAGTGAAAACGATTTTTATCCAAATTCTAGAGGAGCACCAGTGTGCCCCTGGGAGCTACACCCGGGCCTGCTGAACAGCGGCTCCGGAGTTTTCATTTTCTGACTGAAATTCAACACGGAATTTCATGGATCTAAGGAAACCGTGAATTGTGGACGTACCAGATTCTCACATCTTCATTGTCTAATGGAAGCTGAAGTTTCCCAGTCTGATCCGGCTGCCACTTCATTTCTGGCAATGACCATTCAATTGTGGACGTGCAGCCTTCTTCGGAATTCTCTTATACCGGCATGTTCCCGCGCCACATAAAGACCACTCGGTGGAGGTTTATGTGACTCTGGGCAACTCTTTATTTCAGGCGTCTAGAACAAAGGGAATTCGCAGAGGTTGATGATCACTTATTAAAGTCCCGTTTCTCTATGATGCCCACTGATGACACTTCTACATCTGAGGGCAAAGAGCTCGTGCAGCATGATATTCTCATTTCAGCCACGCCGCCTGCAGTTTCTTCCTTGCAGAAAAATCTTTCCCAGTGTACTTCTTTAAAATGCTGCAAAATAGTGGGACAGAAGATTTCGGTTTAGCGTTAACTTTAAACGGGCATAGATACAGGTATGTGGGCATGTTTAGAGACAGTGTTTCACTGGTCTAGGGTAAAGGGTGAAGCGCCTGGGTTCCCGTGCTTCACTACTGTATGGCCTCAAGATGATGTGTAGGCACAGCGGCAAATCCATCGGTGGCAATTCTCTCATATTGTCATTGCGATGGGAAGATTCCTTATTCGCTAGGAAATGTTTTACCGTGGAAGACGGGTCACCACAGAGCTGTCTCTTTTGTGTTGAGACAAACTTTGCTGATTTTACCTGCCAGCAGTTGCGTGTCCTCCCTTTCTTTTAAGGCCGATGGAGACGCACGAGTGTAAGGAGAACGGTGAATGGTGGCCGTTCATAAGCCAGGATCATCAGAAACCGCAGAGTAAATTTTAGGAACGTAGACGTAGGACAGCGGAGAAAACTTCACTCAGGGACTTCAGTGAACTCTCCTTACAATGCTGAGGCCTGACACGCCTAGTGCCTGGGGGCAACCCGGCTCCTGCCCTAGGTAGTTTTGTTGAGCGTGCCTCCCTCAGGTGGTGCCTTTTCTCTCCCAGCAATATTGCTCCGTGAAATAATGCCGATGATCAAAACTGTTTGCCATGGCTTTGTCCTTTCACCTCATTGGCCTCATCTTTGAAGTACAAATGCTTTTCTACACGGGTGCTGCCTCCCTGAGCTTTCCTTTGTCTTGGCTCAATCGATGCAGATTCCTGTGCTGAATACGCCATGGACTAGCACAGGTGGGTTCTTGTCAGTATACCGGGCAAACGCAGCAATTTCGATGGTCAAGACCCACCTGGCTTGATCAAGGTTCTTTATTCCAGTGAAAACGATTTTTATCCAAATTCTAGAGGAGCACCAGTGTGCCTCTGTGAGCTACACCCGGGCCTGCTGAACAGCGGCTCCGGAGTTTTCATTTTCTGACTAAAATTCAACACGGAATTTCATGGATCTAAGGAAACCGTGAATTGTGGACGTACCAGATTCTCACATCTTCATTGTCTAATGGAAGCTGAAGTTTCCCAGTCTGATCCGGCTGCCACTTCATTTCTGGCAATGACCATTCAATTGTGGACGTGCAGCCTTCTTCGGAATTCTCTTATACCGGCATGTTCCCGCGCCACATAAAGACCACTCGGTGGAGGTTTATGTGACTCTGGGCAACTCTTTATTTCAGGCGTCTAGAACAAAGGGAATTCGCAGAGGTTGATGATCACTTATTAAAGTCCCGTTTCTCTATGATGCCCACTGATGACACTTCTACATCTGAGGGCAAAGAGCTCGTGCAGCATGATATTCTCATTTCAGCCACGCCGCCTGCAGTTCCTTCCTTGCAGAAAAATCTTTCCCAGTGTACTTCTTTAAAATGCTGCAAAATAGTGGGACAGAAGATTTCGGTTTAGCGTTAATTTTAAACGGGCATAGATACAGGCATGTGGGCATGTTTAGAGACAGTGTTTCACTGGTCTAGGGTAAAGGGTGAAGCGCCTGGGTTCCCGTGCTTCACTACTGTATGGCCTCAAGATGATGTGTAGGCACAGCGGCAAATCCATCGGTGGCAATTCTCTCATATTGTCATTGCGATGGGAAGATTCCTTATTCGCTAGGAAATGTTTTACCGTGGAAGACGGGTCACCACAGAGCTGTCTCTTTTGTGTTGAGACAAACTTTGCTGATTTTACCTGCCAGCAGTTGCGTGTCCTCCCTTTCTTTTAAGGCCGATGGAGACGCACGAGTGTAAGGAGAACGGTGAATGGTGGCCGTTCATAAGCCAGGATCATCAGAAACCGCAGAGTAAATTTTAGGAACGTAGACGTAGGACAGCGGAGAAAACTTCACTCAGGGACTTCAGTGAACTCTCCTTACAATGCTGAGGCCTGACACGCCTAGTGCCTGGGGGCAACCCGGCTCCTGCCCTAGGTAGTTTTGTTGAGCGTGCCTCCCTCAGGTGGTGCCTTTTCTCTCCCAGCAATATTGCTCCGTGAAATTCTGCCGATGATCAAAACTGTTTGCCATGGCTTTGTCCTTTCACCTCATTGGCCTCATCTTTGAAGTACAAATGCTTTTCTACACGGGTGCTGCCTCCCTGAGCTTTCCTTTGTCTTGGCTCAATCGATGCAGATTCCTGTGCTGAATACGCCATGGACTAGCACAGGTGGGTTCTTGTCAGTATACCGGGCAAACGCAGCAATTTCGATGGTCAAGACCCACCTGGCTTGATCAAGGTTCTTTATTCCAGTGAAAACGATTTTTATCCAAATTCTAGAGGAGCACCAGTGTGCCTCTGTGAGCTACACCCGGGCCTGCTGAACAGCGGCTCCGGAGTTTTCATTTTCTGACTAAAATTCAACACGGAATTTCATGGATCTAAGGAAACCGTGAATTGTGGACGTACCAGATTCTCACATCTTCATTGTCTAATGGAAGCTGAAGTTTCCCAGTCTGATCCGGCTGCCACTTCATTTCTGGCAATGACCATTCAATTGTGGACGTTCAGCCTTCTTCGGAATTCTCTTATACCGGCATGTTCCCGCGCCACATAAAGACCACTCGGTGGAGGTTTATGTGACTCAGGACAACTCTTTATTTCAGGCGTCTAGAACAAAGGGAATTCGCAGAGGTTGATGATCACTTATTAAAGTCCCGTTTCTCTATGATGCCCACTGATGACACTTCTACATCTGAGGGCAAAGAGCTCGTGCAGCATGATATTCTCATTTCAGCCACGCCGCCTGCAGTTCCTTCCTTGCAGAAAAATCTTTCCCAGTGTACTTCTTTAAAATGCTGCAAAATAGTGGGACAGAAGATTTCGGTTTAGCGTTAACTTTAAACGGGCATAGATACAGGCATGTGGGCATGTTTAGAGACAGTGTTTCACTGGTCTAGGGTAAAGGGTGAAGCGCCTGGGTTCCCGTGCTTCACTACTGTATGGCCTCAAGATGATGTGTAGGCACAGCGGCAAATCCATCGGTGGCAATTCTCTCATATTGTCATTGCGATGGGAAGATTCCTTATTCGCTAGGAAATGTTTTACCGTGGAAGACGGGTCACCACAGAGCTGTCTCTTTTGTGTTGAGACAAACTTTGCTGAATTTACCTGCCAGCAGTTGCGTGTCCTCCCTTTCTTTTAAGGCCGATGGAGACGCACGAGTGTAAGGAGAACGGTGAATGGTGGCCGTTCATAAGCCAGGATCATCAGAAACCGCAGAGTAAATTTTAGGAACGTAGACGTAGGACAGCGGAGAAAACTTCACTCAGGGACTTCAGTGAACTCTCCTTACAATGCTGAGGCCTGACACGCCTAGTGCCTGGGGGCAACCCGGCTCCTGCCCTAGGTAGTTTTGTTGAGCGTGCCTCCCTCAGGTGGTGCCTTTTCTCTCCCAGCAATATTGCTCCGTGAAATTCTGCCGATGATCAAAACTGTTTGCCATGGCTTTGTCCTTTCACCTCATTGGCCTCATCTTTGAAGTACAAATGCTTTTCTACACGGGTGCTGCCTCCCTGAGCTTTCCTTTGTCTTGGCTCAATCGATGCAGATTCCTGTGCTGAATACGCCATGGACTAGCACAGGTGGGTTCTTGTCAGTATACCGGGCAAACGCAGCAATTTCGATGGTCAAGACCCAACTGGCTTGAACAAGGTTCTTTATTCCAGTGAAAACGATTTTTATCCAAATTCTAGAGGAACACCAGTGTGCCCCTGGGAGCTACACCCGGGCCTGCTGAACAGCGGCTCCGGAGTTTTCATTTTCTGACTGAAATTCAACACGGAATTTCATGGATCTAAGGAAACCGTGAATTGTGGACGTACCAGATTCTCACATCTTCATTGTCTAATGGAAGCTGAAGTTTCCCAGTCTGATCCGGCTGCCACTTCATTTCTGGCAATGACCATTCAATTGTGGACGTGCAGCCTTCTTCGGAATTCTCTTATACCGGCATGTTCCCGCGCCACATAAAGACCACTCGGTGGAGGTTTATGTGACTCTGGGCAACTCTTTATTTCAGGCGTCTAGAACAAAGGGAATTCGCAGAGGTTGATGATCACTTATTAAAGTCCCGTTTCTCTATGATGCCCACTGATGACACTTCTACATCTGAGGGCAAAGAGCTCGTGCAGCATGATATTCTCATTTCAGCCACGCCGCCTGCAGTTTCTTCCTTGCAGAAAAATCTTTCCCAGTGTACTTCTTTAAAATGCTGCAAAATAGTGGGACAGAAGATTTCGGTTTAGCGTTAACTTTAAACGGGCATAGATACAGGTATGTGGGCATGTTTAGAGACAGTGTTTCACTGGTCTAGGGTAAAGGGTGAAGCGCCTGGGTTCCCGTGCTTCACTACTGTATGGCCTCAAGATGATGTGTAGGCACAGCGGCAAATCCATCGGTGGCAATTCTCTCATATTGTCATTGCGATGGGAAGATTACTTATTCGCTAGGAAATGTTTTACCGTGGAAGACGGGTCACCACAGAGCTGTCTCTTTTGTGTTGAGACAAACTTTGCTGATTTTACCTGCCAGCAGTTGCGTGTCCTCCCTTTCTTTTAAGGCCGATGGAGACGCACAAGTGTAAGGAGAACGGTGAATGGTGGCCGTTCATAAGCCAGGATCATCAGAAACCGCAGAGTAAATTTTAGGAACGTAGACGTAGGACAGCGGAGAAAACTTCACTCAGGGACTTCAGTGAACTCTCCTTACAATGCTGAGGCCTGACACGACTAGTGCCTGGGGGCAACCCGGCTCCTGCCCTAGGTAGTTTTGTTGAGCGTGCCTCCCTCAGGTGGTGCCTTTTCTCTCCCAGCAATATTGCTCCGTGAAATTCTGCCGATGATCAAAACTGTTTGCCATGGCTTTGTCCTTTCACCTCATTGGCCTCATCTTTGAAGTACAAATGCTTTTCTACACGGGTGCTGCCTCCCTGAGCTTTCCTTTGTCTTGGCTCAATCGATGCAGATTCCTGTGCTGAATACGCCATGGACTAGCACAGGTGGGTTCTTGTCAGTATACCGGGCAAACGCAGCAATTTCGATGGTCAAGACCCAACTGGCTTGAACAAGGTTCTTTATTCCAGTGAAAACGATTTTTATCCAAATTCTAGAGGAGCACCAGTGTGCCCCTGGGAGCTACACCCGGGCCTGCTGAACAGCGGCTCCGGAGTTTTCATTTTCTGACTGAAATTCAACACGGAATTTCATGGATCTAAGGAAACCGTGAATTGTGGACGTACCAGATTCTCACATCTTCATTGTCTAATGGAAGCTGAAGTTTCCCAGTCTGATCCGGCTGCCACTTCATTTCTGGCAATGACCATTCAATTGTGGACGTGCAGCCTTCTTCGGAATTCTCTTATACCGGCATGTTCCCGCGCCACATAAAGACCACTCGGTGGAGGTTTATGTGACTCTGGGCAACTCTTTATTTCAGGCGTCTAGAACAAAGGGAATTCGCAGAGGTTGATGATCACTTATTAAAGTCCCGTTTCTCTATGATGCCCACTGATGACACTTCTACATCTGAGGGCAAAGAGCTCGTGCAGCATGATATTCTCATTTCAGCCACGCCGCCTGCAGTTCCTTCCTTGCAGAAAAATCTTTCCCAGTGTACTTCTTTAAAATGCTGCAAAATAGTGGGACAGAAGATTTCGGTTTAGCGTTAATTTTAAACGGGCATAGATACAGGCATGTGGGCATGTTTAGAGACAGTGTTTCACTGGTCTAGGGTAAAGGGTGAAGCGCCTGGGTTCCCGTGCTTCACTACTGTATGGCCTCAAGATGATGTGTAGGCACAGCGGCAAATCCATCGGTGGCAATTCTCTCATATTGTCATTGCGATGGGAAGATTCCTTATTCGCTAGGAAATGTTTTACCGTGGAAGACGGGTCACCACAGAGCTGTCTCTTTTGTGTTGAGACAAACTTTGCTGAATTTACCTGCCAGCAGTTGCGTGTCCTCCCTTTCTTTTAAGGCCGATGGAGACGCACGAGTGTAAGGAGAACGGTGAATGGTGGCCGTTCATAAGCCAGGATCATCAGAAACCGCAGAGTAAATTTTAGGAACGTAGACGTAGGACAGCGGAGAAAACTTCACTCAGGGACTTCAGTGAACTCTCCTTACAATGCTGAGGCCTGACACGCCTAGTGCCTGGGGGCAACCCGGCTCCTGCCCTAGGTAGTTTTGTTGAGCGTGCCTCCCTCAGGTGGTGCCTTTTCTCTCCCAGCAATATTGCTCCGTGAAATTCTGCCGATGATCAAAACTGTTTGCCATGGCTTTGTCCTTTCACCTCATTGGCCTCATCTTTGAAGTACAAATGCTTTTCTACACCGGTGCTGCCTCCCTGAGCTTTCCTTTGTCTTGGCTCAATCGATGCAGATTCCTGTGCTGAATACGCCATGGACTAGCACAGGTGGGTTCTTGTCAGTATACCGGGCAAACGCAGCAATTTCGATGGTCAAGACCCACCTGGCTTGATCAAGGTTATTTATTCCAGTGAAAACGATTTTTATCCAAATTCCAGAGGAGCACCAGTGTGCCTCTGTGAGCTACACCCGGGCCTGCTGAACAGCGGCTCCGGAGTTTTCATTTTCTGACTAAAATTCAACACGGAATTTCATGGATCTAAGGAAACCGTGAATTGTGGACGTACCAGATTCTCACATCTTCAATGTCTAATGGAAGCTGAAGTTTCCCAGTCTGATCCGGCTGCCACTTCATTTCTGGCAATGACCATTCAATTGTGGACGTTCAGCCTTCTTCGGAATTCTCTTATACCGGCATGTTCCCGCGCCACATAAAGACCACTCGGTGGAGGTTTATGTGACTCAGGACAACTCTTTATTTCAGGCGTCTAGAACAAAGGGAATTCGCAGAGGTTGATGATCACTTATTAAAGTCCCGTTTCTCTATGATGCCCACTGATGACACTTCTACATCTGAGGGCAAAGAGCTCGTGCAGCATGATATTCTCATTTCAGCCACGCCGCCTGCATTTCCTTCCTTGCAGAAAAATCTTTCCCAGTGTACTTCTTTAAAATGCTGCAAAATAGTGGGACAGAAGATTTCGGTTTAGCGTTAACTTTAAACGGGCATAGATACAGGCATGTGGGCATGTTTAGAGACAGTGTTTCACTGGTCTAGGGTAAAGGGTGAAGCGCCTGGGTTCCCGTGCTTCACTACTGTATGGCCTCAAGATGATGTGTAGGCACAGCGGCAAATCCATCGGTGGCAATTCTCTCATATTGTCATTGCGATGGGAAGATTCCTTATTCGCTAGGAAATGTTTTACCGTGTTAGACGGGTCACCACAGAGCTGTCTCTTTTGTGTTGAGACAAACTTTGCTGATTTTACCTGCCAGCAGTTGCGTGTCCTCCCTTTCTTTTAAGGCCGATGGAGACGCACAAGTGTAAGGAGAACGGTGAATGGTGGCCGTTCATAAGCCAGGATCATCAGAAACCGCAGAGTAAATTTTAGGAACGTAGACGTAGGACAGCGGAGAAAACTTCACTCAGGGACTTCAGTGAACTCTCCTTACAATGCTGAGGCCTGACACGACTAGTGCCTGGGGGCAACCCGGCTCCTGCCCTAGGTAGTTTTGTTGAGCGTGCCTCCCTCAGGTGGTGCCTTTTCTCTCCCAGCAATATTGCTCCGTGAAATTCTGCCGATGATCAAAACTGTTTGCCATGGCTTTGTCCTTTCACCTCATTGGCCTCATCTTTGAAGTACAAATGCTTTTCTACACGGGTGCTGCCTCCCTGAGCTTTCCTTTGTCTTGGCTCAATCGATGCAGATTCCTGTGCTGAATACGCCATGGACTAGCACAGGTGGGTTCTTGTCAGTATACCGGGCAAACGCAGCAATTTCGATGGTCAAGACCCAACTGGCTTGAACAAGGTTCTTTATTCCAGTGAAAACGATTTTTATCCAAATTCTAGAGGAGCACCAGTGTGCCCCTGGGAGCTACACCCGGGCCTGCTGAACAGCGGCTCCGGAGTTTTCATTTTCTGACTGAAATTCAACACGGAATTTCATGGATCTAAGGAAACCGTGAATTGTGGACGTACCAGATTCTCACATCTTCATTGTCTAATGGAAGCTGAAGTTTCCCAGTCTGATCCGGCTGCCACTTCATTTCTGGCAATGACCATTCAATTGTGGACGTGCAGCCTTCTTCGGAATTCTCTTATACCGGCATGTTCCCGCGCCACATAAAGACCACTCGGTGGAGGTTTATGTGACTCTGGGCAACTCTTTATTTCAGGCGTCTAGAACAAAGGGAATTCGCAGAGGTTGATGATCACTTATTAAAGTCCCGTTTCTCTATGATGCCCACTGATGACACTTCTACATCTGAGGGCAAAGAGCTCGTGCAGCATGATATTCTCATTTCAGCCACGCCGCCTGCAGTTCCTTCCTTGCAGAAAAATCTTTCCCAGTGTACTTCTTTAAAATGCTGCAAAATAGTGGGACAGAAGATTTCGGTTTAGCGTTAATTTTAAACGGGCATAGATACAGGCATGTGGGCATGTTTAGAGACAGTGTTTCACTGGTCTAGGGTAAAGGGTGAAGCGCCTGGGTTCCCGTGCTTCACTACTGTATGGCCTCAAGATGATGTGTAGGCACAGCGGCAAATCCATCGGTGGCAATTCTCTCATATTGTCATTGCGATGGGAAGATTCCTTATTCGCTAGGAAATGTTTTACCGTGGAAGACGGGTCACCACAGAGCTGTCTCTTTTGTGTTGAGACAAACTTTGCTGAATTTACCTGCCAGCAGTTGCGTGTCCTCCCTTTCTTTTAAGGCCGATGGAGACGCACGAGTGTAAGGAGAACGGTGAATGGTGGCCGTTCATAAGCCAGGATCATCAGAAACCGCAGAGTAAATTTTAGGAACGTAGACGTAGGACAGCGGAGAAAACTTCACTCAGGGACTTCAGTGAACTCTCCTTACAATGCTGAGGCCTGACACGCCTAGTGCCTGGGGGCAACCTGGCTCCTGCCCTAGGTAGTTTTGTTGAGCGTGCCTCCCTCAGGTGGTGCCTTTTCTCTCCCAGCAATATTGCTCCGTGAAATTCTGCCGATGATCAAAACTGTTTGCCATGGCTTTGTCCTTTCACCTCATTGGCCTCATCTTTGAAGTACAAATGCTTTTCTACACCGGTGCTGCCTCCCTGAGCTTTCCTTTGTCTTGGCTCAATCGATGCAGATTCCTGTGCTGAATACGCCATGGACTAGCACAGGTGGGTTCTTGTCAGTATACCGGGCAAACGCAGCAATTTCGATGGTCAAGACCCACCTGGCTTGATCAAGGTTATTTATTCCAGTGAAAACGATTTTTATCCAAATTCTAGAGGAGCACCAGTGTGCCTCTGTGAGCTACACCCGGGCCTGCTGAACAGCGGCTCCGGAGTTTTAATTTTCTGACTAAAATTCAACACGGAATTTCATGGATCTAAGTAAACCGTGAATTGTGGACGTACCAGATTCTCACATCTTCATTGTCTAATGGAAGCTGAAGTTTCCCAGTCTGATCCGGCTGCCACTTCATTTCTGGCAATGACCATTCAATTGTGGACGTTCAGCCTTCTTCGGAATTCTCTTATACCGGCATGTTCCCGCGCCACATAAAGACCACTCGGTGGAGGTTTATGTGACTCAGGACAACTCTTTATTTCAGGCGTCTAGAACAAAGGGAATTCGCAGAGGTTGATGATCACTTATTAAAGTCCCGTTTCTCTATGATGCCCACTGATGACACTTCTACATCTGAGGGCACAGAGCTCGTGCAGCATGATATTCTCATTTCAGCCACGCCGCCTGCATTTCCTTCCTTGCAGAAAAATCTTTCCCAGTGTACTTCTTTAAAATGCTGCAAAATAGTGGGACAGAAGATTTCGGTTTAGCGTTAACTTTAAACGGGCATAGATACAGGCATGTGGGCATGTTTAGAGACAGTGTTTCACTGGTCTAGAGTAAAGGGTGAAGCGCCTGGGTTCCCGTGCTTCACTACTGTATGGCCTCAAGATGATGTGTAGGCACAGCGGCAAATCCATCGGTGGCAATTCTCTCATATTGTCATTGCGATGGGAAGATTCCTTATTCGCTAGGAAATGTTTTACCGTGGAAGACGGGTCACCACAGAGCTGTCTCTTTTGTGTTGAGACAAACTTTGCTGAATTTACCTGCCAGCAGTTGCGTGTCCTCCCTTTCTTTTAAGGCCGATGGAGACGCACGAGTGTAAGGAGAACGGTGAATGGTGGCCGTTCATAAGCCAGGATCATCAGAAACCGCAGAGTAAATTTTAGGAACGTAGACGTAGGACAGCAGAGAAAACTTCACTCAGGGACTTCAGTGAACTCTCCTTACAATGCTGAGGCCTGACACGCCTAGTGCCTGGGGGCAACCCGGCTCCTGCCCTAGGTAATTTTGTTGAGCGTGCCTCCCTCAGGTGGTGCCTTTTCTCTCCCAGCAATATTGCTCCGTGAAATTCTGCCGATGATCAAAACTGTTTGCCATGGCTTTGTCCTTTCACCTCATTGGCCTCATCTTTGAAGTACAAATGCTTTTCTACACCGGTGCTGCCTCCCTGAGCTTTCCTTTGTCTTGGCTCAATCGATGCAGATTCCTTTGCTGAATACGCCATGGACTAGCACAGGTGGGTTCTTGTTAGTATACCGGGCAAACGCAGCAATTTCGATGGTAAAGACCCACCTGGCTTGAACAAGGTTCTTTATTCCAGTGAAAACGATTTTTATCCAAATTCTAGAGGAGCACCAGTGTGCCCCTGGGAGCTACACCCGGGCCTGCTGAACAGCGGCTCCGGAGTTTTCATTTTCTGACTGAAATTCAACACGGAATTTCATGGATCTAAGGAAACCGTGAATTGTGGACGTACCAGATTCTCACATCTTCATTGTCTAATGGAAGCTGAAGTTTCCCAGTCTGATCCGGCTGCCACTTCATTTCTGGCAATGACCATTCAATTGTGGACGTGCAGCCTTCTTCGGAATTCTCTTATACCGGCATGTTCCCGCGCCACATAAAGACCACTCGGTGGAGGTTTATGTGACTCTGGGCAACTCTTTTTTTCAGGCGTCTAGAACAAATGGAATTCGCAGAGGTTGATGATCACTTATTAAAGTCCCGTTTCTCTATGATGCCCACTGATGACACTTCTACATCTGAGGGCAAAGAGCTCGTGCAGCATGATATTCTCATTTCAGCCACGCCGCCTGCAGTTCCTTCCTTGCAGAAAAATCTTTCCCAGTGTACTTCTTTAAAATGCTGCAAAATAGTGGGACAGAAGATTTCGGTTTAGCGTTAATTTTAAACGGGCATAGATACAGGCATGTGGGCATGTTTAGAGACAGTGTTTCACTGGTCTAGGGTAAAGGGTGAAGCGCCTGGGTTCCCGTGCTTCACTACTGTATGGCCTCAAGATGATGTGTAGGCACAGCGGCAAATCCATCGGTGGCAATTCTCTCATATTGTCATTGCGATGGGAAGATTCCTTATTCGCTAGGAAATGTTTTACCGTGGAAGACGGGTCACCACAGAGCTGTCTCTTTTGTGTTGAGACAAACTTTGCTGAATTTACCTGCCAGCAGTTGCGTGTCCTCCCTTTCTTTTAAGGCCGATGGAGACGCACGAGTGTAAGGAGAACGGTGAATGGTGGCCGTTCATAAGCCAGGATCATCAGAAACCGCAGAGTAAATTTTAGGAACGTAGACGTAGGACAGCGGAGAAAACTTCACTCAGGGACTTCAGTGAACTCTCCTTACAATGCTGAGGCCTGACACGCCTAGTGCCTGGGGGCAACCCGGCTCCTGCCCTAGGTAGTTTTGTTGAGCGTGCCTCCCTCAGGTGGTGCCTTTTCTCTCCCAGCAATATTGCTCCGTGAAATTCTGCCGATGATCAAAACTGTTTGCCATGGCTTTGTCCTTTCACCTCATTGGCCTCATCTTTGAAGTACAAATGCTTTTCTACACGGGTGCTGCCTCCCTGAGCTTTCCTTTGTCTTGGCTCAATCGATGCAGATTCCTGTGCTGAATACGCCATGGACTAGCACAGGTGGGTTCTTGTCAGTATACCGGGCAAACGCAGCAATTTCGATGGTCAAGACCCACCTGGCTTGATCAAGGTTATTTATTCCAGTGAAAACGATTTTTATCCAAATTCGAGAGGAGCACCAGAGTGCCTCTGTGAGCTACACCCGGGCCTGCTGAACAGCGGCTCCGGAGTTTTCATTTTCTGACTAAAATTCAACACGGAATTTCATGGATCTAAGGAAACCGTGAATTGTGGACGTACCAGATTCTCACATCTTCATTGTCTAATGGAAGCTGAAGTTTCCCAGTCTGATCCGGCTGCCACTTCATTTCTGGCAATGACCATTCAATTGTGGACATTCAGCCTTCTTCGGAATTCTCTTATACCGGCATGTTCCCGCGCCACATAAAGACCACTCGGTGGAGGTTTATGTGACTCAGGACAACTCTTTATTTCAGGCGTCTAGAACAAAGGGAATTCGCAGAGGTTGATGATCACTTATTAAAGTCCCGTTTCTCTATGATGCCCACTGATGACACTTCTACATCTGAGGGCAAAGAGCTCGTGCAGCATGATATTCTCATTTCAGCCACGCCGCCTGCAGTTCCTTCCTTGCAGAAAAATCTTTCCCAGTGTACTTCTTTAAAATGCTGCAAAATAGTGGGACAGAAGATTTCGGTTTAGCGTTAACTTTAAACGGGCATAGATACAGGCATGTGGGCATGTTTAGAGACAGTGTTTCACTGGTCTAGGGTAAAGGGTGAAGCGCCTGGGTTCCCGTGCTTCACTACTGTATGGCCTCAAGATGATGTGTAGGCACAGCGGCAAATCCATCGGTGGCAATTCTCTCATATTGTCATTGCGATGGGAAGATTCCTTATTCGCTAGGAAATGTTTTACCGTGGAAGACGGGTCACCACAGAGCTGTCTCTTTTGTGTTGAGACAAACTTTGCTGATTTTACCTGCCAGCAGTTGCGTGTCCTCCCTTTCTTTTAAGGCCGATGGAGACGCACGAGTGTAAGGAGAACGGTGAATGGTGGCCGTTCATAAGCCAGGATCATCAGAAACCGCAGAGTAAATTTTAGGAACGTAGACGTAGGACAGCAGAGAAAACTTCACTCAGGGACTTCAGTGAACTCTCCTTACAATGCTGAGGCCTGACACGCCTAGTGCCTGGGGGCAACCCGGCTCCTGCCCTAGGTAATTTTGTTGAGCGTGCCTCCCTCAGGTGGTGCCTTTTCTCTCCCAGCAATATTGCTCCGTGAAATTCTGCCGATGATCAAAACTGTTTGCCATGGCTTTGTCCTTTCACCTCATTGGCCTCATCTTTGAAGTACAAATGCTTTTCTACACGGGTGCTGCCTCCCTGAGCTTTCCTTTGTCTTGGCTCAATCGATGCAGATTCCTTTGCTGAATACGCCATGGACTAGCACAGGTGGGTTCTTGTCAGTATACCGGGCAAACGCTGCAATTTCGATGGTCAAGACCCACCTGGCTTGAACAAGGTTCTTTATTCCAGTGAAAACGATTTTTATCCAAATTCTAGAGGAGCACCAGTGTGCCCCTGGGAGCTACACCCGGGCCTGCTGAACAGCGGCTCCGGAGTTTTCATTTTCTGACTGAAATTCAACACGGAATTTCATGGATCTAAGGAAACCGTGAATTGTGGACGTACCAGATTCTCACATCTTCATTGTCTAATGGAAGCTGAAGTTTCCCAGTCTGATCCGGCTGCCACTTCATTTCTGGCAATGACCATTCAATTGTGGACGTGCAGCCTTCTTCGGAATTCTCTTATACCGGCATGTTCCCGCGCCACATAAAGACCACTCGGTGGAGGTTTATGTGACTCTGGGCAACTCTTTATTTCAGGCGTCTAGAACAAAGGGAATTCGCAGAGGTTGATGATCACTTATTAAAGTCCCGTTTCTCTATGATGCCCACTGATGACACTTCTACATCTGAGGGCAAAGAGCTCGTGCAGCATGATATTCTCATTTCAGCCACGCCGCCTGCAGTTCCTTCCTTGCAGAAAAATCTTTCCCAGTGTACTTCTTTAAAATGCTGCAAAATAGTGGGACAGAAGATTTCAGTTTAGCGTTAATTTTAAACGGGCATAGATACAGGCATGTGGGCATGTTTAGAGACAGTGTTTCACTGGTCTAGGGTAAAGGGTGAAGCGCCTGGGTTCCCGTGCTTCACTACTGTATGGCCTCAAGATGATGTGTAGGCACAGCGGCAAATCCATCGGTGGCAATTCTCTCATATTGTCATTGCGATGGGAAGATTCCTTATTCGCTAGGAAATGTTTTACCGTGGAAGACGGGTCACCACAGAGCTGTCTCTTTTGTGTTGAGACAAACTTTGCTGAATTTACCTGCCAGCAGTTGCGTGTCCTCCCTTTCTTTTAAGGCCGATGGAGACGCACGAGTGTAAGGAGAACGGTGAATGGTGGCCGTTCATAAGCCAGGATCATCAGAAACCGCAGAGTAAATTTTAGGAACGTAGACGTAGGACAGCGGAGAAAACATCACTCAGGGACTTCAGTGAACTCTCCTTACAATGCTGAGGCCTGACACGCCTAGTGCCTGGGGGCAACCCGGCTCCTGCCCTAGGTAGTTTTGTTGAGCGTGCCTCCCTCAGGTGGTGCCTTTTCTCTCCCAGCAATATTGCTCCGTGAAATTCTGCCGATGATCAAAACTGTTTGCCATGGCTTTGTCCTTTCACCTCATTGGCCTCATCTTTGAAGTACAAATGCTTTTCTACACGGGTGCTGCCTCCCTGAGCTTTCCTTTGTCTTGGCTCAATCGATGCAGATTCCTGTGCTGAATACGCCATGGACTAGCACAGGTGGGTTCTTGTCAGTATACCGGGCAAACGCAGCAATTTCGATGGTCAAGACCCACCTGGCTTGATCAAGGTTCTTTATTCCAGTGAAAACGATTTTTATCCAAATTCTAGAGGAGCACCAGAGTGCCTCTGTGAGCTACACCCGGGCCTGCTGAACAGCGGCTCCGGAGTTTTCATTTTCTGACTAAAATTCAACACGGAATTTCATGGATCTAAGGAAACCGTGAATTGTGGACGTACCAGATTCTCACATCTTCATTGTCTAATGGAAGCTGACGTTTCCCAGTCTGATCCGGCTGCCACTTCATTTCTGGCAATGACCATTCAATTGTGGACGTTCAGCCTTCTTCGGAATTCTCTTATACCGGCATGTTCCCGCGCCACATAAAGACCACTCGGTGGAGGTTTATGTGACTCAGGACAACTCTTTATTTCAGGCGTCTAGAACAAAGGGAATTCGCAGAGGTTGATGATCACTTATTAAAGTCCCGTTTCTCTATGATGCCCACTGATGACACTTCTACATCTGAGGGCAAAGAGCTCCTGCAGCATGATATTCTCATTTCAGCCACGCCGCCTGCAGTTCCTTCCTTGCAGAAAAATCTTTCCCAGTGTACTTCTTTAAAATGCTGCAAAATAGTGGGACAGAAGATTTCGGTTTAGCGTTAACTTTAAACGGGCATAGATACAGGCATGTGGGCATGTTTAGAGACAGTGTTTCACTGGTCTAGGGTAAAGGGTGAAGCGCCTGGGTTCCCGTGCTTCACTACTGTATGGCCTCAAGATGATGTGTAGGCACAGCGGCAAATCCATCGGTGGCAATTCTCTCATATTGTCATTGCGATGGGAAGATTCCTTATTCGCTAGGAAATGTTTTACCGTGGAAGACGGGTCACAACAGAGCTGTCTCTTTTGTGTTGAGACAAACTTTGCTGAATTTACCTGCCAGCAGTTGCGTGTCCTCCCTTTCTTTTAAGGCCGATGGAGACGCACGAGTGTAAGGAGAACGGTGAATCGTGGCCGTTCATAAGCCAGGATCATCAGAAACCGCAGAGTAAATTTTAGGAACGTAGACGTAGGACAGCAGAGAAAACTTCACTCAGGGACTTCAGTGAACTCTCCTTACAATGCTGAGGCCTGACACGCCTAGTGCCTGGGGGCAACCCGGCTCCTGCCCTAGGTAGTTTTGTTGAGCGTGCCTCCCTCAGGTGGTGCCTTTTCTCTCCCAGCAATATTGCTCCGTGAAATTCTGCCGATGATCAAAACTGTTTGCCATGGCTTTGTCCTTTCACCTCATTGGCCTCATCTTTGAAGTACAAATGCTTTTCTACACGGGTGCTGCCTCCCTGAGCTTTCCTTTTTCTTGGCTCAATCGATGCAGATTCCTTTGCTGAATACGCCATGGACTAGCACATGTGGGTTCTTGTCAGTATACCGGGCAAACGCAGCAATTTCGATGGTCAAGACCCACTTGGCTTGAACAAGGTTCTTTAGTCCAGTGAAAACGATTTTTATCCAAATTCTAGAGGAGCACCAGTGTGCCCCTGGGAGCTACACCCGGGCCTGCTGAACAGCGGCTCCGGAGTTTTCATTTTCTGACTGAAATTCAACACGGAATTTCATGGATCTAAGGAAACCGTGAATTGTGGACGTACCAGATTCTCACATCTTCATTGTCTAATGGAAGCTGAAGTTTCCCAGTCTGATCCGGCTGCCACTTCATTTCTGGCAATGACCATTCAATTGTGGACGTGCAGCCTTCTTCGGAATTCTCTTATACCGGCATGTTCCCGCCCCACATAAAGACCACTCGGTGGAGGTTTATGTGATTTTGGGCAACTCTTTATTTCAGGCGTCTAGAACAAAGGGAATTCGCAGAGGTTGATGATCACTTATTAAAGTCCCGTTTCTCTATGATGCACACTGATGACACTTCTACATCTGAGGGCAAAGAGCTCGTGCAGCATGATATTCTCATTTCAGCCACGCGGCCTGCAGTGTCTTCCTTGCAGAAAAATCTTTCCCAGTGTACTTCTTTAAAATGCTGCAAAATAGTGGCACAGAAGATTTCGGTTTAGCGTTAACTTTAAACGGGCATAGATACAGGCATGTGGGCATGTTTAGAGACAGTGTTTCACTGGTCTAGGGTAAAGGGTGAAGCGCCTGGGTTCCCGTGCTTCACTACTGTATGGCCTCAAGATGATGTGTAGGCACAGGGGCAAATCCATCGGTGGCAATTCTCTCATATTGTCATTGCGATGTGAAGATTCCTTATTCGCTAGGAAATGTTTTACCGTGGAAGACGGGTCACCACAGAGCTGTCTCTTTTTTGTTGAGACAAACTTTGCTGAATTTACCTGCCAGCAGTTGCGTGTCCTCCGTTTCTTTTAAGGCCGATGGAGACGCACGAGTGTAAGGAGAACAGTGAATGGTGGCGTTCATAAGTCAGGATCATCAGAAACCGCAGAGTAAATTTTAGGGACGTAGACGTAGGACAGCGGAGAAAACTTCATTCAGGGACTTCAGTGAACTCTCCTTACAATGCTGAGGCCTGACACGCCTAGTGCCTGGGGGCAACCCGGCTCCTGCCCTTGGTAGTTTTGTTGGGCGTGCCTCCCTCAGGTGGTGCCTTTTCTCTCCCAGCAATATTGCTCCGTGAAATTCTGCGGATGATCAAAACTGTTTGCCATGGCTTTGTCCTTTCACCTCATTGGCCTCATCTTTGAAGTACAAATGCTTTTCTACACGGGTGCTGCCTCCCTGAGCTTTCCTTTGTCTTGGCTCAATCGATGCAGATTCCTGTGCTGAATACGCCATGGACTAGCACAGGTGGGTTCTTGTCAGTATACTGGGCAAACGCAGCAATTTCGATGGTCAAGACCCACCTGCCTTGATCAAGGTTCTTTATTCCAGTGAAAATGATTTTTATCCAAATTCGAGAGGAGCACCAGTGTGCCTCTGGGAGCTACACCTGGGCCTGCTGAACAGCGGCTCCGGAGTTTTCATTTTATGACTGAAATTCAACACGGAATTTCATGGATCTAAGGAAACCGTGAATTGTGGACGTACCAGATTCTCACATCTTCATTGTCTAATGGAAGCTGAAGTTTCCCAGTCTGATCCGGCTGCCACTTCATTTCTGGCAATGACCATTCAATTTTGGACGTGCAGCCTTCTTCGGAATTCTCTTATACCGGCATGTTCCCGCGCCACATAAAGACCACTCGGTGGAGGTTTATGTGACTCAGGACAACTCTTTATTTCAGGCGTCTAGAACAAAGGGAATTCGCAGAGGTTGATGATCACTAATTAAAGTCCCGTTTCTTTTTGATGCCCACTGATGACACTTCTACATCGGAGGGCAAAGAGCTCGTGCAGCATGATATTCTCATTTCAGCCACGCCGCCTGCAGTTCCTTCCTTGCAGAAAAATCTTTCCCAGTGTACTTCTTTAAAATGCTGCAAAATAGTGGGACAGAAGATTTCGGTTTAGCGTTAACTTTAAACGGGCATAGATACAGGCATGTGGGCATGTTTAGAGACAGTGTTTCACTGGTCTAGGGTAAAGGGTGAAGCGCCTGGGTTCCCGTGCTTCACTACTGTATGGCCTCAAGATGATGTGTAGGCACAGCGGCAAATCCATCGGTGGCAATTCTCTCATATTGTCATTGCGATGGGAAGATTCCTTATTCGCTAGGAAATGTTTTACCGTGGAAGACGGGTCACCACAGAGCTGTCTCTTTTGTGTTGAGACAAACTTTGCTGAATTTACCTGCCAGCAGTTGCGTGTCCTCCCTTTCTTTTAAGGCCGATGGAGACGCACGAGTGTAAGGAGAACGGTGAATGGTGGCCGTTCATAAGCCAGGATCATCAGAAACCGCAGAGTAAATTTTAGGAACGTAGACGTAGGACAGCGGAGAAAACTTCACTCAGGGACTTCAGTGAACTCTCCTTACAATGCTGAGGCCTGACACGCCTAGTGCCTGGGGGCAACTCGGCTCCTGCCCTAGGTAGTTTTGTTGAGCGTGCCTCCCTCAGGTGGTGCCTTTTCTCTCCCAGCAATATTGCTCCGTGAAATTCTGCCGATGATCAAAACTGTTTGCCATGGCTTTGTCCTTTCACCTCATTGGCCTCAGCTTTGAAGTACAAATGCTTTTCTACACGGGTGCTGCCTCCCTGAGCTTTCCTTTGTCTTGGCTCAATCGATGCAGATTCCTTTGCTGAATACGCCATGGACTAGCACATGTGGGTTCTTGTCAGTATACCGGGCAAACGCAGCAATTTCGATGGTCAAGACCCACTTGGCTTGAACAAGGTTCTTTAGTCCAGTGAAAACGATTTTTATCCAAATTCTAGAGGAGCACCAGTGTGCCCCTGGGAGCTACACCCGGGCCTGCTGAACAGCGGCTCCGGAGTTTTCATTTTCTGACTGAAATTCAACACGGAATTTCATGGATCTAAGGAAACCGTGAATTGTGGACGTACCAGATTCTCACATCTTCATTGTCTAATGGAAGCTGAAGTTTCCCAGTCTGATCCGGCTGCCACTTCATTTCTGGCAATGACCATTCAATTGTGGACGTGCAGCCTTCTTCGGAATTCTCTTATACCGGCATGTTCCCGCGCCACATAAAGACCACTCGGTGGAGGTTTATGTGATTTTGGGCAACTCTTTATTTCAGGCGTCTAGAACAAAGGGAATTCGCAGAGGTTGATGATCACTTATTAAAGTCCCGTTTCTCTATGATGCACACTGATGACACTTCTACATCTGAGGGCAAAGAGCTCGTGCAGCATGATATTCTCATTTCAGCCACGCGGCCTGCAGTGTCTTCCTTGCAGAAAAATCTTTCCCAGTGTACTTCTTTAAAATGCTGCAAAATAGTGGCACAGAAGATTTCGGTTTAGCGTTAACTTTAAACGGGCATAGATACAGGCATGTGGGCATGTTTAGAGACAGTGTTTCACTGGTCTAGGGTAAAGGGTGAAGCGCCTGGGTTCCCGTGCTTCACTACTGTATGGCCTCAAGATGATGTGTAGGCACAGGGGCAAATCCATCGGTGGCAATTCTCTCATATTGTCATTGCGATGTGAAGATTCCTTATTCGCTAGGAAATGTTTTACCGTGGAAGACGGGTCACCACAGAGCTGTCTCTTTTTTGTTGAGACAAACTTTGCTGAATTTACCTGCCAGCAGTTGCGTGTCCTCCGTTTCTTTTAAGGCCGATGGAGACGCACGAGTGTAAGGAGAACAGTGAATGGTGGCGTTCATAAGTCAGGATCATCAGAAACCGCAGAGTAAATTTTAGGGACGTAGACGTAGGACAGCGGAGAAAACTTCATTCAGGGACTTCAGTGAACTCTCCTTACAATGCTGAGGCCTGACACGCCTAGTGCCTGGGGGCAACCCGGCTCCTGCCCTTGGTAGTTTTGTTGGGCGTGCCTCCCTCAGGTGGTGCCTTTTCTCTCCCAGCAATATTGCTCCGTGAAATTCTGCGGATGATCAAAACTGTTTGCCATGGCTTTGTCCTTTCACCTCATTGGCCTCATCTTTGAAGTACAAATGCTTTTCTACACGGGTGCTGCCTCCCTGAGCTTTCCTTTGTCTTGGCTCAATCGATGCAGATTCCTGTGCTGAATACGCCATGGACTAGCACAGGTGGGTTCTTGTCAGTATACTGGGCAAACGCAGCAATTTCGATGGTCAAGACCCACCTGCCTTGATCAAGGTTCTTTATTCCAGTGAAAATGATTTTTATCCAAATTCGAGAGGAGCACCAGTGTGCCTCTGGGAGCTACACCTGGGCCTGCTGAACAGCGGCTCCGGAGTTTTCATTTTATGACTGAAATTCAACACGGAATTTCATGGATCTAAGGAAACCGTGAATTGTGGACGTACCAGATTCTCACATCTTCATTGTCTAATGGAAGCTGAAGTTTCCCAGTCTGATCCGGCTGCCACTTCATTTCTGGCAATGACCATTCAATTTTGGACGTGCAGCCTTCTTCGGAATTCTCTTATACCGGCATGTTCCCGCGCCACATAAAGACCACTCGGTGGAGGTTTATGTGACTCAGGACAACTCTTTATTTCAGGCGTCTAGAACAAAGGGAATTCGCAGAGGTTGATGATCACTAATTAAAGTCCCGTTTCTTTTTGATGCCCACTGATGACACTTCTACATCGGAGGGCAAAGAGCTCGTGCAGCATGATATTCTCATTTCAGCCACGCCGCCTGCAGTTCCTTCCTTGCAGAAAAATCTTTCCCAGTGTACTTCTTTAAAATGCTGCAAAATAGTGGGACAGAAGATTTCGGTTTAGCGTTAACTTTAAACGGGCATAGATACAGGCATGTGGGCATGTTTAGAGACAGTGTTTCACTGGTCTAGGGTAAAGGGTGAAGCGCCTGGGTTCCCGTGCTTCACTACTGTATGGCCTCAAGATGATGTGTAGGCACAGCGGCAAATCCATCGGTGGCAATTCTCTCATATTGTCATTGCGATGGGAAGATTCCTTATTCGCTAGGAAATGTTTTACCGTGGAAGACGGGTCACCACAGAGCTGTCTCTTTTGTGTTGAGACAAACTTTGCTGAATTTACCTGCCAGCAGTTGCGTGTCCTCCCTTTCTTTTAAGGCCGATGGAGACGCACGAGTGTAAGGAGAACGGTGAATGGTGGCCGTTCATAAGCCAGGATCATCAGAAACCGCAGAGTAAATTTTAGGAACGTAGACGTAGGACAGCGGAGAAAACTTCACTCAGGGACTTCAGTGAACTCTCCTTACAATGCTGAGGCCTGACACGCCTAGTGCCTGGGGGCAACTCGGCTCCTGCCCTAGGTAGTTTTGTTGAGCGTGCCTCCCTCAGGTGGTGCCTTTTCTCTCCCAGCAATATTGCTCCGTGAAATTCTGCCGATGATCAAAACTGTTTGCCATGGCTTTGTCCTTTCACCTCATTGGCCTCAGCTTTGAAGTACAAATGCTTTTCTACACGGGTGCTGCCTCCCTGAGCTTTCCTTTGTCTTGGCTCAATCGATGCAGATTCCTGTGCTGAATACGCCATGGACTAGCACAGGTGGGTTCTTGTCAGTATACCGGGCAAACGCAGCAATTTCGATGGTCAAGACCCACCTGGCTTGATCAAGGTTCTTTATTCCAGTGAAAACGATTTTTATCCAAATTCTAGAGGAGCACCAGTGTGCCTCTGTGAGCTACACCCGGGCCTGCTGAACAGCGGCTCCGGAGTTTTCATTTTCTGACTAAAATTCAACACGGAATTTCATGGATCTAAGGAAACCGTGAATTGTGGACGTACCAGATTCTCACATCTTCATTGTCTAATGGAAGCTGAAGTTTCCCAGTCTGATCCGGCTGCCACTTCATTTCTGGCAATGACCATTCAATTGTGGACGTTCAGCCTTCTTCGGAATTCTCTTATACCGGCATGTTCCCGCGCCACATAAAGACCACTCGGTGGAGGTTTATGTGACTCAGGACAACTCTTTATTTCAGGCGTCTAGAACAAAGGGAATTCGCAGAGGTTGATGATCACTTATTAAAGTCCCGTTTCTCTATGATGCCCACTGATGACACTTCTACATCTGAGGGCAAAGAGCTCGTGCAGCATGATATTCTCATTTCAGCCACGCCGCCTGCATTTCCTTCCTTGCAGAAAAATCTTTCCCAGTGTACTTCTTTAAAATGCTGCAAAATAGTGGGACAGAAGATTTCGGTTTAGCGTTAACTTTAAACGGGCATAGATACAGGCATGTGGGCATGTTTAGAGACAGTGTTTCACTGGTCTAGGGTAAAGGGTGAAGCGCCTGGGTTCCCGTGCTTCACTACTGTATGGCCTCAAGATGATGTGTAGGCACAGCGGCAAATCCATCGGTGGCAATTCTCTCATATTGTCATTGCGATGGGAAGATTCCTTATTCGCTAGGAAATGTTTTACCGTGGAAGACGGGTCACCACAGAGCTGTCTCTTTTGTGTTGAGACAAACTTTGCTGAATTTACCTGCCAGCAGTTGCGTGTCCTCCCTTTCTTTTAAGGCCGATGGAGACGCACGAGTGTAAGGAGAACGGTGAATGGTGGCCGTTCATAAGCCAGGATCATCAGAAACCGCAGAGTAAATTTTAGGAACGTAGACGTAGGACAGCAGAGAAAACTTCACTCAGGGACTTCAGTGAACTCTCCTTACAATGCTGAGGCCTGACACGCCTAGTGCCTGGGGGCAACCCGGCTCCTGCCCTAGGTAGTTTTGTTGAGCGTGCCTCCCTCAGGTGGTGCCTTTTCTCTCCCAGCAATATTGTTCCGTGAAATTCTGCCAATGATCAAAACTGTTTGCCATGGCTTTGTCCTTTCACCTCATTGGCCTCATCTTTGAAGTACAAATGCTTTTCTACACGGGTGCTGCCTCCCTGAGCTTTCCTTTGTCTTGGCTCAATCGATGCAGATTCCTTTGCTGAATACGCCATGGACTAGCACAGGTGGGTTCTTGTCAGTATACCGGGCAAACGCAGCAATTTCGATGGTCAAGACCCACCTGGCTTGATCAAGGTTCTTTATTCCAGTGAAAACGATTTTTATCCAAATTCTAGAGGAGCACCAGTGTGCCTCTGTGAGCTACACCCGGGCCTGCTGAACAGCGGCTCCGGAGTTTTCATTTTCTGACTGAAATTCAACACGGAATTTCATGGATCTAAGGAAACCGTGAATTGTGGACGTACCAGATTCTCACATCTTCATTGTCTAATGGAAGCTGAAGTTTCCCAGTCTGATCCGGCTGCCACTTCATTTCTGGCAATGACCATTCAATTGTGGACGTGCAGCCTTCTTCGGAATTCTCTTATACCGGCATGTTCCCGCGCCACATAAAGACCACTCGGTGGAGGTTTATGTGACTCTGGGCAACTCTTTATTTCAGGCGTCTAGAACAAAGGGAATTCGCAGAGGTTGATGATCACTTATTAAAGTCCCGTTTCTCTATGATGCCCACTGATGACACTTCTACATCTGAGGGCAAAGAGCTCGTGCAGCATGATATTCTCATTTCAGCCACGCCGCCTGCAGTTCCTTCCTTGCAGAAAAATCTTTCCCAGTGGACTTCTTTAAAATGCTGCAAAATAGTGGGACAGAAGATTTCGGTTTAGCGTTAATTTTAAACGGGCATAGATACAGGCATGTGGGCATGTTTAGAGACAGTGTTTCACTGGTCTAGGGTAAAGGGTGAAGCGCCTGGGTTCCCGTGCTTCACTACTGTATGGCCTCAAGATGATGTGTAGGCACAGCGGCAAATCCATCGGTGGCAATTCTCTCATATTGTCATTGCGATGGGAAGATTCCTTATTCGCTAGGAAATGTTTGACCGTGGAAGACGGGTCACCACAGAGCTGTCTCTTTTGTGTTGAGACAAACTTTGCTGAATTTACCTGCCAGCAGTTGCGTGTCCTCCCTTTCTTTTAAGGCCGATGGAGACGCACGAGTGTAAGGAGAACGGTGAATGGTGGCCGTTCATAAGCCAGGAACATCAGAAACCGCAGAGTAAATTTTAGGAACGTAGACGTAGGACAGCGGAGAAAACTTCACTCAGGGACTTCAGTGAACTCTCCTTACAATGCTGAGGCCTGACACGCCTAGTGCCTGGGGGCAACCCGGCTCCTGCCCTAGGTAGTTTTGTTGAGCGTGCCTCCCTCAGGTGGTGCCTTTTCTCTCCCAGCAATATTGCTCCGTGAAATTCTGCCGATGATCAAAACTGTTTGCCATGGCTTTGTCCTTTCACCTCATTGGCCTCATCTTTGAAGTACAAATGCTTTTCTACACGGGTGCTGCCTCCCTGAGCTTTCCTTTGTCTTGGCTCAATCGATGCAGATTCCTGTGCTGAATACGCCATGGACTAGCACAGGTGGGTTCTTGTCAGTATACCGGGCAAACGCAGCAATTTCGATGGTCAAGACCCACCTGGCTTGATCAAGGTTCTTTATTCCAGTGAAAACGATTTTTATCCAAATTCTAGAGGAGCACCAGTGTGCCTCTGTGAGCTACACCCGGGCCTGCTGAACAGCGGCTCCGGAGTTTTCATTTTCTGACTAAAATTCAACACGGAATTTCATGGATCTAAGGAAACCGTGAATTGTGGACGTACCAGATTCTCACATCTTCATTGTCTAATGGAAGCTGAAGTTTCCCAGTCTGATCCGGCTGCCACTTCATTTCTGGCAATGACCATTCAATTGTGGACGTTCAGCCTTCTTCGGAATTCTCTTATACCGGCATGTTCCCGCGCCACATAAAGACCACTCGGTGGAGGTTTATGTGACTCAGGACAACTCTTTATTTCAGGCGTCTAGAACAAAGGGAATTCGCAGAGGTTGATGATCACTTATTAAAGTCCCGTTTCTGTATGATGCCCACTGATGACACTTCTACATCTGACGGCAAAGAGCTCGTGCAGCATGATATTCTCATTTCAGCCACGCCGCCTGCATTTCCTTCCTTGCAGAAAAATCTTTCCCAGTGTACTTCTTTAAAATGCTGCAAAATAGTGGGACAGAAGATTTCGGTTTAGCGTTAACTTTAAACGGGCATAGATACAGGCATGTGGGCATGTTTAGAGACAGTGTTTCACTGGTCTAGGGTAAAGGGTGAAGCGCCTGGGTTCCCGTGCTTCACTACTGTATGGCCTCAAGATGATGTGTAGGCACAGCGGCAAATCCATCGGTGGCAATTCTCTCATATTGTCATTGCGATGGGATGATTCCTTATTCGCTAGGAAATGTTATACCGTGGAAGACGGGTCACCACAGAGCTGTCTCTTTTGTGTTGAGACAAACTTTGCTGAATTTACCTGCCAGCAGTTGCGTGTCCTCCCTTTCTTTTAAGGCCGATGGAGACGCACGAGTGTAAGGAGAACGGTGAATGGTGGCCGTTCATAAGCCAGGATCATCAGAAACCGCAGAGTAAATTTTAGGAACGTAGACGTAGGACAGCAGAGAAAACTTCACTCAGGGACTTCAGTGAACTCTCCTTACAATGCTGAGGCCTGACACGCCTAGTGCCTGGGGGCAACCCGGCTCCTGCCCTAGGTAGTTTTGTTGAGCGTGCCTCCCTCAGGTGGTGCCTTTTCTCTCCCAGCAATATTGCTCCGTGAAATTCTGCAGATGATCAAAACTGTTTGCCATGGCTTTGTCCTTTCACCTCATTGGCCTCATCTTTGAAGTACAAATGCTTTTCTACACGGGTGCTGCCTCCCTGAGCTTTCCTTTGTCTTGGCTCAATCGATGCAGATTCCTTTGCTGAATACGCCATGGACTAGCACAGGTGGGTTCTTGTCAGTATACCGGGCAAACGCAGCAATTTCGATGGTCAAGACCCACTTGGCTTGAACAAGGTTCTTTATTCCAGTGAAAACGATTTTTATCCAAATTCCAGAGGAGCACCAGTGTGCCCCTGGGAGCTACACCCGGGCCTGCTGAACAGCGGCTCCGGAGTTTTCATTTTCTGACTGAAATTCAACACGGAATTTCATGGATCTAAGGAAACCGTGAATTGTGGACGTACCAGATTCTCACATCTTCATTGTCTAATGGAAGCTGAAGTTTCCCAGTCTGATCCGGCTGCCACTTCATTTCTGGTAATGACCATTCAATTGTGGACGTGCAGCCTTCTTCGGAATTCTCTTATACCGGCATGTTCCCGCGCCACATAAAGACCACTCGGTGGAGGTTTATGTGACTCTGGGCAACTCTTTATTTCAGGCGTCTAGAACAAAGGGAATTCACAGAGGTTGATGATCACTTATTAAAGTCCCGTTTCTCTATGATGCCCACTGATGACACTTCTACATCTGAGGGCAAAGAGCTCGTGCAGCATGATATTCTCATTTCAGCCACGCCGCCTGCATTTCCTTCCTTGCAGAAAAATCTTTCCCAGTGTACTTCTTTAAAATGCTGCAAAATAGTGGGACAGAAGATTTCGGTTTAGCGTTAACTTTAAACGGGCATAGATACAGGCATGTGGGCATGTTTAGAGACAGTGTTTCACTGGTCTAGGGTAAAGGGTGAAGCGCCTGGGTTCCCGTGCTTCACTACTGTATGGCCTCAAGATGATGTGTAGGCACAGCGGCAAATCCATCGCTGGCAATTCTCTCATATTGTCATTGCGATGGGAAGATTCCTTATTCGCTAGGAAATGTTTTACCGTGGAAGACGGGTCACCACAGAGCTGTCTCTTTTGTGTTGAGACAAACTTTGCTGAATTTACCTGCCAGCAGTTGCGTGTCCTCCCTTTCTTTTAAGGCCGATGGAGACGCACGAGTGTAAGGAGAAAGGTGAATGGTGGCCGTTCATAAGCCAGGATCATCAGAAACCGCAGAGTAAATTTTAGGAACGTAGACGTAGGACAGCAGAGAAAACTTCACTCAGGGACTTCAGTGAACTCTCCTTACAATGCTGAGGCCTGACACGCCTAGTGCCTGGGGGCAACCCGGCTCCTGCCCTAGGTAGTTTTGTTGAGCGTGCCTCCCTCAGGTGGTGCCTTTTCTCTCCCAGCAATATTGCTCCGTGAAATTCTGCCCATGATCAAAACTGTTTGCCATGGCTTTGTCCTTTCACCTCATTGGCCTCATCTTTGAAGTACAAATGCTTTTCTACACGGGTGCTGCCTCCCTGAGCTTTCCTTTGTCTTGGCTCAATCGATGCAGATTCCTTTGCTGAATACGCCATGGACTAGCACAGGTGGGTTCTTGTCAGTATACCGGGCAAACGCAGCAATTTCGATGGTCAAGACCCACTTGGCTTGAACAAGGTTCTTTATTCCAGTGAAAACGATTTTTATCCAAATTCTAGAGGAGCACCAGTGTGCCCCTGGGAGCTACACCCGGGCCTGCTGAACAGCGGCTCCGGAGTTTTCATTTTCTGACTGAAATTCAACACGGAATTTCATGGATCTAAGGAAACCGTGAATTGTGGACGTACCAGATTCTCACATCTTCATTGTCTAATGGAAGCTGAAGTTTCCCAGTCTGATCCGGCTGCCACTTCATTTCTGGCAATGACCATTCAATTGTGGACGTGCAGCCTTCTTCGGAATTCTCTTATACCGGCATGTTCCCGCGCCACATAAAGACCACTCGGTGGAGGTTTATGTGACTCTGGGCAACTCTTTATTTCAGGCGTCTAGAACAAAGGGAATTCACAGAGGTTGATGATCACTTATTAAAGTCCCGTTTCTCTATGATGCCCACTGATGACACTTCTACATCTGAGGGCAAAGAGCTCGTGCAGCATGATATTCTCATTTCAGCCACGCCGCCTGCATTTCCTTCCTTGCAGAAAAATCTTTCCCAGTGTACTTCTTTAAAATGCTGCAAAATAGTGGGACAGAAGATTTCGGTTTAGCGTTAACTTTAAACGGGCATAGATACAGGCATGTGGGCATGTTTAGAGACAGTGTTTCACTGGTCTAGGGTAAAGGGTGAAGCGCCTGGGTTCCCGTGCTTCACTACTGTATGGCCTCAAGATGATGTGTAGGCACAGCGGCAAATCCATCGGTGGCAATTCTCTCATATTGTCATTGCGATGGGAAGATTCCTTATTCGCTAGGAAATGTTTTACCGTGGAAGACGGGTCACCACAGAGCTGTCTCTTTTGTGTTGAGACAAACTTTGCTGAATTTACCTGCCAGCAGTTGCGTGTCCTCCCTTTCTTTTAAGGCCGATGGAGACGCACGAGTGTAAGGAGAACGGTGAATGGTGGCCGTTCATAAGCCAGGATCATCAGAAACCGCAGAGTAAATTTTAGGAACGTAGACGTAGGACAGCGGAGAAAACTTCACTCAGGGACTTCAGTGAACTCTCCTTACAATGCTGAGGCCTGACACGCCTAGTGCCTGGGGGCAACCCGGCTCCTGCCCTAGGTAGTTTTGTTGAGCGTGCCTCCCTCAGGTGGTGCCTTTTCTCTCCCAGCAATATTGCTCCGTGAAATTCTGCAGATGATCAAAACTGTTTGCCATGGCTTTGTCCTTTCACCTCATTGGCCTCATCTTTGAAGTACAAATGCTTTTCTACACGGGTGCTGCCTCCCTGAGCTTTCCTTTGTCTTGGCTCAATCGATGCAGATTCCTTTGCTGAATACGCCATGGACTAGCACAGGTGGGTTCTTGTCAGTATACCGGGCAAACGCAGCAATTTCGATGGTCAAGACACACCTGGCTTGAACAAGGTTCTTTATTCCAGTGAAAACGATTTTTATCCAAATTCTAGAGGAGCACCAGTGTGCCCCTGGGAGCTACACCCGGGCCTGCTGAACAGCGGCTCCGGAGTTTTCATTTTCTGACTAAAATTCAACACGGAATTTCATGGATCTAAGGAAACCGTGAATTGTGGACGTACCAGATTCTCACATCTTCATTGTCTAATGGAAGCTGAAGTTTCCCAGTCTGATCCGGCTGCCACTTCATTTCTGGCAATGACCATTCAATTGTGGACGTGCAGCCTTCTTCGGAATTCTCTTATACCGGCATGTTCCCGCGCCACATAAAGACCACTCGGTGGAGGTTTATGTGACTTTGGGCAACTCTTTATTTCAGGCGTCTAGAACAAAGGGAATTCGCAGAGGTTGATGATCACTTATTAAAGTCCCGTTTCTCTATGATGCACACTGATGACACTTCTACATCTGAGGGCAAAGAGCTCGTGCAGCATGATATTCTCATTTCAGCCACGCGGCCTGCAGTTTCTTCCTTGCAGAAAAATCTTTCCCAGTGTACTTCTTTAAAATGCTGCAAAATAGTGGCACAGAAGATTTCGGTTTAGCGTTAACTTTAAACGGGCATAGATACAGGCATGTGGGCATGTTTAGAGACAGTGTTTCACTGGTCTAGGGTAAAGGGTGAAGCGCCTGGGTTCCCGTGCTTCACTACTGTATGGCCTCAAGATGATGTGTAGGCACAGGGGCAAATCCATCGGTGGCAATTCTCTCATATTGTCATTGCGATGGGAAGATTCCTTATTCGCTAGGAAATGTTTTACCGTGGAAGACGGGTCACCACAGAGCTGTCTCTTTTGTGTTGAGACAAACTTTGCTGAATTTACCTGCCAGCAGTTGCGTGTCCTCCGTTTCTTTTAAGGCCGATGGAGACGCACGAGTGTAAGGAGAACGGTGAATGGTGGCGTTCATAAGCCAGGATCATCAGAAACCGCAGAGTAAATTTTAGGGACGTAGACGTAGGACAGCGGAGAAAACTTCATTCAGGGACTTCAGTGAACTCTCCTTACAATGCTGAGGCCTGACACGCCTAGTGCCTGGGGGCAACCCGGCTCCTGCCCTTGGTAGTTTTGTTGGGCGTGCCTCCCTCAGGTGGTGCCTTTTCTCTCCCAGCAATATTGCTCCGTGAAATTCTGCAGATGATCAAAACTGTTTGCCATGGCTTTGTCCTTTCACCTCATTGGCCTCATCTTTGAAGTACAAATGCTTTTCTACACGGGTGCTGCCTCCCTGAGCTTTCCTTTGTCTTGGCTCAATCGATGCAGATTCCTGTGCTGAATACGCCATGGACTAGCACAGGTGGGGTCTTGTCAGTATACTGGGCAAACGCAGCAATTTCGATGGTCAAGACCCACCTGCCTTGATCAAGGTTCTTTATTCCAGTGAAAATGATTTTTATCCAAATTTGAGAGGAGCACCAGTGTGCCTCTGGGAGCTACACCCGGGCCTGCTGAACAGCGGCTCCGGAGTTTTCATTTTATGACTGAAATTCAACACGGAATTTCATGGATCTAAGGAAACCGTGAATTGTGGACGTACCAGATTCTCACATCTTCATTGTCTAATGAAAGCTGAAGTTTCCCAGTCTGATCCGGCTGCCACTTCATTTCTGGCAATGACCATTTAATTGTGGACGTTCAGCCTTCTTCGGAATTCTCTTATACCGGCATGTTCCCGCGCCACATAAAGACCACTCGGTGGAGGTTTATGTGACTCTGGGCAACTCTTTATTTCAGGCGTCTAGAACAAAGGGAATTCGCAGAGGTTGATGATCACTTATTAAAGTCCCGTTTCTCTATGATGCCCACTGATGACACTTCTACATCTGAGGGCAAAGAGCTCGTGCAGCATGATATTCTCATTTCAGCCACGTCGCCTGCAGTTTCTTCCTTGCAGAAAAATCTTTCCCAGTGTACTTCTTTAAAATGCTGCAAAATAGTGGGACAGAAGATTTCGGTTTAGCGTAACTTTAAATGGGCATAGATACAGGCATGTGGGCATGTTTAGAGACAGTTTTTCACTGGTCTAGGGTAAAGGGTGAAGCGCCTGGGTTCCCGTGCTTCACTACTGTATGGCCTCAAGATGATGTGTAGGCACAGGGGCAAATCCATCGGTGGCAATTCTCTCATATTGTCATTGCGATTGGAAGATTCCTTATTCGCTAGGAAATGTTTTACCGTGGAAGACGGGTCACCACAGAGCTGTCTCTTTTGTGTTGAGACAAACTTTGCTGAATTTACCTGCCAGCAGTTGCGTGTCCTCCCTTTCTTTTAAGGCCGATGGAGACGCACGAGTATAAGGAGAACGGTGAATGGTGGCGTTCATAAGCCAGGATCATCAGAAACCGCAGAGTAAATTTTAGGAACGTAGACGTAGGACAGCGGAGAAAACTTCACTCAGGGACTTCAGTAAACTCTCCTTACAATGCTGAGGCCTGACACGCCTAGTGCCTGGGGGCAATCCGGCTCCTGCCCTAGGTAGTTTTGTTGGGCGTGCCTCCCTCAGGTGGTGCCTTTTCTCTCCCAGCAATATTGCTCCGTGAATTTCTGCCAATGATCAAAACTGTTTGCCATGGCTTTGTCCTTTCACCTCATTGGCCTCATCTTTGAAGTACAAATGCTTTTCTACACGGGTGCTGCCTCCCTGAGCTTTCCTTTGTCTTGGCTCAATCGATGCAGATTCCTGTGCTGAATACGCCATGGACTAGCACAGGTGGGTTCTTGTCAGTATACCAGGCAAATGCAGCAATTTCGATGGTCAAGACCCACCTGGCTTGATCAAGATACTTTATTCCAGTGAAAACGATTTTTATCCAAATTCTAGAGGAGCACCAGTGTGCCTCTGGGAGCTACACCCGGGCCTGCTGAACAGCGGCTCTGGAGTTTTCATTTTCTGACTGAAATTCAACACGGAATTTCATGGATCTAAGGAAACCGTGAATTCTGGACGTACCAGATTCTCACATCTTCATTGTCTAATGGAAGCTGAAGTTTCCCAGTCTGATCCGGCTGCCACTTCATTTCTGGCAATGACCATTCAATTGTGGACGTTCAGCCTTCTTCGGAATTCTCTTATACCGGCATGTTCCCGCGCCACATAATGACCACTCGGTGGAGGTTTATGTGACTCAGGACAACTCTTTATTTCAGGCGTCTAGAACAAAGGGAATTCGCAGAGGTTGATGATCACTTATTAAAGTCCCGTTTCTCTATGATGCCCACTGATGACACTTCTACATCGGAGGGCAAAGAGCTCGTGCAGCATGATATTCTCATTTCAGCCACGCCGCCTGCAGTTCCTTCCTTGCAGAAAAATCTTTCCCAGTGTACTTCTTTAAAATGCTGCAAAATAGTGGGACAGAAGATTTCGGTTTAGCGTTAACTTTAAACGGGCATAGATACAGGCATGTGGGCATGTTTAGAGACAGTGTTTCACTGGTCTAGGGTAAAGGGTGAAGCGCCTGGGTTCCCGTGCTTCACTACTGTATGGCCTCAAGATGATGTGTAGGCACAGCGGCAAATCCATCGGTGGCAATTCTCTCATATTGTCATTGCGATGGGAAGATTCCTTATTCGCTAGGAAATGTTTTACCATGGAAGACGGGTCACCACAGAGCTGTCTCTTTTGTGTTGAGACAAACTTTGCTGAATTTACCTGCCAGCAGTTGCGTGTCCTCCGTTTCTTTTAAGGCCGATGGAGACGCACGAGTGTAAGGAGAACGGTGAATGGTGGCGTTCATAAGCCAGGATCATCAGAAACCGCAGAGTAAATTTTAGGGACGTAGACGTAGGACAGCGGAGAAAACTTCATTCAGGGACTTCAGTGAACTCTCCTTACAATGCTGAGGCCTGACACGCCTAGTGCCTGGGGGCAACCCGGCTCCTGCCCTTGGTAGTTTTGTTGGGCGTGCCTCCCTCAGGTGGTGCCTTTTCTCTCCCAGCAATATTGCTCCGTGAAATTCTGCCGATGATCAAAACTGTTTGCCATGGCTTTGTCCTTTCACCTCATTGGCCTCATCTTTGAAGTACAAATGCTTTTCTACAGGGGTGCTGCCTCCCTGAGCTTTCCTTTGTCTTGGCTCAATCGATGCAGATTCCTGTGCTGAATACGCCATGGACTAGCACAGGTGGGTTCTTGTCAGTATACTGGGCAAACGCAGCAATTTCGATGGTCAAGACCCACCTGCCTTGATCAAGGTTCTTTATTCCAGTGAAAATGATTTTTATCCAAATTCGAGAGGAGCACCAGTGTGCCTCTGGGAGCTACACCCGGGCCTGCTGAACAGCGGCTCCGGAGTTTTCATTTTATGACTGAAATTCAACACGGAATTTCATGGATCTAAGGAAACCGTGAATTGTGGACGTACCAGATTCTCACATCTTCATTGTCTAATGGAAGCTGAAGTTTCCCAGTCTGATCCGGCTGCCACTTCATTTCTGGCAATGACCATTCAATTGTGGACGTTCAGCCTTCTTCGGAATTCTCTTATACCGGCATGTTCCCGCGCCACATAAAGACCACTCGGTGGAGGTTTATGTGACTCAGGACAACTCTTTATTTCAGGCGTCTAGAACAAAGGGAATTCGCAGAGGTTGATGATCACTTATTAAAGTCCCGTTTCTCTATGATGCCCACTGATGACACTTCTACATCTGAGGGCAAAGAGCTCGTGCAGCATGATATTCTCATTTCAGCCACGCCGCCTGCATTTCCTTCCTTGCAGAAAAATCTTTCCCAGTGTACTTCTTTAAAATGCTGCAAAATAGTGGGACAGAAGATTTCGGTTTAGCGTTAATTTTAAACGGGCATAGATACAGGCATGTGGGCATGTTTAGAGACAGTGTTTCACTGGTCTAGGCTACTCGGTGAAGCACCTGGGTACCTGTGCTTTTCTACTGTACTGCCTCAAGATGATGTGTAGGCACAGTGGCAAATCCATCGGTGGCAATTCTCACATATTGTCATTGCGATGGGAAGATTCCTTACTCGCTAGGAAATGTTTTACCATGGAAGACGGGTCACCACAGAGCTGTCTCTTTTGTGTTGAGACAAACTTTGCTGAATTTACCTGCCAGCAGTTGCGTGTCCTCCCTTTCTTTTAAGGCCGATGGAGACGCACGAGTGTAAGGAGAACGGTGAATGGTGGCCGTTCATAAGCCAGGATCATCAGAAACCGCAGAGTAAATTTTAGGAACGTAGACGTAGGACAGCGGAGAAAACTTCACTCAGGGACTTCAGTGAACTCTCCTTACAATGCTGAGGCCTGACACGCCTAGTGCCTGGGGGCAACCCGGCTCCTGCCCTAGGTAGTTTTGTTGGGCGTGCCTCCCTCAGGTGGTGCCTTTTCTCTCCCAGCAATATTGCTCCGTGAAATTCTGCCGATGATCAAAACTGTTTGCCATGGCTTTGTCCTTTCACCTCATTGGCCTCATCTTTGAAGTACAAATGCTTTTCTACACGGGTGCTGCCTCCCTGAGCTTTCCTTTGTCTTGGCTCAATCGATGCAGATTCCTGTGCTGAATACGCCATGGACTAGCACAGGTGGGTTCTTGTCAGTATACCGGGCAAACGC
Organism: Tenrec ecaudatus; assembly: GCF_050624435.1. Classification (NCBI taxonomy): domain Eukaryota; kingdom Metazoa; phylum Chordata; class Mammalia; order Afrosoricida; family Tenrecidae; genus Tenrec; species Tenrec ecaudatus. The sequence goes on along the minus strand of NW_027459342.1, from coordinate 242,511 downwards.
AGCAATTTCGATGGTCAAGACCCACCTGCCTTGATCAAGGTTCTTTATTCCAGTGAAAATGATTTTTATCCAAATTCTAGAGGAGCACCAGTGTGCCTCTGGGAGCTACACCCGGGCCTGCTGAACACCGGCTCCGGAGTTTTCATTTTATGACTGAAATTCAACACGGAATTTCATGGATCTAAGGAAACCGTGAATTGTGGACGTACCAGATTCTCACATCTTCATTGTCTAATGGAAGCTGAAGTTTCCCAGTCTGATCCGGCTGCCACTTCATTTCTGGCAATGACCATTCAATTGTGGACGTGCAGCCTTCTTCGGAATTCTCTTATACCGGCATGTTCCCGCGCCACATAAAGACCACTCGGTGGAGGTTTATGTGACTCAGAACAACTCTTTATTTCAGGCGTCTAGAACAAAGGGAATTCGCAGAGGTTGATGATCACTTATTAAAGTCCCGTTTCTCTTTGATGCCCACTGATGACACTTCTACATCGGAGGGCAAAGAGCTCGTGCAGCATGATATTCTCATTTCAGCCACGCCGCCTGCAGTTCCTTCCTTGCAGAAAAATCTTTCCCAGTGTACTTCTTTAAAATGCTGCAAAATAGTGGGACAGAAGATTTCGGTTTAGCGTTAACTTTAAACGGGCAAAGATACAGGCATGTGGGCATGTTTAGAGACAGTGTTTCACTCGTCTAGGGTAAAGGGTGAAGCGCATGGGTTCCCGTGCTTCACTACTGTATGGCCTCAAGATGATGTGTAGGTACAGCGGCAAATCCATCGGTGGCAATTCTCTCATATTGTCATTGCGATGGGAAGATTCCTTATTCGCTAGGAAATGTTTTACCGTGGAAGACGGGTCACCACAGAGCTGTCTCTTTTGTGTTGAGACAAACTTTGCTGAATTTACCTGCCAGCAGTTGTGTGTCCTCCCTTTCTTTTAAGGCCGATGGAGACGCACGAGTGTAAGGAGAACGGTGAATGGTGGCCGTTCATAAGCCAGGATCATCAGAAACCGCAGAGTAAATTTTAGGAACGTAGACGTAGGACAGCGGAGAAAACTTCACTCAGGGACTTCAGTGAACTCTCCTTACAATGCTGAGGCCTGACACGCCTAGTGCCTGGGGGCAACCCGGCTCCTCCCCTTGGTAGTTTTGTTGGGCGTGCCTCCCTCAGGTGGTGCCTTTTCTCTCCCAGCAATATTGCTCCGTGAAATTCTGCCGATGATCAAAACTGTTTGCCATGGCTTTGTCCTTTCACCTCATTGGCCTCATCTTTGAAGTACAAATGCTTTTCTACACGGGTGCTGCCTCCCTGAGCTTTCCTTTGTCTTGGCTCAATCGATGCAGATTCCTGTGCTGAATACGCCATGGACTAGCACAGGTGGGTTCTTGTCAGTATACCGGGCAAATGCAGCAATTTCGATGGTCAAGACCCACCTGGCTTGATCAAGATTCTTTATTCCAGTGAAAACGATTTTTATCCAAATTCTAGAGGAGCACCAGTGTGCCTCTGGGAGCTACACCCGGGCCTGCTGAACAGCGGCTCCGGAGTTTTCATTTTCTGACTGAAATTCAACACGGAATTTCATGGATCTAAGGAAACCGTGAATTGTGGACGTACCAGATTCTCACATCTTCATTGTCTAATGGAAGCTGAAGTTTCCCAGTCTGATCCGGCTGCCACTTCATTTCTGGCAATGACCATTCAATTGTGGACGTGCAGCCTTCTTCGGAATTCTCTTATACCGGCATGTTCCCGCGCCACATAAAGACCACTCGGTGGAGGTTTATGTGACTCAGGACAACTCTTTATTTCAGGCGTCTAGAACAAAGGGAATTCGCAGAGGTTGATGATCACTTATTAAAGTCCCGTTTCTCTTTGATGCCCACTGATGACACTTCTACATCGGAGGGCAAAGAGCTCGTGCAGCATGATATTCTCATTTCAGCCACGCCGCCTGCAGTTCCTTCCTTGCAGAAAAATCTTTCCCAGTGTACTTCTTTAAAATGCTGCAAAATAGTGGGACAGAAGATTTCGGTTTAGCGTTAACTTTAAACGGGCATAGATACAGGCATGTGGGCATGTTTAGAGACAGTGTTTCACTGGTCTCGGGTAAAGGGTGAAGCGCCTGGGTTCCCGTGCTTCACTACTGTATGGCCTCAAGATGATGTGTAGGCACAGCGGCAAATCCATCGGAGGCAATTCTCTCATATTGTCATTGCGATGGGAAGATTCCTTATTCGCTAGGAAATGTTTTACCGTGGAAGACGGGTCACCACAGAGCTGTCTCTTTTGTGTTGAGACAAACTTTGCTGAATTTACCTGCCAGCAGTTGCGTGTCCTCCCTTTCTTTTAAGGCCGATGGAGACGCACGAGTGTAAGGAGAACGGTGAATGGTGGCCGTTCATAAGCCAGGATCATCAGAAACCGCAGAGTAAATTTTAGAAACGTAGACGTAGGACAGCGGAGAAAACTTCACTCAGGGACTTCAGTGAACTCTCCTTACAATGCTGAGGCCTGACACGCCTAGTGCCTGGGGGCAACCCGGCTCCTGCCCTTGGTAGTTTTGTTGGGCGTGCCTCCCTCAGGTGGTGCCTTTTCTCTCCCAGCAATATTGCTCCGTGAAATTCTGCCGATGATCAAAACTGTTTGCCATGGCTTTGTCCTTTCACCTCATTGGCCTCATCTTTGAAGTACAAATGCTTTTCTACACGGGTGCTGCCTCCCTGAGCTTTCCTTTGTCTTGGCTCAATCGATGCAGATTCCTGTGCTGAATACGCCATGGACTAGCACAGGTGGGTTCTTGTCAGTATACCGGGCAAATGCAGCAATTTCGATGGTCAAGACCCACCTGGCTTGATCAAGATTCTTTATTCCAGTGAAAACGATATTTATCCAAATTCTAGAGGAGCACCAGTGTGCCTCTGGGAGCTACACCCGGGCCTGCTGAACAGCGGCTCCGGAGTTTTCATTTTCTGACTGAAATTCAACACGGAATTTCATGGATCTAAGGAAACCGTGAATTGTGGACGTACCAGATTCTCACATCTTCATTGTCTAATGGAAGCTGAAGTTTCCCAGTCTGATCCGGCTGCCACTTCATTTCTGGCAATGACCATTCAATTGTGGACGTTCAGCCTTCTTCGGAATTCTCTTATACCGGCATGTTCCCGCGCCACATAAAGACCACTCGGTGGAGGTTTATGTGACTGAGGACAACTCTTTATTTCAGGCGTCTAGAACAAAGGGAATTCGCAGAGGTTGATGATCACTTATTAAAGTCCCGTTTCTCTATGATGCCCACTGATGACACTTCTACATCTGAGGGCAAAGAGCTCGTGCAGCATGATATTCTCATTTCAGCCACGTCGCCTGCAGTTTCTTCCTTGCAGAAAAATCTTTCCCAGTGTACTTCTTTAAAATGCTGCAAAATAGTGGGACAGAAGATTTCGGTTTAGCGTAACTTTAAATGGGCATAGATACAGGCATGTGGGCATGTTTAGAGACAGTTTTTCACTGGTCTAGGGTAAAGGGTGAAGCGCCTGGGTTCCCGTGCTTCACTACTGTATGGCCTCAAGATGATGTGTAGGCACAGGGGCAAATCCATCGGTGGCAATTCTCTCATATTGTCATTGCGATGGGAAGATTCCTTATTCGCTAGGAAATGTTTTACCGTGGAAGACGGGTCACCACAGAGCTGTCTCTTTTGTGTTGAGACAAACTTTGCTGAATTTACCTGCCAGCAGTTGCGTGTCCTCCCTTTCTTTTAAGGCCGATGGAGACGCACGAGTATAAGGAGAACGGTGAATGGTGGCGTTCATAAGCCAGGATCATCAGAAACCGCAGAGTAAATTTTAGGAACGTAGACGTAGGACAGCGGAGAAAACTTCACTCAGGGACTTCAGTAAACTCTCCTTACAATGCTGAGGCCTGACACGCCTAGTGCCTGGGGGCAACCCGGCTCCTGCCCTAGGTAGTTTTGTTGGGCGTGCCTCCCTCAGGTGGTGCCTTTTCTCTCCCAGCAATATTGCTCCGTGAATTTCTGCCAATGATCAAAACTGTTTGCCATGGCTTTGTCCTTTCACCTCATTGGCCTCATCTTTGAAGTACAAATGCTTTTCTACACGGGTGCTGCCTCCCTGAGCTTTCCTTTCTCTTGGCTCAATCGATGCAGATTCCTGTGCTGAATACGCCATGGACTAGCACAGGTGGGTTCTTGTCAGTATACCAGGCAAATGCAGCAATTTCGATGGTCAAGACCCACCTGGCTTGATCAAGATACTTTATTCCAGTGAAAACGATTTTTATCCAAATTCTAGAGGAGCACCAGTGTGCCTCTGGGAGCTACACCCGGGCCTGCTGAACAGCGGCTCTGGAGTTTTCATTTTCTGACTGATTTTCAACACGGAATTTCATGGATCTAAGGAAACCGTGAATTCTGGACGTACCAGATTCTCACATCTTCATTGTCTAATGGAAGCTGAAGTTTCCCAGTCTGATCCGGCTGCCACTTCATTTCTGGCAATGACCATTCAATTGTGGACGTTCAGCCTTCTTCGGAATTCTCTTATACCGGCATGTTCCCGCGCCACATAATGACCACTCGGTGGAGGTTTATGTGACTCAGGACAACTCTTTATTTCAGGCGTCTAGAACAAAGGGAATTCGAAGAGGTTGATGATCACTTATTAAAGTCCCGTTTCTCTATGATGCCCACTGATGACACTTCTACATCGGAGGGCAAAGAGCTCGTGCAGCATGATATTCTCATTTCAGCCACGCCGCCTGCAGTTCCTTCCTTGCAGAAAAATCTTTCCCAGTGTACTTCTTTAAAATGCTGCAAAATAGTGGGACAGAAGATTTCGGTTTAGCGTTAACTTTAAACGGGCATAGATACAGGCATGTGGGCATGTTTAGAGACAGTGTTTCACTGGTCTAGGGTAAAGGGTGAAGCGCCTGGGTTCCCGTGCTTCACTACTGTATGGCCTCAAGATGATGTGTAGGCACAGCGGCAAATCCATCGGTGGCAATTCTCTCATATTGTCATTGCGAAGGGAAGATTCCTTATTCGCTAGGAAATGTTTTACCATGGAAGACGGGTCACCACAGAGCTGTCTCTTTTGTGTTGAGACAAACTTTGCTGAATTTACCTGCCAGCAGTTGCGTGTCCTCCGTTTCTTTTAAGGCCGATGGAGACGCACGAGTGTAAGGAGAACGGTGAATGGTGGCGTTCATAAGCCAGGATCATCAGAAACCGCAGAGTAAATTTTAGGGACGTAGACGTAGGACAGCGGAGAAAACTTCATTCAGGGACTTCAGTGAACTCTCCTTACAATGCTGAGGCCTGACACGCCTAGTGCCTGGGGGCAACCCGGCTCCTGCCCTTGGTAGTTTTGTTGGGCGTGCCTCCCTCAGGTGGTGCCTTTTCTCTCCCAGCAATATTGCTCCGTGAAATTCTGCCGATGATCAAAACTGTTTGCCATGGCTTTGTCCTTTCACCTCATTGGCCTCATCTTTGAAGTACAAATGCTTTTCTACAGGGGTGCTGCCTCCCTGAGCTTTCCTTTGTCTTGGCTCAATCGATGCAGATTCCTGTGCTGAATACGCCATGGACTAGCACAGGTGGGTTCTTGTCAGTATACTGGGCAAACGCAGCAATTTCGATGGTCAAGACCCACCTGCCTTGATCAAGGTTCTTTATTCCAGTGAAAATGATTTTTATCCAAATTCGAGAGGAGCACCAGTGTGCCTCTGGGAGCTACACCCGGGCCTGCTGAACAGCGGCTCCGGAGTTTTCATTTTATGACTGAAATTCAACACGGAATTTCATGGATCTAAGGAAACCGTGAATTGTGGACGTACCAGATTCTCACATCTTCATTGTCTAATGGAAGCTGAAGTTTCCCAGTCTGATCCGGCTGCCACTTCATTTCTGGCAATGACCATTCAATTGTGGACGTTCAGCCTTCTTCGGAATTCTCTTATACCGGCATGTTCCCGCGCCACATAAAGACCACTCGGTGGAGGTTTATGTGACTCAGGACAACTCTTTATTTCAGGCGTCTAGAACAAAGGGAATTCGCAGAGGTTGATGATCACTTATTAAAGTCCCGTTTCTCTATGATGCCCACTGATGACACTTCTACATCTGAGGGCAAAGAGCTCGTGCAGCATGATATTCTCATTTCAGCCACGCCGCCTGCAGTTCCTTCCTAGCAGAAAAATCTTTCCCAGTGTACTACTTTAAAATGCTGCAAAATAGTGGGACAGAAGATTTCGGTTTAGCGTTAATTTTAAACGGGCATAGATACAGGCATGTGGGCATGTTTAGAGACAGTGTTTCACTGGTCTAGGGTACTCGGTGAAGCACCTGGGTACCTGTGCTTTTCTACTGTACTGCCTCAAGATGATGTGTAGGCACAGTGGCAAATCCATCGGTGGCAATTCTCACATATTGTCATTGCGATGGGAAGATTCCTTACTCGCTAGGAAATGTTTTACCGTGGAAGACGGGTCACCACAGAGCTGTCTCTTTTGTGTTGAGACAAACTTTGCTGAATTTACCTGCCAGCAGTTGCGTGTCCTCCCTTTCTTTTAAGGCCGATGGAGACGCACGAGTGTAAGGAGAACGGTGAATGGTGGCCGTTCATAAGCCAGGATCATCAGAAACCGCAGAGTAAATTTTAGGAACGTAGACGTAGGACAGCGGAGAAAACTTCACTCAGGGACTTCAGTGAACTCTCCTTACAATGCTGAGGCCTGACACGCCTAGTGCCTGGGGGCAACCCGGCTCCTGCCCTAGGTAGTTTTGTTGGGCGTGCCTCCCTCAGGTGGTGCCTTTTCTCTCCCAGCAATATTGCTCCGTGAAATTCTGCCGATGATCAAAACTGTTTGCCATGGCTTTGTCCTTTCACCTCATTGGCCTCATCTTTGAAGTACAAATGCTTTTCTACACGGGTGCTGCCTCCCTGAGCTTTCCTTTGTCTTGGCTCAATCGATGCAGATTCCTGTGCTGAATACGCCATGGACTAGCACAGGTGGGTTCTTGTCAGTATACCGGGCAAACGCAGCAATTTCGATGGTCAAGACCCACCTGCCTTGATCAAGGTTCTTTATTCCAGTGAAAATGATTTTTATCCAAATTCTAGAGGAGCACCAGTGTGCCTCTGGGAGCTACACCCGGGCCTGCTGAACAGCGGCTCCGGAGTTTTCATTTTATGACTGAAATTCAACACGGAATTTCATGGATCTAAGGAAACCGTGAATTGTGGACGTACCAGATTCTCACATCTTCATTGTCTAATGGAAGCTGAAGTTTCCCAGTCTGATCCGGCTGCCACTTCATTTCTGGCAATGACCATTCAATTGTGGACGTGCAGCCTTCTTCGGAATTCTCTTATACCGGCATGTTCCCGCGCCACATAAAGACCACTCGGTGGAGGTTTATGTGACTCAGGACAACTCTTTATTTCAGGCGTCTAGAACAAAGGGAATTCGCAGAGGTTGATGATCACTTATTAAAGTCCCGTTTCTCTTTGATGCCCACTGATGACACTTCTACATCGGAGGGCAAAGAGCTCGTGCAGCATGATATTCTCATTTCAGCCACGCCGCCTGCAGTTCCTTCCTTGCAGAAAAATCTTTCCCAGTGTACTTCTTTAAAATGCTGCAAAATAGTGGGACAGAAGATTTCGGTTTAGCGTTAACTTTAAACGGGCATAGATACAGGCATGTGGGCATGTTTAGAGACAGTGTTTCACTCGTCTAGGGTAAAGGGTGAAGCGCCTGGGTTCCCGTGCTTCACTACTGTATGGCCTCAAGATGATGTGTAGGCACAGCGGCAAATCCATCGGTGGCAATTCTCTCATATTGTCATTGCGATGGGAAGATTCCTTATTCGCTAGGAAATGTTTTACCGTGGAAGACGGGTCACCACAGAGCTGTCTCTTTTGTGTTGAGACAAACTTTGCTGAATTTACCTGCCAGCAGTTGCGTGTCCTCCCTTTCTTTTAAGGCCGATGGAGACGCACGAGTGTAAGGAGAACGGTGAATGGTGGCCGTTCATAAGCCAGGATCATCAGAAACCGCAGAGTAAATTTTAGGAACGTAGACGTAGGACAGCGGAGAAAACTTCACTCAGGGACTTCAGTGAACTCTCCTTACAATGCTGAGGCCTGACACGCCTAGTGCCTGGGGGCAACCCGGCTCCTCCCCTTGGTAGTTTTGTTGGGCGTGCCTCCCTCAGGTGGTGCCTTTTCTCTCCCAGCAATATTGCTCCGTGAAATTCTGCCGATGATCAAAACTGTTTGCCATGGCTTTGTCCTTTCACCTCATTGGCCTCATCTTTGAAGTACAAATGCTTTTCTACACGGGTGCTGCCTCCCTGAGCTTTCCTTTGTCTTGGCTCAATCGATGCAGATTCCTGTGCTGAATACGCCATGGACTAGCACAGGTGGGTTCTTGTCAGTATACCGGGCAAATGCAGCAATTTCGATGGTCAAGACCCACCTGGCTTGATCAAGATTCTTTATTCCAGTGAAAACGATTTTTATCCAAATTCTAGAGGAGCACCAGTGTGCCTCTGGGAGCTACACCCGGGCCTGCTGAACAGCGGCTCCGGAGTTTTCATTTTATGACTGAAATTCAACACGGAATTTCATGGATCTAAGGAAACCGTGAATTGTGGACGTACCAGATTCTCACATCTTCATTGTCTAATGGAAGCTGAAGTTTCCCAGTCTGATCCGGCTGCCACTTCATTTCTGGCAATGACCATTCAATTGTGGACGTTCAGCCTTCTTCGGAATTCTCTTATACCGGCATGTTCCCGCGCCACATAAAGACCACTCGGTGGAGGTTTATGTGACTGAGGACAACTCTTTATTTCAGGCGTCTAGAACAAAGGGAATTCGCAGAGGTTGATGGTCACTTATTAAAGTCCCGTTTCTCTATGATGCCCACTGATGACACTTCTACATCTGAGGGCAAAGAGCTCGTGCAGCATGATATTCTCATTTCAGCCACGTCGCCTGCAGTTTCTTCCTTGCAGAAAAATCTTTCCCAGTGTACTTCTTTAAAATGCTGCAAAATAGTGGGACAGAAGATTTCGGTTTAGCGTAACTTTAAATGGGCATAGATACAGGCATGTGGGCATGTTTAGAGACAGTTTTTCACTGGTCTAGGGTAAAGGGTGAAGCGCCTGGGTTCCCGTGCTTCACTACTGTATGGCCTCAAGATGATGTGTAGGCACAGGGGCCAATCCATCGGTGGCAATTCTCTCATATTGTCATTGCGATGGGAAGATTCCTTATTCGCTAGGAAATGTTTTACCGTGGAAGACGGGTCACCACAGAGCTGTCTCTTTTGTGTTGAGACAAACTTTGCTGAATTTACCTGCCAGCAGTTGCGTGTCCTCCCTTTCTTTTAAGGCCGATGGAGACGCACGAGTATAAGGAGAACGGTGAATGGTGGCGTTCATAAGCCAGGATCATCAGAAACCGCAGAGTAAATTTTAGGAACGTAGACGTAGGACAGCGGAGAAAACTTCACTCAGGGACTTCAGTAAACTCTCCTTACAATGCTGAGGCCTGACACGCCTAGTGCCTGGGGGCAACCCGGCTCCTGCCCTAGGTAGTTTTGTTGGGCGTGCCTCCCTCAGGTGGTGCCTTTTCTCTCCCAGCAATATTGCTCCGTGAATTTCTGCCAATGATCAAAACTGTTTGCCATGGCTTTGTCCTTTCACCTCATTGGCCTCATCTTTGAAGTACAAATGCTTTTCTACACGGGTGCTGCCTCCCTGAGCTTTCCTTTGTCTTGGCTCAATCGATGCAGATTCCTGTGCTGAATACGCCATGGACTAGCACAGGTGGGTTCTTGTCAGTATACCAGGCAAATGCAGCAATTTCGATGGTCAAGACCCACCTGGCTTGATCAAGATACTTTATTCCAGTGAAAACGATTTTTATCCAAATTCTAGAGGAGCACCAGTGTGCCTCTGGGAGCTACACCCGGGCCTGCTGAACAGCGGCTCTGGAGTTTTCATTTTCTGACTGAAATTCAACACGGAATTTCATGGATCTAAGGAAACCGTGAATTCTGGACGTACCAGATTCTCACATCTTCATTGTCTAATGGAAGCTGAAGTTTCCCAGTCTGATCCGGCTGCCACTTCATTTCTGGCAATGACCATTCAATTGTGGACGTTCAGCCTTCTTCGGAATTCTCTTATACCGGCATGTTCCCGCGCCACATAATGACCACTCGGTGGAGGTTTATGTGACTCAGGACAACTCTTTATTTCAGGCGTCTAGAACAAAGGGAATTCGCAGAGGTTGATGATCACTTATTAAAGTCCCGTTTCTCTATGATGCCCACTGATGACACTTCTACATCGGAGGGCAAAGAGGTCGTGCAGCATGATATTCTCATTTCAGCCACGCCGCCTGCAGTTCCTTCCTTGCAGAAAAATCTTTCCCAGTGTACTTCTTTAAAATGCTGCAAAATAGTGGGACAGAAGATTTCGGTTTAGCGTTAACTTTAAACGGGCATAGATACAGGCATGTGGGCATGTTTAGAGACAGTGTTTCACTGGTCTAGGGTAAAGGGTGAAGCGCCTGGGTTCCCGTGCTTCACTACTGTATGGCCTCAAGATGATGTGTAGGCACAGCGGCAAATCCATCGGTGGCAATTCTCTCATATTGTCATTGCGATGGGAAGATTCCTTATTCACTAGGAAATGTTTTACCATGGAAGACGGGTCACCACAGAGCTGTCTCTTTTGTGTTGAGACAAACTTTGCTGAATTTACCTGCCAGCAGTTGCGTGTCCTCCGTTTCTTTTAAGGCCGATGGAGACGCACGAGTGTAAGGAGAACGGTGAATGGTGGCGTTCATAAGCCAGGATCATCAGAAACCGCAGAGTAAATTTTAGGGACGTAGACATAGGACAGCGGAGAAAACTTCATTCAGGGACTTCAGTGAACTCTCCTTACAATGCTGAGGCCTGACACGCCTAGTGCCTGGGGGCAACCCGGCTCCTGCCCTTGGTAGTTTTGTTGGGCGTGCCTCCCTCAGGTGGTGCCTTTTCTCTCCCAGCAATATTGCTCCGTGAAATTCTGCCGATGATCAAAACTGTTTGCCATGGCTTTGTCCTTTCACCTCATTGGCCTCATCTTTGAAGTACAAATGCTTTTCTACACGGGTGCTGCCTCCCTGAGCTTTCCTTTGTCTTGGCTCAATCGATGCAGATTCCTGTGCTGAATACGCCATGGACTAGCACAGGTGGGTTCTTGTCAGTATACTGGGCAAACGCAGCAATTTCGATGGTCAAGACCCACCTGCCTTGATCAAGGTTCTTTATTCCAGTGAAAATGATTTTTATCCAAATTCGAGAGGAGCACCAGTGTGCCTCTGGGAGCTACACCCGGGCCTGCTGAACAGCGGCTCCGGAGTTTTCATTTTATGACTGAAATTCAACACGGAATTTCATGGATCTAAGGAAACCGTGAATTGTGGACGTACCAGATTCTCACATCTTCATTGTCTAATGGAAGCTGAAGTTTCCCAGTCTGATCCGGCTGCCACTTCATTTCTGGCAATGACCATTCAATTGTGGACGTGCAGCCTTCTTCGGAATTCTCTTATACCGGCATGTTCCCGCGCCACATAAAGACCACTCGGTGGAGGTTTATGTGACTCAGGACAACTCTTTATTTCAGGCGTCTAGAACAAAGGGAATTCGCAGAGGTTGATGATCACTTATTAAAGTCCCGTTTCTCTATGATGCCCACTGATGACACTTCTACATCTGAGGGCAAAGAGCTCGTGCAGCATGATATTCTCATTTCAGCCACGCCGCCTGCAGTTCCTTCCTAGCAGAAAAATCTTTCCCAGTGTACTTCTTTAAAATGCTGCAAAATAGTGGGACAGAAGATTTCGGTTTAGCGTTAATTTTAAACGGGCATAGATACAGGCATGTGGGCATGTTTAGAGACAGTGTTTCACTGGTCTAGGGTACTCGGTGAAGCACCTGGGTACCTGTGCTTTTCTACTGTACTGCCTCAAGATGATGTGTAGGCACAGTGGCAAATCCATCGGTGGCAATTCTCACATATTGTCATTGCGATGGGAAGATTCCTTACTCGCTAGGAAATGTTTTACCGTGGAAGACGGGTCACCACAGAGCTGTCTCTTTTGTGTTGAGACAAACTTTGCTGAATTTACCTGCCAGCAGTTGCGTGTCCTCCCTTTCTTTTAAGGCCGATGGAGACGCACGAGTGTAAGGAGAACGGTGAATGGTGGCCGTTCATAAGCCAGGATCATCTGAAACCGCAGAGTAAATTTTAGGAACGTAGACGTAGGACAGCGGAGAAAACTTCACTCAGGGACTTCAGTGAACTCTCCTTACAATGCTGAGGCCTGACACGCCTAGTGCCTGGGGGCAACCCGGCTCCTGCCCTAGGTAGTATTGTTGAGCGTGCCTCCCTCAGGTGGTGCCTTTTCTCTCCCAGCAATATTGCTCCGTGAAATTCTGCCGATGATCAAAACTGTTTGCCATGGCTTTGTCCTTTCACCTCATTGGCCTCATCTTTGAAGTACAAATGCTTTTCTACACGGGTGCTGCCTCCCTGAGCTTTCCTTTGTCTTGGCTCAATCAATGCAGATTCCTGTGCTGAATAAGCCATGGACTAGCACAGGTGGGTTCTTGTCAGTATACCGGGCAAACGCAGCAATTTCGATGGTCAAGACCCACCTGCCTTGATCAAGGTTCTTTATTCCAGTGAAAATGATTTTTATCCAAATTCTAGAGGAGCACCAGTGTGCCTCTGGGAGCTACACCCGGGCCTGCTGAACAGCGGCTCCGGAGTTTTCATTTTATGACTGAAATTCAACACGGAATTTCATGGATCTAAGGAAACCGTGAATTGTGGACGTACCAGATTCTCACATCTTCATTGTCTAATGGAAGCTGAAGTTTCCCAGTCTGATCCGGCTGCCACTTCATTTCTGGCAATGACCATTCAATTGTGGACGTGCAGCCTTCTTCGGAATTCTCTTATACCGGCATGTTCCCGCGCCACATAAAGACCACTCGGTGGAGGTTTATGTGACTCAGGACAACTCTTTATTTCAGGCGTCTAGAACAAAGGGAATTCGCAGAGGTTGATGATCACTTATTAAAGTCCCGTTTCTCTTTGATGCCCACTGATGACACTTCTACATCGGAGGGCAAAGAGCTCGTGCAGCATGATATTCTCATTTCAGCCGCGCCGCCTGCAGTTCCTTCCTTGCAGAAAAATCTTTCCCAGTGTACTTCTTTAAAATGCTGCAAAATAGTGGGACAGAAGATTTCGGTTTAGCGTTAACTTTAAACGGGCATAGATACAGGCATGTGGGCATGTTTAGAGACAGTGTTTCACTCGTCTAGGGTAAAGGGTGAAGCGCCTGGGTTCCCGTGCTTCACTACTGTATGGCCTCAAGATGATGTGTAGGCACAGCGGCAAATCCATCGGTGGCAATTCTCTCATATTGTCATTGCGATGGGAAGATTCCTTATTCGCTAGGAAATGTTTTACCGTGGAAGACGGGTCACCACAGAGCTGTCTCTTTTGTGTTGAGACAAACTTTGCTGAATTTACCTGCCAGCAGTTGCGTGTCCTCCCTTTCTTTTAAGGCCGATGGAGACGCACGAGTGTAAGGAGAACGGTGAATGGTGGCCGTTCATAAGCCAGGATCATCAGAAACCGCAGAGTAAATTTTAGGAACGTAGACGTAGGACAGCGGAGAAAACTTCACTCAGGGACTTCAGTGAACTCTCCTTGCAATGCTGAGGCCTGACACGCCTAGTGCCTGGGGGCAACCCGGCTCCTCCCCTTGGTAGTTTTGTTGGGCGTGCCTCCCTCAGGTGGTGCCTTTTCTCTCCCAGCAATATTGCTCCGTGAAATTCTGCTGATGATCAAAACTGTTTGCCATGGCTTTGTCCTTTCACCTCATTGGCCTCATCTTTGAAGTACAAATGCTTTTCTACACGGGTGCTGCCTCCCTGAGCTTTCCTTTGTCTTGGCTCAATCGATGCAGATTCCTGTGCTGAATACGCCATGGACTAGCACAGGTGGGTTCTTGTCAGTATACAGGGCAAATGCAGAAATTTCGATGGTCAAGACCCACCTGGCTTGATCAAGATTCTTTATTCCAGTGAAAACGATTTTTATCCAAATTCTAGAGGAGCACCAGTGTGCCTCTGGGAGCTACACCCGGGCCTGCTGAACAGCGGCTCCGGAGTTTTCATTTTCTGACTGAAATTCAACACGGAATTTCATGGATCTAAGGAAACCGTGAATTGTGGACGTACCAGATTCTCACATCTTCATTGTCTAATGGAAGCTGAAGTTTCCCAGTCTGATCCGGCTGCCACTTCATTTCTGGCAATGACCATTCAATTGTGGACGTTCAGCCTTCTTCGGAATTCTCTTATACCGGCATGTTCCCGCGCCACATAAAGACCACTCGGTGGAGGTTTATGTGACTGAGGACAACTCTTTATTTCAGGCGTCTAGAACAAAGGGAATTCGCAGAGATTGATGATCACTTATTAAAGTCCCGTTTCTCTATGATGCCCACTGATGACACTTCTACATCTGAGGGCAAAGAGCTCGTGCAGCATGATATTCTCATTTCAGCCACGTCGCCTGCAGTTTCTTCCTTGCAGAAAAATCTTTCCCAGTGTACTTCTTTAAAATGCTGCAAAATAGTGGGACAGAAGATTTCGGTTTAGCGTAACTTTAAATGGGCATAGATACAGGCATGTGGGCATGTTTAGAGACAGTGTTTCACTGGTCTAGGGTAAAGGGTGAAGCGCCTGGGTTCCCGTGCTTCACTACTGTATGGCCTCAAGATGATGTGTAGGCACAGGGGCAAATCCATCGGTGGCAATTCTCTCATATTGTCATTGCGATGGGAAGATTCCTTATTCGCTAGGAAATGTTTTACCGTGGAAGACGGGTCACCACAAAGCTGTCTCTTTTATGTTGAGACAAACTTTGCTGAATTTACCTGCCAGCAGTTGCGTGTCCTCCCTTTCTTTTAAGGCCGATGGAGACGCACGAGTATATGGAGAACGGTGAATGGTGGCGTTCATAAGCCAGGATCATCAGAAACCGCAGAGTAAATTTTAGGAACGTAGACGTAGGACAGCGGAGAAAACTTCACTCAGGGACTTCAGTAAACTCTCCTTACAATGCTGAGGCCTGACACGCCTAGTGCCTGGGGGCAACCCGGCTCCTGCCCTAGGTAGTTTTGTTGGGCGTGCCTCCCTCAGGTGGTGCCTTTTCTCTCCCAGCAATATTGCTCCGTGAATTTCTGTGGATGATCAAAACTGTTTGCCATGGCTTTGTCCTTTCACCTCATTGGCCTCATCTTTGAAGTACAAATGCTTTTCTACACGGGTGCTGCCTCCCTGAGCTTTCCTTTGTCTTGGCTCAATCGATGCAGATTCCTGTGCTGAATATGCCATGGACTAGCACAGGTGGGTTCTTGTCAGTATACCAGGCAAATGCAGCAATTTCGATGGTCAAGACCCACCTGGCTTGATCAAGATATTTTATTCCAGTGAAAACGATTTTTATCCAAATTCTAGAGGAGCACCAGTGTGCCTCTGGGAGCTACACCCGGGCCTGCTGAACAGCGGCTCCGGAGTTTTCATTTTCTGACTGAAATTCAACACGGAATTTCATGGATCTAAGGAAACCGTGAATTCTGGACGTACCAGATTCTCACATATTCATTGTCTAATGGAAGCTGAAGTTTCCCAGTCTGATCCGGCTGCCACTTCATTTCTGGCAATGACCATTCAATTGTGGACGTTCAGCCTTCTTCGGAATTCTCTTATACCGGCATGTTCCCGCGCCACATAAAGACCACTCGGTGGAGGTTTATGTGACTCAGGACAACTCTTTATTTCAGGCGTCTAGAACAAAGGGAATTCGCAGAGGTTGATGATCACTTATTAAAGTCCCGTTTCTCTATGATGCCCACTGATGACACTTCTACATCTGAGGGCAAAGAGCTCGTGCAGCATGATATTCTCATTTCAGCCACGCCGCCTGCTGTTCCTTCCTTGCAGAAAAATCTTTCCCAGTGTACTTCTTTAAAATGCTGCAAAATAGTGGGACAGAAGATTTCGGTTTAGCGTTAACTTTAAACGGGCATAGATACAGGCATGTGGGCATGTTTAGAGACAGTGTTTCACTGGTCTAGGGTAAAGGGTGAAGCGCCTGGGTTCCCGTGCTTCACTACTGTATGGCCTCAAGATGATGTGTAGGCACAGCGGCAAATCCATCGGTGGCAATTCTCTCATATTGTCATTGCGATGGGAAGATTCCTTATTCGCTAGGAAATGTTTTACCGTGGAAGACGGGTCACCACAGAGCTGTCTCTTTTGTGTTGAGACAAACTTTGCTGAATTTACCTGCCAGCAGTTGCGTGTCCTCCCTTTCTTTTAAGGCCGATGGAGACGCACGAGTGTATGGAGAACGGTGAATGGTGGCCGTTCATAAGCCAGGATCATCAGAAACCGCAGAGTAAATTTTAGGAACGTAGACGTAGGACAGCGGAGAAAACTTCACTCAGGGACTTCAGTGAACTCTCCTTACAATGCTGAGGCCTGACACGCCTAGTGCCTGGGGGCAACCCGGCTCCTGCCCTTGGTAGTTTTGTTGGGCGTGCCTCCCTCAGGTGGTGCCTTTTCTCTCCCAGCAATATTGCTCCGTGAATTTCTGCCAATGATCAAAACTGTTTGCCATGGCTTTGTCCTTTCACCTCATTGGCCTCATCTTTGAAGTACAAATGCTTTTCTACACGGGTGCTGCCTCCCTGAGCTTTCCTTTGTCTTGGCTCAATCGATGCAGATTCCTGTGCTGAATACGCCATGGACTAGCACAGGTGGGTTCTTGTCAGTATACCAGGCAAATGCAGCAATTTCGATGGTCAAGACCCACCTGGCTTGATCAAGATACTTTATTCCAGTGAAAACGATTTTTATCCAAATTCTAGAGGAGCACCAGTGTGCCTCTGGGAGCTACACCCGGGCCTGCTGAACAGCGGCTCTGGAGTTTTCATTTTCTGACTGAAATTCAACACGGAATTTCATGGATCTAAGGAAACCGTGAATTCTGGACGTACCAGATTCTCACATCTTCATTGTCTAATGGAAGCTGAAGTTTCCCAGTCTGATCCGGCTGCCACTTCATTTCTGGCAATGACCATTCAATTGTGGACGTTCAGCCTTCTTCGGAATTCTCTTATACCGGCATGTTCCCGCGCCACATAAAGACCACTCGGTGGAGGTTTATGTGACTCAGGACAACTCTTTATTTCAGGCGTCTAGAACAAAGGGAATTCGCAGAGGTTGATGATCACTTATTAAAGTCCCGTTTCTCTATGATACCCTCTGATGACACTTCTACATCTGAGGGCAAAGAGCTCGTGCAGCATGATATTCTCATTTCAGCCACGCCGCCTGCAGTTCCTTCCTAGCAGAAAAATCTTTCCCAGTGTACTTCTTTAAAATGCTGCAAAATAGTGGGACAGAAGATTTTGGTTTAGCGTTAATTTTAAACGGGCATAGATACAGGCATGTGGGCATGTTTAGAGACAGTGTTTCACTGGTCTAGGGTACACGGTGAAGCGCCTGGGTTCCTGTGCTTCTCTACTGTACTGCCTCAAGATGATGTGTAGGCACAGCGGCAAATCCATCGGTGGCAATTCTCTCATATTGTCATTGCGATGGGAAGATTCCTTATTCGCTAGGAAATGTTTTACCGTGGAAGACGGGTCACCACAGAGCTGTCTCTTTTGTGTTGAGACAAACTTTGCTGAATTTACCTGCTAGCAGTTGTGTGTCCTCCCTTTCTTTTAAGGCCGATGGAGACGCACGAGTATAAGGAGAACGGTGAATGGTGGCGTTCATAAGCCAGGATCATCAGAAACCGCAGAGTAAATTTTAGGAACGTAGACGTAGGACAGCGGAGAAAACTTCACTCAGGGACTTCAGTAAACTCTCCTTACAATGCTGAGGCCTGACACGCCTAGTGCCTGGGGGCAACCCGGCTCCTGCCCTAGGTAGTTTTGTTGGGCGTGCCTCCCTCAGGTGGTGCCTTTTCTCTCCCAGCAATATTGCTCCGTGAAATTCTGCCGATGATCAAAACTGTTTGCCATGGCTTTGTCCTTTCACCTCATTGGCCTCATCTTTGAAGTACAAATGCTTTTCTACACGGGTGCTGCCTCCCTGAGCTTTCCTTTGTCTTTGCTCAATCGTTGCAGATTCCTGTGCTGAATACGCCATGGACTAGCACAGGTGGGTTCTTGTCAGTATACCGGGCAAATGCAGCAATTTCGATGGTCAAGACCCACCTGGCTTGATCAAGATTCTTTATTCCAGTGAAAACCATTTTTATCCAAATTCTAGAGGAGCACCAGTGTGCCTCTGGGAGCTACACCCGGGCCTGCTGAACAGCGGCTCCGGAGTTTTCATTTTCTGACTGAAATTCAACACGGAATTTCATGGATCTAAGGAAACCGTGAATTGTGGACGTACCAGATTCTCACATCTTCATTGTCTAATGGAAGCTGAAGTTTCCCAGTCTGATCCGGCTGCCACTTCATTTCTGGCAATGACCATTCAATTGTGGACGTTCAGCCTTCTTCGGAATTCTCTTATACCGGCATGTTCCCGCGCCACATAAAGACCACTCGGTGGAGGTTTATGTGACTCAGGACAACTCTTTATTTCAGGAGTCTAGAACAAAGGGAATTCGCAGAGGTTGATGATCACTTATTAAAGTCCCGTTTCTCTATGATGCCCACTGATGACACTTCTACATCTGAGGGCAAAGAGCTCGTGCAGCATGATATTCTCATTTCAGCCACGCCGCCTGCAGTTCCTTCCTTGCAGAAAAATCTTTCCCAGCGTACTTCTTTAAAATGCTGCAAAATAGTGGGACAGAAGATTTCGGTTTAGCGTTAACTTTAAACGGGCATAGATACAGGCATGTGGGCATGTTTAGAGACAGTGTTTCACTGGTCTAGGGTAAAGGGTGAAGCGCCTGGGTTCCCGTGCTTCACTACTGTATGGCCTCAAGATGATGTGTAGGCACAGCGGCAAATCCATCGGTGGCAATTCTCTCATATTGTCATTGCGATGGGAAGATTCCTTATTCGCTAGGAAATGTTTTACCGTGGAAGACGGGTCACCACAGAGCTGTCTCTTTTGTGTTGAGACAAACTTTGCTGAATTTACCTGCCAGCAGTTGCATGTCCTCCCTTTCTTTTAAGGCCGATGGAGACGCACGAGTATAAGGAGAACGGTGAATGGTGGCGTTCATAAGCCAGGATCATCAGAAACCGCAGAGTAAATTTTAGGAACGTAGACGTAGGACAGCGGAGAAAACTTCACTCAGGGACTTCAGTGAACTCTCCTTACAATTCTGAGGCCTGACACGCCTAGTGCCTGGGGGCAACCCGGCTCCTGCCCTAGGTAGTTTTGTTGGGCGTGCCTCCCTCAGGTGGTGCCTTTTCTCTCCCAGCAATATTGCTCCGTGAAATTCTGCAGATGATCAAAACTGTTTGCCATGGCTTTGTCCTTTCACCTCATTGGCCTCATCTTTGAAGTACAAATGCTTTTCTACACGGGTGCTGCCTCCCTGAGCTTTCCTTTGTCTTGGCTCAATCGATGCATATTCCTGTGCTGAATACGCCATGGACTAGCACAGGTGGGTTCTTGTCAGTATACCGGGCAAACGCAGCAATTTCGATGGTCAAGACCCACCTGGCTTGATCAAGGTTCTTTATTCCGGTGAAAACGATTTTTATCCAAATTCTAGAGGAGCACCAGTGTGCCCCTGGGAGCTACACCCGGGCCTGCTGAACAGCGGCTCCGGAGTTTTCATTTTCTGACTGAAATTCAACACGGAATTTCATGGATCTAAGGAAACCGTGAATTGTGGACGTACCAGATTCTCACATCTTCATTGTCTAATGGAAGCTGAAGTTTCCCAGTCTGATCCGGCTGCCACTTCATTTCTGGCAATGACCATTCAATTGTGGACGTTCAGCCTTCTTCGGAATTCTCTTATACCGGCATGTTCCCGCGCCACATAAAGACCACTCGGTGGAGGTTTATGTGACTCAGGACAACTCTTTATTTCAGGAGTCTAGAACAAAGGGAATTCACAGAGGTTGATGATCACTTGTTAAAGTCCCGTTTCTCTATGATGCCCACTGATGACACTTCTACATCTGAGGGCAAAGAGCTCGTGCAGCATGATATTCTCATTTCAGCCACGCCGCCTGCAGTTCTTTCCTTGCAGAAAAATCTTTCCCAGCGTACTTCTTTAAAATGCTGCAAAATAGTGGGACAGAAGATTTCGGTTTAGCGTTAACTTTAAACGGGCATAGATACAGGCATGTGGGCATGTTTAGAGACAGTGTTTCACTGGTCTAGGGTAAAGGGTGAAGCGCCTGGGTTCCCGTGCTTCACTACTGTATGGCCTCAAGATGATGTGTAGGCACAGCGGCAAATCCATCGGTGGCAATTCTCTCATATTGTCATTGCGATGGAAAGATTCCTTATTCGCTAGGAAATGTTTTACCGTGGAAGACGGGTCACCACAGAGCTGTCTCTTTTGTGTTGAGACAAACTTTGCTGAATTTACCTGCCAGCAGTTGCGTGTCCTCCCTTTCTTTTAAGGCCGATGGAGACGCACGAGTGTAAGGAGAACGGTGAATGGTGGCCGTTCATAAGCCAGGATCATCAGAAACCGCAGAGTAAATTTTAGGAACGTAGACGTAGGACAGCGGGGAAAACTTCACTCAGGGACTTCAGTGAACTCTCCTTACAATGCTGAGGCCTGACACGCCTAGTGCCTGGGGGCAACCCGGCTCCTGCCCTAGGTAGTTTTGTTGAGCTTGCCTCCCTCAGGTGGTGCCTTTTCTCTCCCAGCAATATTGCTCCGTGAAATTCTGCTGATGATCAAAACTGTTTGCCATGGCTTTGTCCTTTCACCTCATTGGCCTCATCTTTGAAGTACAAATGCTTTTCTACACGGGTGCTGCCTCCCTGAGCTTTCCTTTGTCTTGGCTCAATCGATGCAGATTCCTTTGCTGAATACGCCATGGACTAGCACAGGTGGGTTCTTGTCAGTATACCGGGCAAACGCAGCAATTTCGATGGTCAAGACCCACCTGGCTTGATCAAGGTTCTTTATTCCAGTGAAAACGATTTTTATCCAAATTCTAGAGGAGCACCAGTGTGCCTCTGGGAGCTACACCCGGGCCTGCTGAACAGCGGCTTCGGAGTTTTCATTTTCTGACTGAAATTCAACACGGAATTTCATGGATCTAAGGAAACCGTGAATTGTGGACGTACCAGATTCTCACATCTTCATTGTCTAATGGAAGCTGAAGTTTCCCAGTCTGATCCGGCTGCCACTTCATTTCTGGCAATGACCATTCAATTGTGGATGTTCAGCCTTCTTCGGAATTCTCTTATACCGGCATGTTCCCGCGCCACATAAAGACCACTCGGTGGAGGTTTATGTGACTCAGGACAACTCTTTATTTCAGGAGTCTAGAGCAAAGGGAATTCACAGAGGTTGATGATCACTTGTTAAAGTCCCGTTTCTCTATGATGCCCACTGATGACACTTCTACATCTGAGGGCAAAGAGCTCGTGCAGCATGATATTCTCATTTCAGCCACGCCGCCTGCAGTTCCTTCCTTGCAGAAAAATCTTTCCCAGCGTACTTCTTTAAAATGCTGCAAAATAGTGGGACAGAAGATTTCGGTTTAGCGTTAACTTTAAACGGGCATAGATACAGGCATGTGGGCATGTTTAGAGACAGTGTTTCACTGGTCTAGGGTAAAGGGTGAAGCGCCTGGGTTCCCGTGCTTCACTACTGTATGGCCTCAAGATGATGTGTAGGCACAGCGGCAAATCCATCGGTGGCAATTCTCTCATATTGTCATTGCGATGGGAAGATTCCTTATTCGCTAGGAAATGTTTTACCGTGGAAGACGGGTCACCACAGAGCTGTCTCTTTTGTGTTGAGACAAACTTTGCTGAATTTACCTGCCAGCAGTTGCGTGTCCTCCCTTTCTTTTAAGGCCGATGGAGACGCACGAGTATAAGGAGAACGGTGAATGGTGGCGTTCATAAGCCAGGATCATCAGAAACCGCAGAGTAAATTTTAGGAACGTAGACGTAGGACAGCGGAGAAAACTTCACTCAGGGACTTCAGTGAACTCTCCTTACAATTCTGAGGCCTGACACGCCTAGTGCCTGGGGGCAACCCGGCTCCTGCCCTAGGTAGTTTTGTTGGGCGTGCCTCCCTCAGGTGGTGCCTTTTCTCTCCCAGCAATATTGCTCCGTGAAATTCTGCAGATGATCAAAACTGTTTGCCATGGCTTTGTCCTTTCACCTCATTGGCCTCATCTTTGAAGTACAAATGCTTTTCTACACGGGTGCTGCCTCCCTGAGCTTTCCTTTGTCTTGGCTCAATCGATGCAGATTCCTGTGCTGAATACGCCATGGACTAGCACAGGTGGGTTCTTGTCAGTATACCGGGCAAACACAGCAATTTCGATGGTCAAGACCCACCTGGTTGATCAAGGTTCTTTATTCCAGTGAAAACGATTTTTATCCAAATTCTAGAGGAGCACCAGTGTGCCCCTGGGAGCTACACCCGGGCCTGCTGAACAGCGGCTCCGGAGTTTTCATTTTCTGACTGAAATTCAACACGGAATTTCATGGATCTAAGGAAACCGTGAATTGTGGACGTACCAGATTCTCACATCTTCATTGTCTAATGGAAGCTGAAGTTTCCCAGTCTGATCCGGCTGCCACTTCATTTCTGGCAATGACCATTCAATTGTGGACGTTCAGCCTTCTTCGGAATTCTCTTATACCGGCATGTTCCCGCGCCACATAAAGACCACTCGGTGGAGGTTTATGTGACTCAGGACAACTCTTTATTTCAGGAGTCTAGAACAAAGGGAATTCACAGAGGTTGATGATCACTTGTTAAAGTCCCGTTTCTCTACGATGCCCACTGATGACACTTCTACATCTGAGGGCAAAGAGCTCGTGCAGCATGATATTCTCATTTCAGCCACGCCGCCTGCAGTTCCTTCCTTGCAGAAAAATCTTTCCCAGCGTACTTCTTTAAAATGCTGCAAAATAGTGGGACAGAAGATTTCGGTTTAGCGTTAACTTTAAACGGGCATAGATACAGGCATGTGGGCATGTTTAGAGACAGTGTTTCACTGGTCTAGGGTAAAGGGTGAAGCGCCTGGGTTCCCGTGCTTCACTACTGTATGGCCTCAAGATGATGTGTAGGCACAGCGGCAAATCCATCGGTGGCAATTCTCTCATATTGTCATTGCGATGGGAAGATTCCTTATTCGCTAGGAAATGTTTTACCGTGGAAGACGGGTCACCACAGAGCTGTCTCTTTTGTGTTGAGACAAACTTTGCTGAATTTACCTGCCAGCAGTTGCGTGTCCTCCCTTTCTTTTAAGGCCGATGGAGACGCACGAGTGTAAGGAGAACGGTGAATGGTGGCCGTTCATAAGCCAGGATCATCAGAAACCGCAGAGTAAATTTTAGGAACGTAGACGTAGGACAGCGGGGAAAACTTCACTCAGGGACTTCAGTGAACTCTCCTTACAATGCTGAGGCCTGACACGCCTAGTGCCTGGGGGCAACCCGGCTCCTGCCCTAGGTAGTTTTGTTGAGCGTGCCTCCCTCAGGTGGTGCCTTTTCTCTCCCAGCAATATTGCTCCGTGAAATTCTGCCGATGATCAAAACTGTTTGCCATGGCTTTGTCCTTTCACCTCATTGGCCTCATCTTTGAAGTACAAATGCTTTTCTACACGGGTGCTGCCTCCCTGAGCTTTCCTTTGTCTTGGCTCAATCGATGCAGATTCCTTTGCTGAATACGCCATGGACTAGCACAGGTGGGTTCTTGTCAGTATACCGGGCAAACGCAGCAATTTCGATGGTCAAGACCCACCTGGCTTGATCAAGGTTCTTTATTCCAGTGAAAACGATTTTTATCCAAATTCTAGAGGAGCACCAGTGTGCCTCTGGGAGCTACACCCGGGCCTGCTGAACAGCGGCTCCGGAGTTTTCATTTTCTGACTGAAATTCAACACGGAATTTCATGGATCTAAGGAAACCGTGAATTGT
This sequence comes from Tenrec ecaudatus, assembly GCF_050624435.1. NCBI lineage: Eukaryota > Metazoa > Chordata > Mammalia > Afrosoricida > Tenrecidae > Tenrec > Tenrec ecaudatus. The sequence continues at coordinate 218,267 of NW_027459342.1, read as the reverse complement.
GGACGTACCAGATTCTCACATCTTCATTGTCTAATGGAAGCTGACGTTTCCCAGTCTGATCCGGCTGCCACTTCATTTCTGGCAATGACCATTCAATTGTGGACGTTCAGCCTTCTTCGGAATTCTCTTATACCGGCATGTTCCCGCGCCACATAATGACCACTCGGTGGAGGTTTATGTGACTCAGGACAACTCTTTATTTCAGGCGTCTAGAACAAAGGGAATTCGCAGAGGTTGATGATCACTTATTAAAGTCCCGTTTCTCTATGATGCCCACTGATGACACTTCTACATCGGAGGGCAAAGAGCTCGTGCAGCATGATATTCTCATTTCAGCCACGCCGCCTGCAGTTCCTTCCTTGCAGAAAAATCTTTCCCAGTGTACTTCTTTAAAATGCTGCAAAATAGTGGGACAGAAGATTTCGGTTTAGCGTTAACTTTAAACGGGCATAGATACAGGCATGTGGGCATGTTTAGAGACAGTGTTTCACTGGTCTAGGGTAAAGGGTGAAGCGCCTGGGTTCCCGTGCTTCACTACTGTATGGCCTCAAGATGATGTGTAGGCACAGCGGCAAATCCATCGGTGGCAATTCTCTCATATTGTCATTGCGATGGGAAGATTCCTTATTCGCTAGGAAATGTTTTACCGTGGAAGACGGGTCACCACAGAGCTGTCTCTTTTGTGTTGAGACAAACTTTGCTGAATTTACCTGCCAGCAGTTGCGTGTTCTCCCTTTCTATTAAGGCCGATGGAGACGCACGAGTGTAAGGAGAATGGTGAATGGTGGCCGTTCATAAGCCAGGATCATCAGAAACCGCAGAGTAAATTTTAGGAACGTAGACGTAGGACAGCGGAGAAAACTTCACTCAGGGACTTCAGTGAACTTTCCTTACAATGCTGAGGCCTGACATGCCTAGTGCCTGGGGGCAACCCGGCTCCTGCCCTAGGTAGTTTTGTTGAGCCTGCCTCCCTCAGGTGGTGCCTTTTCTCTCCCAGCAATATTGCTCCGTGAAATTCTGCCGATGATCAATACTGTTTGCCATGGCTTTGACCTTTCACCTCATTGGCCTCATCTTTGAAGTACAAATGCTTTTCTACACGGGTGCTGCCTCCCTGAGCTTTCCTTTTTTCTTGGCTCAATCGATGCAGATTCCTGTGCTGAATACGCCATGGACTAGCACAGGTGGGTTTTTGTCAGTATACCGGGCAAACGCAGCAATTTCGATGGTCAAGACCCACCTGGCTTGATCAAGGTTCTTTATTCCAGTGAAAACGATTTTTATCCAAATTCTAGAGGAGCACCAGTGTGCCTCTGGGAGCTACACCCGGGCCTGCTGAACAGCGGCTCCGGAGTTTTCATTTTCTGACTGAAATTCAACACGGAATTTCATGGATCTAAGGAAACCGTGAATTGTGGACGTATCAGATTCTCACATCTTCATTGTCTAATGGAAGCTGACGTTTCCCAGTCTGATCCGGCTGCTTCTTCATTTCTGGCAATGACCATTCAATTGTGGACGTTCAGCCTTCTTCGGAATTCTCTTATACCGGCATGTTCCCGCGCCACATAAAGACCACTCGGTGGAGGTTTATGTGACTCAGGACAACTCTTTATTTCAGGCGTCTAGAACAAAGGGAATTCGCAGAGGTTGATGATCACTTATTAAAGTCCCGTTTCTCTATGATGCCCACTGATGACACTTCTACATCTGAGGGCAAAGAGCTCGTGCAGCATGATATTCTCATTTCAGCCACGCCGCCTGCAGTTCCTTCCTTGCAGAAAAATCTTTCCCAGTGTACTTCTTTAAAATGCTGCAAAATAGTGGGACAGAAGATTTCGGTTTAGCGTTAACTTTAAACGGGCATAGATACAGGCATGTTGGCATGTTTAGAGACAGTGTTTCACTGGTCTAGGGTAAAGGGTGAAGCGCCTGGGTTCCCGTGCTTCACTACTGTATGGCCTCAAGATGATGTGTAGGCACAGCGGCAAATCCATCGGTGGCAATTCTCTCATATTGTCATTGCGATGGGAAGATTCCTTATTCGCTAGGAAATGTTTTACCGTGGAAGACGGGTCACCACAGAGCTGTCTCTTTTGTGTTGAGACAAACTTTGCTGAATTTACCTGCCAGCAGTTGCGTGTCCTCCCTTTCTTTTAAGGCCGATGGAGACGCACGAGTGTAAGGAGAACGGTGAATGGTGGCCGTTCATAAGCCAGGATCATCAGAAACCGCAGAGTAAATTTTAGGAACGTAGACGTAGGACAGCGGAGAAAACTTCACTCAGGGACTTCAGTGAACTCTCCTTACAATGCTGAGGCCTGACACGCCTAGTGCCTGGGGGCAACCCGGCTCCTGCCCTAGGTAGTTTTGTTGGGCGTGCCTCCCTCAGGTGGTGCCTTTTCTCTCCCATCAATATTGCTCCGTGAAATTCTGCCGATGATCAAAACTGTTTGCCATGGCTTTGTCCTTTCACCTCATTGGCCTCATCTTTGAAGTACAAATGCTTTTCTACACGGGTGCTGCCTCCCTGAGCTTTCCTTTGTCTTGGCTCAATCGATGCAGATTCCTGTGCTGAATATGCCATGGACTAGCACACGTGGGTTTTTGTCAGTATACCGGGCAAACGCAGCAATTTCGATGGTCAAGACCCACCTGGCTTGATCAAGGTTCTTTATTCCAGTGAAAACGATTTTTATCCAAATTCTAGAGGAGCACCAGTGTGCCTCTGGGAGCTACACCCGGGCCTGCTGAACAGCGGCTCCGGAGTTTTCATTTTCTGACTGAAATTCAACACGGAATTTCATGGATCTAAGGAAACCGTGAATTGTGGACGTACCAGATTCTCACATCTTCATTGTCTAATGGAAGCTGAAGTTTCCCAGTCTGATCCGGCTGCCACTTCATTTCTGGCAATGACCATTCAATTGTGGACGTTCAGCCTTCTTCGGAATTCTCTTATACCGGCATGTTCCCGCGCCACATAAAGACCACTCGGTGGAGGTTTATGTGACTCAGGACAACTCTTTATTTCAGGCGTCTAGAACAAAGGGAATTCGCAGAGGTTGATGATCACTTATTAAAGTCCCATTTCTCTATGATGCCCACTGATGACACTTCTACATCTGAGGGCAAAGAGCTCGTGCAGCATGATATTCTCATTTCAGCCACGCCTCCTGCAGTTCCTTCCTTGCAGAAAAATCTTTCCCAGCGTACTTCTTTAAAATGCTGCAAAATAGTGGGACAGAAGATTTCGGTTTAGCGTTAACTTTAAACGGGCATAGATACAGGCATGTGGGCATGTTTAGAGACAGTGTTTCACTGGTCTAGGGTAAAGGGTGAAGCGCCTGGGTTCCCGTGCTTCACTACTGTATGGCCTCAAGATGATATGTAGGCACAGCGGCAAATCCATCGGTGGCAATTCTCTCATATTGTCATTGCGATGGGAAGATTCCTTATTCGCTAGGAAATGTTTTACCGTGGAAGACGGGTCACCACAGAGCTGTCTCTTTTGTGTTGAGACAAACTTTGCTGAATTTACCTGCCAGCAGTTGCGTGTTCTCCCTTTCTATTAAGGCCGATGGAGACGCACGAGTGTAAGGAGAATGGTGAATGGTGGCCGTTCATAAGCCAGGATCATCAGAAACCGCAGAGTAAATTTTAGGAACGTAGACGTAGGACAGCGGAGAAAACTTCACTCAGGGACTTCAGTGAACTTTCCTTACAATGCTGAGGCCTGACATGCCTAGTGCCTGGGGGCAACCCGGCTCCTGCCCTAGGTAGTTTTGTTGAGCCTGCCTCCCTCAGGTGGTGCCTTTTCTCTCCCAGCAATATTGCTCCGTGAAATTCTGCCGATGATCAATACTGTTTGCCATGGCTTTGACCTTTCACCTCATTGGCCTCATCTTTGAAGTACAAATGCTTTTCTACATGGGTGCTGCCTCCCTGAGCTTTCCTTTTTTCTTGGCTCAATCGATGCAGATTCCTGTGCTGAATACGCCATGGACTAGCACAGGTGGGTTTTTGTCAGTATACCGGGCAAACGCAGCAATTTCGATGGTCAAGACCCACCTGGCTTGATCAAGGTTCTTTATTCCAGTGAAAACGATTTTTATCCAAATTCTAGAGGAGCACCAGTGTGCCTCTGGGAGCTACACCCGGGCCTGCTGAACAGCGGCTCCGGAGTTTTCATTTTCTGACTGAAATTCAACACGGAATTTCATGGATCTAAGGAAACCGTGAATTGTGGACGTATCAGATTCTCACATCTTCATTGTCTAATGGAAGCTGACGTTTCCCAGTCTGATCCGGCTGCTTCTTCATTTCTGGCAATGACCATTCAATTGTGGACGTTCAGCCTTCTTCGGAATTCTCTTATACCGGCATGTTCCCGCGCCACATAAAGACCACTCGGTGGAGGTTTATGTGACTCAGGACAACTCTTTATTTCAGGCGTCTAGAACAAAGGGAATTCGCAGAGGTTGATGATCACTTATTAAAGTCCCGTTTCTCTATGATGCCCACTGATGACACTTCTACATCAGAGGGCAAAGAGCTCGTGCAGCATGATATTCTCATTTCAGCCACGCCGCCTGCAGTTCCTTCCTTGCAGAAAAATCTTTCCCAGCGTACTTCTTTAAAATGCTGCAAAATAGTGGGACAGAAGATTTCGGTTTAGCGTTAACTTTAAACGGGCATAGATACAGGCATGTGGGCATGTTTAGAGACAGTGTTTCACTGGTCTAGGGTAAAGGGTGAAGCGCCTGGGTTCCCGTGCTTCACTACTGTATGGCCTCAAGATGATGTGTAGGCACAGCGGCAAATCCATCGGTGGCAATTCTCTCATATTGTCATTGCGATGGGAAGATTCCTTATTCGCTAGGAAATGTTTTACCGTGGAAGACGGGTCACCACAGAGCTGTCTCTTTTGTGTTGAGACAAACTTTGCTGAATTTACCTGCCAGCAGTTGCGTGTTCTCCCTTTCTATTAAGGCCGATGGAGACGCACGAGTGTAAGGAGAATGGTGAATGGTGGCCGTTCATAAGCCAGGATCATCAGAAACCGCAGAGTAAATTTTAGGAACGTAGACGTAGGACAGCGGAGAAAACTTCACTCAGGGACTTCAGTGAACTTTCCTTACAATGCTGAGGCCTGACATGCCTAGTGCCTGGGGGCAACCCGGCTCCTGCCCTAGGTAGTTTTGTTGAGCCTGCCTCCCTCAGGTGGTGCCTTTTCTCTCCCAGCAATATTGCTCCGTGAAATTCTGCCGATGATCAATACTGTTTGCCATGGCTTTGACCTTTCACCTCATTGGCCTCATCTTTGAAGTACAAATGCTTTTCTACACGGGTGCTGCCTCCCTGAGCTTTCCTTTTTTCTTGGCTCAATCGATGCAGATTCCTGTGCTGAATACGCCATGGACTAGCACAGGTGGGTTTTTGTCAGTATACCGGGCAAACGCAGCAATTTCGATGGTCAAGACCCACCTGGCTTGATCAAGGTTCTTTATTCCAGTGAAAACGATTTTTATCCAAATTCTAGAGGAGCACCAGTGTGCCTCTGGGAGCTACACCCGGGCCTGCTGAACAGCGGCTCCGGAGTTTTCATTTTCTGACTGAAATTCAACACGGAATTTCATGGATCTAAGGAAACCGTGAATTGTGGACGTATCAGATTCTCACATCTTCATTGTCTAATGGAAGCTGACGTTTCCCAGTCTGATCCGGCTGCTTCTTCATTTCTGGCAATGACCATTCAATTGTGGACGTTCAGCCTTCTTCGGAATTCTCTTATACCGGCATGTTCCCGCGCCACATAAAGACCACTCGGTGGAGGTTTATGTGACTCAGGACAACTCTTTATTTCAGGCGTCTAGAACAAAGGGAATTCGCAGAGGTTGATGATCACTTATTAAAGTCCCGTTTCTCTATGATGCCCACTGATGACACTTCTACATCTGAGGGCAAAGAGCTCGTGCAGCATGATATTCTCATTTCAGCCACGCCGCCTGCAGTTCCTTCCTTGCAGAAAAATCTTTCCCAGTGTACTTCTTTAAAATGCTGCAAAATAGTGGGACAGAAGATTTCGGTTTAGCGTTAACTTTAAACGGGCATAGATACAGGCATGTTGGCATGTTTAGAGACAGTGTTTCACTGGTCTAGGGTAAAGGGTGAAGCGCCTGGGTTCCCGTGCTTCACTACTGTATGGCCTCAAGATGATGTGTAGGCACAGCGGCAAATCCATCGGTGGCAATTCTCTCATATTGTCATTGCGATCGGAAGATTCCTTATTCGCTAGGAAATGTTTTACCGTGGAAGACGGGTCACCACAGAGCTGTCTCTTTTGTGTTGAGACAAACTTTGCTGAATTTACCTGCCAGCAGTTGCGTGTCCTCCCTTTCTTTTAAGGCCGATGGAGACGCACGAGTGTAAGGAGAACGGTGAATGGTGGCCGTTCATAAGCCAGGATCATCAGAAACCGCAGAGTAAATTTTAGGAACGTAGACGTAGGACAGCGGAGAAAACTTCACTCAGGGACTTCAGTGAACTCTCCTTACAATGCTGAGGCCTGACACGCCTAGTGCCTGGGGGCAACCCGGCTCCTGCCCTAGGTAGTTTTGTTGGGCGTGCCTCCCTCAGGTGGTGCCTTTTCTCTCCCATCAATATTGCTCCGTGAAATTCTGCCGATGATCAAAACTGTTTGCCATGGCTTTGTCCTTTCACCTCATTGGCCTCATCTTTGAAGTACAAATGCTTTTCTACACGGGTGCTGCCTCCCTGAGCTTTCCTTTGTCTTGGCTCAATCGATGCAGATTCCTGTGCTGAATATGCCATGGACTAGCACACGTGGGTTTTTGTCAGTATACCGGGCAAACGCAGCAATTTCGATGGTCAAGACCCACCTGGCTTGATCAAGGTTCTTTATTCCAGTGAAAACGATTTTTATCCAAATTCTAGAGGAGCACCAGTGTGCCTCTGGGAGCTACACCCGGGCCTGCTGAACAGCGGCTCCGGAGTTTTCATTTTCTGACTGAAATTCAACACGGAATTTCATGGATCTAAGGAAACCGTGAATTGTGGACGTACCAGATTCTCACATCTTCATTGTCTAATGGAAGCTGAAGTTTCCCAGTCTGATCCGGCTGCCACTTCATTTCTGGCAATGACCATTCAATTGTGGACGTTCAGCCTTCTTCGGAATTCTCTTATACCGGCATGTTCCCGCGCCACATAAAGACCACTCGGTGGAGGTTTATGTGACTCAGGACAACTCTTTATTTCAGGCGTCTAGAACAAAGGGAATTCGCAGAGGTTGATGATCACTTATTAAAGTCCCATTTCTCTATGATGCCCACTGATGACACTTCTACATCTGAGGGCAAAGAGCTCGTGCAGCATGATATTCTCATTTCAGCCACGCCTCCTGCAGTTCCTTCCTTGCAGAAAAATCTTTCCCAGCGTACTTCTTTAAAATGCTGCAAAATAGTGGGACAGAAGATTTCGGTTTAGCGTTAACTTTAAACGGGCATAGATACAGGCATGTGGGCATGTTTAGAGACAGTGTTTCACTGGTCTAGGGTAAAGGGTGAAGCGCCTGGGTTCCCGTGCTTCACTACTGTATGGCCTCAAGATGATATGTAGGCACAGCGGCAAATCCATCGGTGGCAATTCTCTCATATTGTCATTGCGATGGGAAGATTCCTTATTCGCTAGGAAATGTTTTACCGTGGAAGACGGGTCACCACAGAGCTGTCTCTTTTGTGTTGAGACAAACTTTGCTGAATTTACCTGCCAGCAGTTGCGTGTTCTCCCTTTCTATTAAGGCCGATGGAGACGCACGAGTGTAAGGAGAATGGTGAATGGTGGCCGTTCATAAGCCAGGATCATCAGAAACCGCAGAGTAAATTTTAGGAACGTAGACGTAGGACAGCGGAGAAAACTTCACTCAGGGACTTCAGTGAACTTTCCTTACAATGCTGAGGCCTGACATGCCTAGTGCCTGGGGGCAACCCGGCTCCTGCCCTAGGTAGTTTTGTTGAGCCTGCCTCCCTCAGGTGGTGCCTTTTCTCTCCCAGCAATATTGCTCCGTGAAATTCTGCCGATGATCAATACTGTTTGCCATGGCTTTGACCTTTCACCTCATTGGCCTCATCTTTGAAGTACAAATGCTTTTCTACATGGGTGCTGCCTCCCTGAGCTTTCCTTTTTTCTTGGCTCAATCGATGCAGATTCCTGTGCTGAATACGCCATGGACTAGCACAGGTGGGTTTTTGTCAGTATACCGGGCAAACGCAGCAATTTCGATGGTCAAGACCCACCTGGCTTGATCAAGGTTCTTTATTCCAGTGAAAACGATTTTTATCCAAATTCTAGAGGAGCACCAGTGTGCCTCTGGGAGCTACACCCGGGCCTGCTGAACAGCGGCTCCGGAGTTTTCATTTTCTGACTGAAATTCAACACGGAATTTCATGGATCTAAGGAAACCGTGAATTGTGGACGTATCAGATTCTCACATCTTCATTGTCTAATGGAAGCTGACGTTTCCCAGTCTGATCCGGCTGCTTCTTCATTTCTGGCAATGACCATTCAATTGTGGACGTTCAGCCTTCTTCGGAATTCTCTTATACCGGCATGTTCCCGCGCCACATAAAGACCACTCGGTGGAGGTTTATGTGACTCAGGACAACTCTTTATTTCAGGCGTCTAGAACAAAGGGAATTCGCAGAGGTTGATGATCACTTATTAAAGTCCCGTTTCTCTATGATGCCCACTGATGACACTTCTACATCAGAGGGCAAAGAGCTCGTGCAGCATGATATTCTCATTTCAGCCACGCCGCCTGCAGTTCCTTCCTTGCAGAAAAATCTTTCCCAGCGTACTTCTTTAAAATGCTGCAAAATAGTGGGACAGAAGATTTCGGTTTAGCGTTAACTTTAAACGGGCATAGATACAGGCATGTGGGCATGTTTAGAGACAGTGTTTCACTGGTCTAGGGTAAAGGGTGAAGCGCCTGGGTTCCCGTGCTTCACTACTGTATGGCCTCAAGATGATGTGTAGGCACAGCGGCAAATCCATCGGTGGCAATTCTCTCATATTGTCATTGCGATGGGAAGATTCCTTATTCGCTAGGAAATGTTTTACCGTGGAAGACGGGTCACCACAGAGCTGTCTCTTTTGTGTTGAGACAAACTTTGCTGAATTTACCTGCCAGCAGTTGCGTGTTCTCCCTTTCTATTAAGGCCGATGGAGACGCACGAGTGTAAGGAGAATGGTGAATGGTGGCCGTTCATAAGCCAGGATCATCAGAAACCGCAGAGTAAATTTTAGGAACGTAGACGTAGGACAGCGGAGAAAACTTCACTCAGGGACTTCAGTGAACTTTCCTTACAATGCTGAGGCCTGACATGCCTAGTGCCTGGGGGCAACCCGGCTCCTGCCCTAGGTAGTTTTGTTGAGCCTGCCTCCCTCAGGTGGTGCCTTTTCTCTCCCAGCAATATTGCTCCGTGAAATTCTGCCGATGATCAATACTGTTTGCCATGGCTTTGACCTTTCACCTCATTGGCCTCATCTTTGAAGTACAAATGCTTTTCTACACGGGTGCTGCCTCCCTGAGCTTTCCTTTTTTCTTGGCTCAATCGATGCAGATTCCTGTGCTGAATACGCCATGGACTAGCACAGGTGGGTTTTTGTCAGTATACCGGGCAAACGCAGCAATTTCGATGGTCAAGACCCACCTGGCTTGATCAAGGCTCTTTTTTCAAGTGAAAACGATTTTTATCCAAATTCTAGAGGAGCACCAGTGTGCCTCTGGGAGCTACACCCGGGCCTGCTGAACAGCGGCTCCGGAGTTTTCATTTTCTGACTGAAATTCAACACGGAATTTCATGGATCTAAGGAAACCGTGAATTGTGGACGTATCAGATTCTCACATCTTCATTGTCTAATGGAAGCTGACGTTTCCCAGTCTGATCCGGCTGCTTCTTCATTTCTGGCAATGACCATTCAATTGTGGACGTTCAGCCTTCTTCGGAATTCTCTTATACCGGCATGTTCCCGCGCCACATAAAGACCACTCGGTGGAGGTTTATGTGACTCAGGACAACTCTTTATTTCAGGCGTCTAGAACAAAGGGAATTCGCAGAGGTTGATGATCACTTATTAAAGTCCCGTTTCTCTATGATGCCCACTGATGACACTTCTACATCAGAGGGCAAAGAGCTCGTGCAGCATGATATTCTCATTTCAGCCACGCCGCCTGCAGTTCCTTCCTTGCACAAAAATCTTTCCCAGTGTACTTCTTTAAAATGCTGCAAAATAGTGGGACAGAAGATTTCGGTTTAGCGTTAACTTTAAACGGGCATAGATACAGGCATGTGGGCATGTTTAGAGACAGTGTTTCACTGGTCTAGGGTAAAGGGTGAAGCGCCTGGGTTCCCGTGCTTCACTACTGTATGGCCTCAAGATGATGTGTAGGCACAGCGGCAAATCCATCGGTGGCAATTCTCTCATATTGTCATTGCGATGGGAAGATTCCTTATTCGCTAGGAAATGTTTGACCGTGGAAGACGGGTCACCACAGAGCTGTCTCTTTTGTGTTGAGACAAACTTTGCTGAATTTACCTGCCAGCAGTTGCGTGTCCTCCCTTTCTTTTAAGGCCGATGGAGACGCACGAGTGTAAGGAGAACGGTGAATGGTGGCCGTTCATAATCCAGGATCATCAGAAACCGCAGAGTAAATTTTAGGAACGTAGACGTAGGACAGCGGAGAAAACTTCACTAAGGGACTTCAGTGAACTCTCCTTACAATGCTGAGGCCTGACACGCCTAGTGCCTGGGGGCAACCCGGCTCCTGACCTAGGTAGTTTTGTTGGGCGTGCCTCCCTCAGGTGGTGCCTTTTCTCTCCCATCAATATTGCTCCGTGAAATTCTGCCGATGATCAAAACTGTTTGCCATGGCTTTGTCCTTTCACCTCATTGGCCTCATCTTTGAAGTACAAATGCTTTTCTACACGGGTGCTGCCTCCCTGAGCTTTCCTTTGTCTTGGCTCAATCGATGCAGATTCCTGTGCTGAATATGCCATGGACTAGCACACGTGGGTTTTTGTCAGTATACCGGGCAAACGCAGCAATTTCGATGGTCAAGACCCACCTGGCTTGATCAAGGTTCTTTATTCCAGTGAAAACGATTTTTATCCAAATTCTAGAGGAGCACCAGTGTGCCTCTGGGAGCTACACCCGGGCCTGCTGAACAGCGGCTCCGGAGTTTTCATTTTCTGACTGAAATTCAACACGGAATTTCATGGATCTAAGGAAACCGTGAATTGTGGACGTACCAGATTCTCACATCTTCATTGTCTAATGGAAGCTGAAGTTTCCCAGTCTGAACCGGCTGCCACTTCATTTCTGGCAATGACCATTCAATTGTGGACGTTCAGCCTTCTTCGGAATTCTCTTATACCGGCATGTTCCCGCGCCACATAAAGACCACTCGGTGGAGGTTTATGTGACTCAGGACAACTCTTTATTTCAGGCGTCTAGAACAAAGGGAATTCGCAGAGGTTGATGATCACTTATTAAAGTCCCGTTTCTCTATGATGCCCACTGATGACACTTCTACATCTGAGGGCAAAGAGCTCGTGCAGCATGATATTCTCATTTCAGCCACGCCGCCTGCATTTTCATCCTTGCAGAAAAATCTTTCCCAGTGTACTTCTTTAAAATGCTGCAAAATAGTGGGACAGAAGATTTCGGTTTAGCGTTAACTTTAAACGGGCATAGATACAGGCATGTGGGCATGTTTAGAGAAAGTGTTTCACTGGTCTAGGGTAAAGGGTGAAGCGCCTGGGTTCCCGTGCTTCACTACTGTATGGCCTCAAGATGATGTGTAGGCACAGGGGCAAATCCATCGGTGGCAATTCTCTCATATTGTCATTGCGATGGGAAGATTCCTTATTCGCTAGGAAATGTTTTACCGTGGAAGACGGGTCACCACAGAGCTGTCTCTTTTGTGTTGAGACAAACTTTGCTGAATTTACCTGCCAGCAGTTGCGTGTCCTCCCTTTCTTTTAAGGCCGATGGAGACGCACGAGTATAAGGAGAACGGTGAATGGTGGCGTTCATAAGCCAGGATCATCAGAAACCGCAGAGTAAATTTTAGGGACGTAGACGTAGGACATCGGAGAAAACTTCACTCAGGGACTTCAGTGAACTCTCCTTACAATGCTGAGGCCTGACACGCCTAATGCCTGGGGGCAACCCGGCTCCTGCCCTAGGTAGTTTTGTTGGGCGTGCTTCCCACAGGTGGTGCCTTTTCTCTCCCAGCAATATTGCTCCGTGAATTTCTGCCGATGATCAAAACTGTTTGCCATGGCTTTGTCCTTTCACCTCATTGGCCTCATCTTTGAAGTACAAATGCTTTTCTACACGGGTGCTGCCTCCCTGAGCTTTCCTTTGTCTTGGCTCAATCGATGCAGATTCCTGTGCTGAATATGCCATGGACTAGCACAGGTGGGTTCTTGTCAGTATACCGGGCAAACGCAGCAATTTCGATGGTCAAGACCCACCTGGCTTGATCAAGGTTCTTTATTCCAGTGAAAACGATTTTTATCCAAATTCTAGAGGAGCACCAGTGTGCCCCTGGGAGCTACACCCGGGCCTGCTGAACAGCGGCTCCGGAGTTTTCATTTTCTGACTGAAATTCAACACGGAATTTCATGGATCTAAGGAAACCGTGAATTGTGGACGTACCAGATTCTCACATCTTCATTGTCTAATGGAAGCGGAAGTTTCCCAGTCTGATCCGGCTGCCACTTCATTTCTGGCAATGACCATTCAATTGTGGACGTTCAGCCTTCTTCGGAATTCTCTTATACCGGCATGTTCCCGCGCCACATAAAGACCACTCGGTGGAGGTTTATGTGACTCAGGACAACTCTTTATTTCAGGCGTCTAGAACAAAGGGAATTCACAGAGGTTGATGATCACTTGTTAAAGTCCCGTTTCTCTATGATGCCCACTGATGACACTTCTACATCTGAGGGCAAAGAGCTCGTGCAGCATGATATTCTCATTTCAGCCACGCCGCCTGCAGTTCCTTCCTTGCAGAAACATCTTTCCCAGCGTACTTCTTTAAAATGCTGCAAAATAGTGGGACAGAAGATTTCGGTTTAGCGTTAACTTTAAACGGGCATAGATACAGGCATGTGGGCATGTTTAGAGACAGTGTTTCACTGGTCTAGGGTAAAGGGTGAAGCGCCTGGGTTCCCGTGCTTCATTACTGTATGGCCTCAAGATGATGTGTAGGCACAGCGGCAAATCCATCGGTGGCAATTCTCTCATATTGTCATTGCGATGGGAAGATTCCTTATTCGCAAGGAAATGTTTTACCGTGGAAGACGGGTCACCACAGAGCTGTCTCTTTTGTGTTGAGACAAACTTTGCTGAATTTACCTGCCAGCAGTTGCGTGTCCTCCCTTTCTTTTAAGGCCGATGGAGACGCACGAGTGTAAGGAGAATGGTGAATGGTGGCCGTTCATAAGCCAGGATCATCAGAAACCGCAGAGTAAATTTTAGGGACGTAGACGTAGGACAGCGGAGAAAACTTCACTCAGGGACTTCAGTGAACTCTCCTTACAATGCTGAGGCCTGACATGCCTTGTGCCTGGGGGCAACCCGGCTCCTGACCTAGGTAGTTTTGTTGAGCCTGCCTCCTTCAGGTGGTGCCTTTTCTCTCCCATCAATATTGCTCCGTGAAATTCTGCCGATGATCAAAACTGTTTGCCATGGCTTTGACCTTTCACCTCATTGGCCTCATCTTTGAAGTACAAATGCTTTTCTACACAGGTGCTGCCTCACTGAGCTTTCCTTTTTTCTTGGCTCAATCGATGCAGATTCCTGTGCTGAATACGCCATGGACTAGCACAGGTGGGTTTTTGTCAGTATACCGGGCAAACGCAGCAATTTCGATGGTCAAGACCCACCTGGCTTAATCAAGGTTCTTTTTTCAAGTGAAAACGATTTTTATCCAAATTCTAGAGGAGCACCAGTGTGCCTCTGGGAGCTACACCCGGGCCTGCTGAACAGCGGCTCCGGAGTTTTCATTTTCTGACTGAAATTCAACACGGAATTTCATGGATCTAAGGAAACCGTGAATTGTGGACGTATCAGATTCTCACATCTTCTTTGTCTAATGGAAGCTGGCGTTTCCCAGTCTGATCCGGCTGCCTCTTCATTTCTGGCAATGACCATTCTATTGTGGACGTTCAGCCTTCTTCGGAATTCTCTTATACCGGCATGTTCCCGTGCCACATAAAGACCACTCGGTGGAGGTTTATGTGACTCAGGACAACTCTTTATTTCAGGCGTCTAGAACAAAGGGAATTCGCAGAGGTTGATGATCACTTATTAAAGTCCCGTTTCTCTATGATGCCCACTGATGACACTTCTACATCTGAGGGCAAAGAGCTCGTGCAGCATGATATTCTCCTTTCAGCCACGCCGCCTGCAGTTTCTTCCTTGCAGAAAAATCTTTCCCAGTGTACTTCTTTAAAATGCTGCAAAATAGTGGGACAGAAGATTTCGGTTTAGCGTTAACTTTAAACGGGCATAGATACAGGCATGTGGGCATGTTTAGAGACAGTGTTTCACTGGTCTAGGGTAAAGGGTGAAGCGCCTGGGTTCCCGTGCTTCACTACTGTATGGCCTCAAGATGATGTGTAGGCACAGCGGCAAATCCATCGGTGGCAATTCTCTCATATTGTCATTGCGATGTGAAGATTCCTTATTCGCTAGGAAATGTTTTACCGTGGAAGACGGGTCACCACAGAGCTGTCTCTTTTGTGTTGAGACAAACTTTGCTGAATTTACCTGCCAGCAGTTGCGTGTCCTCCCTTTCTTTTAAGGCCGATGGAGACGCACGAGTGTAAGGAGAACGGTGAATGGTGGCCGTTCATAAGCCAGGATCATCAGAAACCGCAGAGTAAATTTTAGGAACGTAGACATAGGACAGCGGAGAAACTTCACTCAGGGACTTCAGTGAACTCTCCTTACAATGCTGAGGCCTGACACGCCTAGTGCCTGGGGGCAACCCGGCTCCTGCCCTAGGTAGTTTTGTTGAGCCTGCCTCCCTCAGGTGGTGCCTTTTCTCTCCCAGCAATATTGCTCCGTGAAATTCTGCTGATGATCAAAACTGTTTGCCATGGCTTTGTCCTTTCACCTCATTGGCCTCATCTTTGAAGTACAAATGCTTTTCTACACGGGTGCTGCCTCCCTGAGCTTTCCTTTGTCTTGGCTCAATCGATGCAGATTCCTGTGCTGAATAAGCCATGGACTAGCACAGGTGGGTTCTTGTCAGTATACCGGGCAAACGCAGCACTTTCGATGGTCAAGACCCACCTGGCTTGATCAAGGTTCTTTATTCCAGTGAAAACGATTTTTATCCAAATTCTAGAGGAGCACCAGTGTGCCCCTGGGAGCTACACCCGGGCCTGCTGAACAGCGGCTCCGGAGTTTTCATTTTCTGACTGAAATTCAACACGGAATTTCATGGATCTAAGGAAACCGTGATTTGTGGACGTACCAGATTCTCACATCTTCATTGTCTAATGGAAGCTGAAGTTTCCCAGTCTGATCCGGCTGCCACTTCATTTCTGGCAATGACCATTCAATTGTGGACGTTCAGCCTTCTTCGGAATTCTCTTATACCGGCATGTTCCTGCGCCACATAAAGACCACTCGGTGGAGGTTTATGTGACTCAGGACAACTCTTTATTTCAGGCGTCTAGAACAAAGGGAATTCACAGAGGTTGATGATCACTTATTAAAGTCCCGTTTCTCTATGATGCCCACTGATGACACTTCTACATCGGAGGGCAAAGAGCTCGTGCAGCATGATATTCTCATTTCAGCCACGCCGCCTGCAGTTCCTTCCTTGCAGAAAAATCTTTCCCAGCGTACTTCTTTAAAATGCTGCAAAATAGTGGGACAGAAGATTTCGGTTTAGCGTTAACTTTAAACGGGCATAGATACAGGCATGTGGGCATGTTTAGAGACAGTGTTTCACTGGTCTAGGGTAAAGGGTGAAGCGCCTGGGTTCCCGTGATTCACTACTGTATGGCCTCAAGATGATGTGTAGGCACAGCGGCAAATCCATCGGTGGCAATTCTCTCATATTGTCATTGCGATGGGAAGATTCCTTATTCGCTAGGAAATGTTTTACCGTGAAAGACGTGTCACCACAGAGCTGTCTCTTTTGTGTTGAGACAAACTTTGCTGAATTTACCTGCCAGCAGTTGCGTGTCCTCCCTTTCTTTTAAGGCCGATGGAGACGCACGAGTGTAAGGAGAACGGTGAATGGTGGCCGTTCATAAGCCAGGACATCAGACCCCGCAGAGTAAATTTTAGGAACGTAGACGTAGGACAGCGGAGAAAACTTCACTCAGGGAATTCAGTGAACTCTCCTTACAATGCTGAGGCCTGACATGCCTAGTGCCTGGGGGCAACCCGGCTCCTGCCCTAGGTAGTTTTGTTGAGCCTGCCTCCCTCAGGTGGTGCCTTTTCTCTCCCAGCAATATTGCTCCATGAAATTCTGCCGATGATCAATACTGTTTGCCATGGCTTTGACCTTTCACCTCATTGGCCTCATCTTTGAAGTACAAATGCTTTTCTACACGGGTGCTGCCTCCCTGAGCTTTCCTTTGTCTTGGCTCAATCGATGCAGATTCCTGTGCTGAATACGCCATGGACTAGCACAGGTGGGTTCTTGTCAGTATACCGGGTAAACGCAGCAATTTCGATGGTCAAGACCCACCTGGCTTGATCAAGGTTCTTTATTCCAGTGAAAACGATTTTTATCCAAATTCTAGAGGAGCACTTGTGTGCCTCTGGGAGCTACACCCGGGCCTGCTGAACAGCGGCTCCGGAGTTTTCATTTTCTGACTGAAATTCAACACGGAATTTCATGGATCTAAGGAAACCGTGAATTGTGGACGTACCAGATTCTCACATCTTCATTGTCTAATGGAAGCTGAAGTTTCCCAGTCTGATCCGGCTGCCACTTCATTTCTGGCAATGACCATTCAATTGTGGACGTTCAGCCTTCTTCGGAATTCTCTTATACCGGCATGTTCCCGCGCCACATAAAGACCACTCGGTGGAGGTTTATGTGACTCAGGACAACTCTTTATTTCAGGCGTCTAGAACAAAGGGAATTCACAGAGGTTGATGATCACTTATTAAAGTCCCGTTTCTCTATGATGCCAACTGATGACACTTCTACATCTGAGGGCAAAGAGCTCGTGCAGCATGATATTCTCATTTCAGCCACGCCGCCTGCAGTTCCTTCCTTGCAGAAAAATCTTTCCCAGCGTACTTCTTTAAAATGCTGCAAAATAGTGGGACAGAAGATTTCGGTTTAGCGTTAACTTTAAACGGGCATAGATACAGGCATGTGGGCATGTTTAGAGACAGTGTTTCACTGGTCTAGGGTAAAGGGTGAAGCGCCTGGGTTCCCGTGCTTCACTACTGTATGGCCTCAAGATGATGTGTAGGCACAGCGGTAAATCCATCGCTGGCAATTCTCTCATATTGTCATTGCGATGGGAAGATTCCTTATTCGCTAGGAAATGTTTTACCGTGGAAGACGGGTCACCACAGAGCTGTCTCTTTTGTGTTGAAACAAACTTTGCTGAATTTACCTGCCAGCAGTTGCGTGTCCTCCCTTTCTTTTAAGGCCGATGGAGACGCACGAGTGTAAGGAGAACGGTGAATGGTGGCCGTTCATAAGCCAGGATCATCAGAAACCGCATAGTAAATTTTAGGAACGTAGACATAGGACAGCGGGGAAAACTTCACTCAGGGACTTCAGTGAACTCTCCTTAAAATGCTGAGGCCTGACACGCCCAGTGCCTGGGGGCAACCCGGCTCCTGCCCTAGGTAGTTTTGTTGAGCTTGCCTCCCTCAGGTGCTGTCTTTTCTCTCCCAGCAATATTGCTCCGTGAAATTCTGCCGATGATCAAAACTGTTTGCCATGGCTTTGTCCTTTCACCTCATTGGCCTCATCTTTGAAGTACAAATGCTTTTCTACACAGGTGCTGCCTCCCTGAGCTTTCCTTTGTCTTGGCTCAATCGATGCAGATTCCTGTGCTGAATACGCCATGGACTAGCACAGGTGGGTTCTTGTCAGTATACCGGGCAAATGCAGCAATTAAGATGGTCAAGACCCACCTGGCTTGATCAAGGTTCTTTATTCCAGTGAAAACGATTTTTATCCAAATTCTAGAGGAGCACCAGTGTGCCTCTGGGAGCTACACCCGGGCCTGCTGAACAGCGGCTCCGGAGTTTTCATTTTCTGACTGAAATTCAACACGGAATTTCATGGATCTAAGGAAACCGTGAATTGTGGACGTACCAGATTCTCACATCTTCATTGTCTAATAGAAGCTGAAGTTTCCCAGTCTGATCCGGCTGCCACTTCATTTCTGGCAATGACCATTCAATTGTGGACGTTCAGCCTTCTTCGGAATTCTCTTATACCGGCATGTTCCTGCGCCACATAAAGACCACTCGGTGGAGGTTTATGTGACTCAGGACAACTCTTTATTTCAGGCGTCTAGAACAAAGGGAATTCGCAGAGGTTGATGATCACTTATTAAAGTCCCGTTTCTCTATGATGCCCACTGATGACACTTCTACATCTGAGGGCAAAGAGCTCGTGCAGCATGATATTCTCATTTCAGCCACGCCGCCTGCAGTTCCTTCCTTGCAGAAAAATCTTTCCCAGCGTACTTCTTTAAAATGCTGCAAAATAGTGGGACAGAAGATTTCGGTTTAGCGTTAACTTTAAACGGGCATAGATACAGGCATGTGGGCATGTTTAGAGACAGTGTTTCACTGGTCTAGGGTAAAGGGTGAAGCGCCTGGGTTCCCGTGCTTCACTACTGTATGGCCTCAAGATGATGTGTAGGCACAGCGGAAAATCCATCGGTGGCAATTCTCTCATATTGTCATTGCGATGGGAAGATTCCTTATTCGCTAGGAAATGTTTGACCGTGGAAGACGGGTCACCACAGAGCTGTCTCTTTTGTGTTGAGACAAACTTTGCTGAATTTACCTGCCAGCAGTTGCGTGTCCTCCCTTTCTTTTAAGGCCGATGGAGACGCACGAGTGTAAGGAGAACGGTGAATGGTGGCCGTTCATAAGCCAGGATCATCAGAAACCGCAGAGTAAATTTTAGGAACGTAGACATAGGACAGCGGAGAAAACTTCACTCAGGGACTTCAGTGAACTCTCCTTACAATGCTGAGGCCTGACACGCCTAGTGCCTGGGGGCAACCCGGCTCCTGCCCTAGATAGTTTTGTTGAGCCTGCCTCCCTCAGGTGGTGCCTTTTCTCTCCCAGCAATATTGCTCCGTGAAATTCTGCCGATGATCAAAACTGTTTGCCATGGCTTTGTCCTTTCACCTCATTGGCCTCATCTTTGAAGTACAAATGCTTTTCTACACGGGTGCTGCCTCCCTGAGCTTTCCTTTGTCTTGGCTCAATCGATGCAGATTCCTGTGCTGAATAAGCCATGGACTAGCACAGGTGGGTTCTTGTCAGTATACCGGGCAAACGCAGCACTTTCGATGGTCAAGACCCACCTGGCTTGATCAAGGTTCTTTATTCCAGTGAAAACGATTTTTATCCAAATTCTAGAGGAGCACCAGTGTGCCCCTGGGAGCTACACCCGGGCCTGCTGAACAGCGGCTCCGGAGTTTTCATTTTCTGACTGAAATTCAACACGGAATTTCATGGATCTAAGGAAACCGTGATTTGTGGACGTACCAGATTCTCACATCTTCATTGTCTAATGGAAGCTGAAGTTTCCCAGTCTGATCCGGCTGCCACTTCATTTCTGGCAATGACCATTCAATTGTGGACGTTCAGCCTTCTTCGGAATTCTCTTATACCGGCATGTTCCTGCGCCACATAAAGACCACTCGGTGGAGGTTTATGTGACTCAGGACAACTCTTTATTTCAGGCGTCTAGAACAAAGGGAATTCACAGAGGTTGATGATCACTTATTAAAGTCCCGTTTCTCTATGATGCCCACTGATGACACTTCTACATCGGAGGGCAAAGAGCTCGTGCAGCATGATATTCTCATTTCAGCCACGCCTCCTGCAGTTCCTTCCTTGCAGAAAAATCTTTCCCAGCGTACTTCTTTAAAATGCTGCAAAATAGTGGGACAGAAGATTTCGGTTTAGCGTTAACTTTAAACGGGCATAGATACAGGCATGTGGGCATGTTTAGAGACAGTGTTTCACTGGTCTAGGGTAAAGGGTGAAGCGCCTGGGTTCCCGTGATTCACTACTGTATGGCCTCAAGATGATGTGTAGGCACAGCGGCAAATCCATCGGTGGCAATTCTCTCATATTGTCATTGCGATGGGAAGATTCCTTATTCGCTAGGAAATGTTTTACCGTGAAAGACGTGTCACCACAGAGCTGTCTCTTTTGTGTTGAGACAAACTTTGCTGAATTTACCTGCCAGCAGTTGCGTGTCCTCCCTTTCTTTTAAGGCCGATGGAGACGCACGAGTGTAAGGAGAACGGTGAATGGTGGCCGTTCATAAGCCAGGACATCAGACCCCGCAGAGTAAATTTTAGGAACGTAGACGTAGGACAGCGGAGAAAACTTCACTCAGGGAATTCAGTGAACTCTCCTTACAATGCTGAGGCCTGACATGCCTAGTGCCTGGGGGCAACCCGGCTCCTGCCCTAGGTAGTTTTGTTGAGCCTGCCTCCCTCAGGTGGTGCCTTTTCTCTCCCAGCAATATTGCTCCATGAAATTCTGCCGATGATCAATACTGTTTGCCATGGCTTTGACCTTTCACCTCATTGGCCTCATCTTTGAAGTACAAATGCTTTTCTACACGGGTGCTGCCTCCCTGAGCTTTCCTTTGTCTTGGCTCAATCGATGCAGATTCCTGTGCTGAATACGCCATGGACTAGCACAGGTGGGTTCTTGTCAGTATACCGGGTAAACGCAGCAATTTCGATGGTCAAGACCCACCTGGCTTGATCAAGGTTCTTTATTCCAGTGAAAACGATTTTTATCCAAATTCTAGAGGAGCACTTGTGTGCCTCTGGGAGCTACACCCGGGCCTGCTGAACAGCGGCTCCGGAGTTTTCATTTTCTGACTGAAATTCAACACGGAATTTCATGGATCTAAGGAAACCGTGAATTGTGGACGTACCAGATTCTCACATCTTCATTGTCTAATGGAAGCTGAAGTTTCCCAGTCTGATCCGGCTGCCACTTCATTTCTGGCAATGACCATTCAATTGTGGACGTTCAGCCTTCTTCGGAATTCTCTTATACCGGCATGTTCCCGCGCCACATAAAGACCACTCGGTGGAGGTTTATGTGACTCAGGACAACTCTTTATTTCAGGCGTCTAGAACAAAGGGAATTCACAGAGGTTGATGATCACTTATTAAAGTCCCGTTTCTCTATGATGCCAACTGATGACACTTCTACATCTGAGGGCAAAGAGCTCGTGCAGCATGATATTCTCATTTCAGCCACGCCGCCTGCAGTTCCTTCCTTGCAGAAAAATCTTTCCCAGCGTACTTCTTTAAAATGCTGCAAAATAGTGGGACAGAAGATTTCGGTTTAGCGTTAACTTTAAACGGGCATAGATACAGGCATGTGGGCATGTTTAGAGACAGTGTTTCACTGGTCTAGGGTAAAGGGTGAAGCGCCTGGGTTCCCGTGCTTCACTACTGTATGGCCTCAAGATGATGTGTAGGCACAGCGGTAAATCCATCGCTGGCAATTCTCTCATATTGTCATTGCGATGGGAAGATTCCTTATTCGCTAGGAAATGTTTTACCGTGGAAGACGGGTCAACACAGAGCTGTCTCTTTTGTGTTGAAACAAACTTTGCTGAATTTACCTGCCAGCAGTTGCGTGTCCTCCCTTTCTTTTAAGGCCGATGGAGACGCACGAGTGTAAGGAGAACGGTGAATGGTGGCCGTTCATAAGCCAGGATCATCAGAAACCGCATAGTAAATTTTAGGAACGTAGACATAGGACAGCGGGGAAAACTTCACTCAGGGACTTCAGTGAACTCTCCTTAAAATGCTGAGGCCTGACACGCCCAGTGCCTGGGGGCAACCCGGCTCCTGCCCTAGGTAGTTTTGTTGAGCTTGCCTCCCTCAGGTGCTGTCTTTTCTCTCCCAGCAATATTGCTCCGTGAAATTCTGCCGATGATCAAAACTGTTTGCCATGGCTTTGTCCTTTCACCTCATTGGCCTCATCTTTGAAGTACAAATGCTTTTCTACACAGGTGCTGCCTCCCTGAGCTTTCCTTTGTCTTGGCTCAATCGATGCAGATTCCTGTGCTGAATACGCCATGGACTAGCACAGGTGGGTTCTTGTCAGTATACCGGGCAAATGCAGCAATTTCGATGGTCAAGACCCACCTGGCTTGATCAAGGTTCTTTATTCCAGTGAAAACGATTTTTATCCAAATTCTAGAGGAGCACCAGTGTGCCTCTGGGAGCTACACCCGGGCCTGCTGAACAGCGGCTCCGGAGTTTTCATTTTCTGACTGAAATTCAACACGGAATTTCATGGATCTAAGGAAACCGTGAATTGTGGACGTACCAGATTCTCACATCTTCATTGTCTAATAGAAGCTGAAGTTTCCCAGTCTGATCCGGCTGCCACTTCATTTCTGGCAATGACCATTCAATTGTGGACGTTCAGCCTTCTTCGGAATTCTCTTATACCGGCATGTTCCTGCGCCACATAAAGACCACTCGGTGGAGGTTTATGTGACTCAGGACAACTCTTTATTTCAGGCGTCTAGAACAAAGGGAATTCGCAGAGGTTGATGATCACTTATTAAAGTCCCGTTTCTCTATGATGCCCACTGATGACACTTCTACATCTGAGGGCAAAGAGCTCGTGCAGCATGATATTCTCATTTCAGCCACGCCGCCTGCAGTTCCTTCCTTGCAGAAAAATCTTTCCCAGCGTACTTCTTTAAAATGCTGCAAAATAGTGGGACAGAAGATTTCGGTTTAGCGTTAACTTTAAACGGGCATAGATACAGGCATGTGGGCATGTTTAGAGACAGTGTTTCACTGGTCTAGGGTAAAGGGTGAAGCGCCTGGGTTCCCGTGCTTCACTACTGTATGGCCTCAAGATGATGTGTAGGCACAGCGGAAAATCCATCGGTGGCAATTCTCTCATATTGTCATTGCGATGGGAAGATTCCTTATTCGCTAGGAAATGTTTGACCGTGGAAGACGGGTCACCACAGAGCTGTCTCTTTTGTGTTGAGACAAACTTTGCTGAATTTACCTGCCAGCAGTTGCGTGTCCTCCCTTTCTTTTAAGGCCGATGGAGACGCACGAGTGTAAGGAGAACGGTGAATGGTGGCCGTTCATAAGCCAGGATCATCAGAAACCGCAGAGTAAATTTTAGGAACGTAGACATAGGACAGCGGAGAAAACTTCACTCAGGGACTTCAGTGAACTCTCCTTACAATGCTGAGGCCTGACACGCCTAGTGCCTGGGGGCAACCCGGCTCCTGCCCTAGGTAGTTTTGTTGAGCGTGCCTCCCTCAGGTGGTGCCTTTTCTCTCCCAGCAATATTACTCCGTGAAATTCTGCCCATGATCAAAACTGTTTGCCATGGCTTTGTCCTTTCACCTCATTGGCCTCATCTTTGAAGTACAAATGCTTTTCTACACGGGTGCTGCCTCCCTGAGCTTTCCTTTGTCTTGGCTCAATCGATGCAGATTCCTGTGCTGAATACGCCATGGACTAGCACAGGTGGGTTCTTGTCAGTATACCGGGCAAACGCAGCAATTTCGATGGTCAAGACCCACCTGGCTTGATCAAGGTTCTTTATTCCCGTGAAAACGATTTTTATCCAAATTCTAGAGGAGCACTTGTGTGCCTCTGGGAGCTACACCCGGGCCTGCTGAACAGCGGCTCCGGAGTTTTCATTTTCTGACTGAAATTCAACACGGAATTTCATGGATCTAAGGAAACCGTGAATTGTGGACGTACCAGATTCTCACATCTTCATTGTCTAATCGAAGCTGAAGTTTCCCAGTCTGATCCGGCTGCCACTTCATTTCTGGCAATGACCATTCAATTGTGGACGTTCAGCCTTCTTCGGAATTCTCTTATACCGGCATGTTCCCGTGCCACATAAAGACCACTCGGTGGAGGTTTATGTGACTCAGGACAACTCTTTATTTCAGGCGTCTAGAACAAAGGGAATTCGCAGAGGTTGATGATCACTTATTAAAGTCCCGTTTCTCTATGATGCCCACTGATGACACTTCTACATCTGAGGGCAAAGAGCTCGTGCAGCATGATATTCTCCTTTCAGCCACGCCGCCTGCAGTTTCTTCCATGCAGAAAAATCTTTCCCAGTGTACTTCTTTAAAATGCTGCAAAATAGTGGGACAGAAGATTTCGGTTTAGCGTTAACTTTAAACGGGCATAGATACAGGCATGTGGGCATGTTTAGAGACAGTGTTTCACTGGTCTAGGGTAAAGGGTGAAGCGCCTGGGTTCCCGTGCTTCACTACTGTATGGCCTCAAGATGATGTGTAGGCACAGCGGCAAATCCATCGGTGGCAATTCTCTCATATTGTCATTGCGATGGGAAGATTCCTTATTCGCTAGGAAATGTTTGACCGTGGAAGACGGGTCACCACAGAGCTGTCTCTTTTGTGTTGAGACAAACTTTGCTGAATTTACCTGCCAGCAGTTGCGTGTCCTCCCTTTCTTTTAAGGCCGATGGAGACGCACAAGTGTAAGGAGAACGGTGAATGGTGGCCGTTCATAAGCCAGGATCATCAGAAACCGCAGAGTAAATTTTAGGAACGTAGACATAGGACAGCGGGGAAAACTTCACTCAGGGACTTCAGTGAACTCTCCTTACAATGCTGAGGCCTGACACGCCCAGTGCCTGGGGGCAACCCGGCTCCTGCCCTAGGTAGTTTTGTTGAGCTTGCCTCCCTCAGGTGCTGCCTTTTCTCTCCCAGCAATATTGCTCCGTGAAATTCTGCCGATGATCAAAACTGTTTGCCATGGCTTTGTCCTTTCACCTCATTGGCCTCATCTTTGAAGTACAAATGCTTTTCTACACAGGTGCTGCCTCCCTGAGCTTTCCTTTGTCTTGGCTCAATCGATGCAGATTCCTGTGCTGAATACGCCATGGACTAGCACAGGTGGGTTCTTGTCAGTATACCGGGCAAATGCAGCAATTTCGATGGTCAAGACCCACCTGGCTTGATCAAGGTTCTTTATTCCAGTGAAAACGATTTTTATCCAAATTCTAGAGGAGCACCAGTGTGCCTCTGGGAGCTACACCCGGGCCTGCTGAACAGCGGCTCCGGAGTTTTCATTTTCTGACTGAAATTCAACACGGAATTTCATGGATCTAAGGAAACCGTGAATTGTGGACTTACCAGATTCTCACATCTTCATTGTCTAATGGAAGCTGAAGTTTCCCAGTCTGATCCGGCTGCCACTTCATTTCTGGCAATGACCATTCAATTGTGGACGTTCAGCCTTCTTCGGAATTCTCTTATACCGGCATGTTCCCGCGCCACATAAAGACCACTCGGTGGAGGTTTATGTGACTCAGGACAACTCTTTATTTCAGGCGTCTAGAACAAAGGGAATTCGCAGAGGTTGATGATCACTTATTAAAGTCCCTTTTCTCTATGATGCCCACTGATGACACTTCTACATCGGAGGGCAAAGAGCTCGTGCAGCATGATATCCTCATTTCAGCCACGCCGCCTGCAGTTTCTTCCTTGCAGAAAAATCTTTCCCAGCGTACTTCTTTAAAATGCTGCAAAATAGTGGGACAGAAGATTTCGGTTTAGCGTTAACTTTAAACGGGCATAGATACAGGCATGTGGGCATGTTTAGAGACAGTGTTTCACTGGTCTAGGGTAAAGGGTGAAGCGCCTGGGTTCCCGTGCTTCACTACTGTATGGCCTCAAGATGATGTGTAGGCACAGCGGCAAATCCATCGGTGGCAATTCTCTCATATTGTCATTGCGATGGGAAGATTCCTTATTCGCTAGGAAATGTTTGACCGTGGAAGACGGGTCACCACAGAGCTGTCTCTTTTGTGTTTAGACAAACTTTGCTGAATTTACCTGCCAGCAGTTGCGTGTCCTCCCTTTCTTTTAAGGCCGATGGAGACGCACGAGTGTAAGGAGAACGGTGAATGGTGGCTGTTCATAAGCCAGGATCATCAGAAACCGCAGAGTAAATTTTAGGAACGTAGACGTAGGACAGCGGAGAAAACTTCACTCAGGGACTTCAGTGAACTCTCCTTACAATGCTGAGGCCTGACACGCCTAGTGCCTGGGGGCAACCCGGCTCCTGCCCTAGGTAGTTTTGTTGAGCGTGCCTCCCTCAGGTGGTGCCTTTTCTCTCCCAGCAATATTGCTCCGTGAAATTCTGCCGATGATCAAAACTGTTTGCCATGGCTTTGTCCTTTCACCTCATTGGCCTCATCTTTGAAGTACAAATGCTTTTCAACACAGGTGCTGCCTCCCTGAGATTTCCTTTGTCTTGGCTCAATCGATGCAGATTCCTGTGCTGAATACGCCATGGACTAGCACAGGTGGGTTCTTGTCAGTATACCGGGCAAACGCAGCAATTTCGATGGTCAAGACCCACCTGGCTTGATCAAGGTTCTTTATTCCAGTGAAAACGATTTTTATCCAAATTCTAGAGGAGCACCAGTGTGCCTCTGGGAGCTACACCCGGGCCTGCTGAACAGCGGCTCCGGAGTTTTCATTTTCTGACTGAAATTCAACACGGAATTTCATGGATCTAAGGAAACCGTGAATTGTGGACGTACCAGATTCTCACATCTTCATTGTCTAATGGAAGCTGAAGTTTCCCAGTCTGATCCGGCTGCCACTTCATTTCTGGCAATGACCATTCAATTGTGGACGTTCAGCCTTCTTCGGAATTCTCTTATACCGGCATGTTCCCGCGCCACATAAAGACCACTCGGTGGAGATTTATGTGACTCAGGACAACTCTTTATTTCAGGCGTCTAGAACAAAGGGAATTCACAGAGGTTGATGATCACTTATTAAAGTCCCGTTTCTCTATGATGCCCACTGATGACACTTCTACATCTGAGGGCAAAGAGCTCGTGCAGCATGATATTCTCATTTCAGCCACGCCGCCTGCAGTTCCTTCCTTGCAGAAAAATCTTTCCCAGCGTACTTCTTTAAAATGCTGCAAAATAGTGGGACAGAAGATTTCGGTTTAGCGTTAACTTTAAACGGGCATAGATACAGGCATGTGGGCATGTTTAGAGACAGTGTTTCACAGGTCTAGGGTAAAGGGTGAAGCGCCTGGGTTCCCGTGCTTCACTACTGTATGGCCTCAAGATGATGTGTAGGCACAGCGGCAAATCCATCGGTGGCAATTCTCTCATATTGTCATTGCGATGGGAAGATTCCTTATTCGCTTGGAAATGTTTGACCGTGGAAGACGGGTCACCACAGAGCTGTCTCTTTTGTGTTTAGACAAACTTTGCTGAATTTACCTGCCAGCAGTTGCGTGTCCTCCCTTTCTTTTAAGGCCGATGGAGACGCACGAGTGTAAGGAGAACGGTGAATGGTGGCCGTTCATAAGCCAGGATCATCAGAAACCGCAGAGTAAATTTTAGGAGCGTAGACGTAGGACAGCGGAGAAAACTTCACTCAGGGACTTCAGTGAACTCTCCTTACAATGCTGAGGCCTGACACGCCTAGTGCCTGGGGGCAACCCGGCTCCTGCCCTAGGTAGTTTTGTTGAGCGTGCCTCCCTCAGGTGGTGCCTTTTCTCTCCCAGCAATATTGCTCCGTGAAATTCTGCCGATGATCAAAACTGTTTGCCATGGCTTTGTCCTTTCACCTCATTGGCCTCATCTTTGAATTACAAATGCTTTTCTACACAGGTGCTGCCTCCCTGAGATTTCCTTTGTCTTGGCTCAATCGATGCAGATTCCTGTGCTGAATACGCCATGGACTAGCACAGGTGGGTTCTTGTCAGTATACCGGGCAAACGCAGCAATTTCGATGGTCAAGACCCACCTGGCTTGATCAAGGTTCTTTATTCCAGTGAAAACGATTTTTATCCAAATTCTAGAGGAGCACTTGTGTGCCTCTGGGAGCTACACCCGGGCCTGCTGAACAGCGGCTCCGGAGTTTTCATTTTCTGACTGAAATTCAACACGGAATTTCATGGATCTAAGGAAACCGTGAATTGTGGACGTACCAGATTCTCACATCTTCATTGTCTAATGGAAGCTGAAGTTTCCCAGTCTGATCCGGCTGCCACTTCATTTCTGGCAATGACCATTCAATTGTGGACGTTCAGCCTTCTTCGGAATTCTCTTATACCGGCATGTTCCCGCGCCACATAAAGACCACTCGGTGGAGGTTTATGTGACTCAGGACAACTCTTTATATCAGGCGTCTAGAACAAAGGGAATTCGCAGAGGTTGATGATCACTTATTAAAGTCCCGTTTCTCTATGGTGCCCACTGATGACACTTCTACATCTGAGGGCAAAGAGCTCGTGCAGCATGATATTCTCATTTCAGCCACGCCGCCTGCAGTTTCTTCCTTGCAGAAAAATCTTTCCCAGTGTACTTCTTTAAAATGCTGCAAAATAGTGGGACAGAATATTTCGGTTTAGCGTTAACTTTAAACGGGCATAGATACAGGCATGAGGGCATGTTTAGAGACAGTGTTTCACTGGTCTAGGGTAAAGGGTGAAGCGCCTGGGTTCCCGTGCTTCACTACTGTATGGCCTCAAGATGATGTGTAGGCACAGCGGCAAATCCATCGCTGGCAATTCTCTCATATTGTCATTGCGATGGGAAGATTCCTTATTCGCTTGGAAATGTTTGACCGTGGAAGACGGGTCACCACAGAGCTGTCTCTTTTGTGTTGAGACAAACTTTGCTGAATTTACCTGCCAGCAGTTGCGTGTCCTCCCTTTCTTTTAAGGCCGATGGAGACGCACGAGTGTAAGGAGAACGGTGAATGGTGGCCGTTCATAAGCCAGGATCATCAGAAACCGCAGAGTAAATTTTAGGAACGTAGACGTAGGACAGCGGAGAAAACTTCACTCAGGGACTTCAGTGAACTCTCCTTACAATGCTGAGGCCTGACACGCCTAGTGCCTGGGGGCAACCCGGCTCCTGCCCTAGGTAGTTTTGTTGAGCGTGCCTCCCTCAGGTGGTGCCTTTTCTCTCCCAGCAATATTGCTCCGTGAAATTCTGCCGATGATCAAAACTGTTTGCCATGGCTTTGTCCTTTCACCTCATTGGCCTCATCTTTGAAGTACAAATGCTTTTCAACACAGGTGCTGCCTCCCTGAGATTTCCTTTGTCTTGGCTCAATCGATGCAGATTCCTGTGCTGAATACGCCATGGACTAGCACAGGTGGGTTCTTGTCAGTATACCGGGCAAACGCAGCAATTTCGATGGTCAAGACCCACCTGGCTTGATCAAGGTTCTTTATTCCAGTGAAAACGATTTTTATCCAAATTCTAGAGGAGCACCAGTGTGCCTCTGGGAGCTACACCCGGGCCTGCTGAACAGCGGCTCCGGAGTTTTCATTTTCTGACTGAAATTCAACACGGAATTTCATGGATCTAAGGAAACCGTGAATTGTGGACGTACCAGATTCTCACATCTTCATTGTCTAATGGAAGCTGAAGTTTCCCAGTCTGATCCGGCTGCCACTTCATTTCTGGCAATGACCATTCAATTGTGGACGTTCAGCCTTCTTCGGAATTCTCTTATACCGGCATGTTCCCGCGCCACATAAAGACCACTCGGTGGAGATTTATGTGACTCAGGACAACTCTTTATTTCAGGCGTCTAGAACAAAGGGAATTCACAGAGGTTGATGATCACTTATTAAAGTCCCGTTTCTCTATGATGCCCACTGATGACACTTCTACATCTGAGGGCAAAGAGCTCGTGCAGCATGATATTCTCATTTCAGCCACGCCGCCTGCAGTTCCTTCCTTGCAGAAAAATCTTTCCCAGCGTACTTCTTTAAAATGCTGCAAAATAGTGGGACAGAAGATTTCGGTTTAGCGTTAACTTTAAACGGGCATAGATACAGGCATGTGGGCATGTTTAGAGACAGTGTTTCACAGGTCTAGGGTAAAGGGTGAAGCGCCTGGGTTCCCGTGCTTCACTACTGTATGGCCTCAAGATGATGTGTAGGCACAGCGGTAAATCCATCGGTGGCAATTCTCTCATATTGTCATTGCGATGGGAAGATTCCTTATTCGCTTGGAAATGTTTGACCGTGGAAGACGGGTCACCACAGAGCTGTCTCTTTTGTGTTTAGACAAACTTTGCTGAATTTACCTGCCAGCAGTTGCGTGTCCTCCCTTTCTTTTAAGGCCGATGGAGACGCACGAGTGTAAGGAGAACGGTGAATGGTGGCCGTTCATAAGCCAGGATCATCAGAAACCGCAGAGTAAATTTTAGGAGCGTAGACGTAGGACAGCGGAGAAAACTTCACTCAGGGACTTCAGTGAACTCTCCTTACAATGCTGAGGCCTGACACGCCTAGTGCCTGGGGGCAACCCGGCTCCTGCCCTAGGTAGTTTTGTTGAGCGTGCCTCCCTCAGGTGGTGCCTTTTCTCTCCCAGCAATATTGCTCCGTGAAATTCTGCCGATGATCAAAACTGTTTGCCATGGCTTTGTCCTTTCACCTCATTGGCCTCATCTTTGAATTACAAATGCTTTTCTACACAGGTGCTGCCTCCCTGAGATTTCCTTTGTCTTGGCTCAATCAATGCAGATTCCTGTGCTGAATACGCCATGGACTAGCACAGGTGGGTTCTTGTCAGTATACCGGGCAAACGCAGCAATTTCGATGGTCAAGACCCACCTGGCTTGATCAAGGTTCTTTATTCCAGTGAAAACGATTTTTATCCAAATTCTAGAGGAGCACTTGTGTGCCTCTGGGAGCTACACCCGGGCCTGCTGAACAGCGGCTCCGGAGTTTTCATTTTCTGACTGAAATTCAACACGGAATTTCATGGATCTAAGGAAACCGTGAATTGTGGACGTACCAGATTCTCACATCTTCATTGTCTAATGGAAGCTGAAGTTTCCCAGTCTGATCCGGCTGCCACTTCATTTCTGGCAATGACCATTCAATTGTGGACGTTCAGCCTTCTTCGGAATTCTCTTATACCGGCATGTTCCCGCGCCACATAAAGACCACTCGGTGGAGGTTTATGTGACTCACGACAACTCTTTATTTCAGGCGTCTAGAACAAAGGGAATTCGCAGAGGTTGATGATCACTTATTAAAGTCCCGTTTCTCTATGGTGCCCACTGATGACACTTCTACATCTGAGGGCAAAGAGCTCGTGCAGCATGATATTCTCATTTCAGCCACGCCGCCTGCAGTTTCTTCCTTGCAGAAAAATCTTTCCCAGTGTACTTCTTTAAAATGCTGCAAAATAGTGGGACAGAATATTTCGGTTTAGCGTTAACTTTAAACGGGCATAGATACAGGCATGAGGGCATGTTTAGAGACAGTGTTTCACTGGTCTAGGGTAAAGGGTGAAGCGCCTGGGTTCCCGTGCTTCACTACTGTATGGCCTCAAGATGATGTGTAGGCACAGCGGCAAATCCATCGCTGGCAATTCTCTCATATTGTCATTGCGATGGGAAGATTCCTTATTCGCTAGGAAATGTTTTACCGTGGAAGACGGGTCACCACAGAGCTGTCTCTTTTGTGTTGAGACAAACTTTGCTGAATTTACCTGCCAGCAGTTGCGTGTCCTCCCTTTCTTTTAAGGCCGATGGAGACGCACGAGTGTAAGGAGAACGGTGAATGGTGGCCGTTCATAAGCCAGGATCATCAGAAACCGCAGAGTAAATTTTAGGAACGTAGACGTAGGACAGCGGAGAAACTTCACTCAGGGACTTCAGTGAACTCTCCTTACAATGCTGAGGCCTGACACGCCTAGTGCCTGGGGGCAACCCGGCTCCTGCCCTAGGTAGTTTTGTTGAGCGTGCCTCCCTCAGGTGGTGCCTTTTCTCTCCCAGCAATATTGCTCCGTGAAATTCTGCCGATGATCAAAACTGTTTGCCATGGCTTTGTCCTTTCACCTCATTGGCCTCATCTTTGAAGTACAAATGCTTTTCTACACGGGTGCTGCCTCCCTGAGCTTTCCTTTGTCTTGGCTCAATCGATGCAGATTCCTGTGCTGAATACGCCATGGACTAGCACAGGTGGGTTCTTGTCAGTATACCGGTCAAACGCAGCAATTTCGATGGTCAAGACCCACCTGGCTTGATCAAGGTTCTTTATTCCAGTGAAAACGATTTTTATCCAAATTCTAGAGGAGCACTTGTGTGCCTCTGGGAGCTACACCCGGGCCTGCTGAACAGCGGCTCCGGAGTTTTCATTTTCTGACTGAAATTCAACACGGAATTTCATGGATCTAAGGAAACCGTGAATTGTGGACGTACCAGATTCTGACATCTTCATTGTCTAATGGAAGCTGAAGTTTCCCAGTCTGATCCGGCTGCCATTTCATTTCTGGCAATGACCATTCAATTGTGGACGTTCAGCCTTCTTCGGAATTCTCTTATACCGGCATGTTCCCTTGCTACATAAAGACCACTCGGTGTAGGTTTATGTGACTCAGGACAACTCTTTATTTCAGGCGTCTAGAACAAAGGGAATTCGCAGAGGTTGATGATCACTTATTAAAGTCCCGTTTCTCTATGATGCCCACTGATGACACTTCTACATCTGAGGGCAAAGAGCTCGTGCAGCATGATATTCTCATTTCAGCCACGCCGCCTGCAGTTCCTTCCTTGCAGAAAAATCTTTCCCAGTGGACTTCTTTAAAATGCTGCAAAATAGTGGGACAGAAAATTTCGGTTTAGCGTTAATTTTAAACGGGCATAGATACAGGCATGTGGGCATGTTTAGAGACAGTGTTTCACTGGTCTAGGGTAAAGGGTGAAGCGCCTGGGTTCCCGTGCTTCACTACTGTATGGCCTCAAGATGATGTGTAGGCACAGCGGCAAATCCATCGGTGGCAATTCTCTCATATTGTCATTGCGATGGGAAGATTCCTTATTCGCTAGGAAATGTTTGACCGTGGAAGACGGGTCACCACAGAGCTGTCTCTTTTGTGTTGAGACAAACTTTGCTGAATTTACCTGCCAGCAGTTGCGTGTCCTCCCTTTCTTTTAAGGCCGATGGAGACGCACGAGTGTAAGGAGAACGGTGAATGGTGGCCGTTCATAAGCCAGGATCATCAGAAACCGCAGAGTAAATTTTAGGAACGTAGACGTAGGACAGCGGAGAAAACTTCACTCAGGGACTTCAGTGAACTCTCCTTACAATGCTGAGGCCTGACACGCCTAGTGCCTGGGGGCAACCCGGCTCCTGCCCTAGGTAGTTTTGTTGAGCGTGCCTCCCTCAGGTGGTGCCTTTTCTCTCCCAGCAATATTGCTCCGTGAAATTCTGCCGATGATCAAAACTGTTTGCCATGGCTTTGTCCTTTCACCTCATTGGCCTCATCTTTGAAGTACAAATGCTTTTCTACACGGGTGCTGCCTCCCTGAGCTTTCCTTTGTCTTGGCTCAATCGATGCAGATTCCTGTGCTGAATACGCCATGGACTAGCACAGGTGGGTTCTTGTCAGTATACCGGGCAAACGCAGCAATTTCGATGGTCAAGACCCACCTGGCTTGATCAAGGTTCTTTATTCCAGTGAAAACGATTTTTATCCAAATTCTAGAGGAGCACCAGTGTGCCTCTGTGAGCTACACCCGGGCCTGCTGAACAGCGGCTCCGGAGTTTTCATTTTCTGACTAAAATTCAACACGGAATTTCATGGATCTAAGGAAACCGTGAATTGTGGACGTACCAGATTCTCACATCTTCATTGTCTAATGGAAGCTGAAGTTTCCCAGTCTGATCCGGCTGCCACTTCATTTCTGGCAATGACCATTCAATTGTGGACGTTCAGCCTTCTTCGGAATTCTCTTATACCGGCATGTTCCCGCGCCACATAAAGACCACTCGGTGGAGGTTTATGTGACTCAGGACAACTCTTTATTTCAGGCGTCTAGAACAAAGGGAATTCGCAGAGGTTGATGATCACTTATTAAAGTCCCTTTTCTCTATGATGCCCACTGATGACACTTCTACATCGGAGGGCAAAGACCTCGTGCAGCATGATATTCTCATTTCAGCCACGCCGCCTGCAGTTCCTTCCTTGCAGAAAAATCTTTCCCAGTGTACTTCTTTAAAATGCTGCAAAATAGTGGGACAGAAGATTTCGGTTTAGCGTTAACTTTAAACGGGCATAGATACAGGCATGTGGGCATGTTTAGAGACAGTGTTTCACTGGTCTAGGGTAAAGGGTGAAGCGCCTGGGTTCCCGTGCTTCACTACTGTATGGCCTCAAGATGATGTGTAGGCACAGCGGCAAATCCATCTGTGGCAATTCTCTCATATTGTCATTGCGATGGGAAGATTCCTTATTCGCTAGGAAATATTTTACCGTGGAAGACGGGTCACCACAGAGCTGTCTCTTTTGTGTTGAGACAAACTTTGCTGAATTTACCTGCCAGCAGTTGCGTGTCCTCCCTTTCTTTTAAGGCCGATGGAGACTCACGAGTGTAAGGAGAACGGTGAATGGTGGCCGTTCCTAAGCCAGGATCATCAGAAACCGCAGAGTAAATTTTAGGAACGTAGACGTAGGACAGCGGAGAAAACATCACTCAGGGACTTCAGTGAACTCTCCTTACAATGCTGAGGCCTGACACGCCTAGTGCCTGGGGGCAACCCGGCTCCTGCCCTAGGTAGTTTTGTTGAGCCTGCTTCCCTCAGGTGGTGCCTTTTCTCTCCCAGAAATATTGCTCCGTGAAATTCTGCCGATGATCAAAACTGTTTGCCATGGCTTTGTCCTTTCACCTCATTGGCTTCATCTTTGAAGTACAAATGCTTTTCTACACGGGTGCTGCCTCCCTGAGCTTTCCTTTGTCTTGGCTCAATCGATGCAGATTCCTGTGCTGAATGCGCCATGGACTAGCACAGGTGGGTTCTTGTCAGTATACCGGGCAAACGCAGCAATTTCGATGGTCAAGACCCACCTGGCTTGATCAAGGTTCTTTATTCCAGTGAAAACGATTTTTATCCAAATTCTAGAGGAGCACTTGTGTGCCTCTGGGAGCTACACCCGGGCCTGCTGAACAGCGGCTCCGGAGTTTTCATTTTATGACTGAAATTCAACACGGAATTTCATGGATCTAAGGAAACCGTGAATTGTGGACGTACCAGATTCTGACATCTTCATTGTCTAATGGAAGCTGAAGTTTCCCAGTCTGATCCGGCTGCCACTTCATTTCTGGCAATGACCATTCAATTGTGGACGTTCAGCCTTCTTCGGAATTCTCTTATAAAGGCATATCCCGCGCCACATAAAGACCACTCGGTGGAGGTTTATGTGACTCAGGACAACTCTTTATTTCAGGCGTCTAGAACAAAGGGAATTCACAGAGGTTGATGATCACTTATTAAAGTCCCGTTTCTCTATGGTGCCCACTGATGACACTTCTACATCTGAGGGCAAAGAGCTCGTGCAGCATGATATTCTCATTTCAGCCACGCCGCCTGCAGTTCCTTCCTTGCAGAAAAATCTTTCCCAGCGTACTTCTTTAAAATGCTGCAAAATAGTGGGACAGAAGATTTCGGTTTAGCGTTAACTTTAAACGGGCATAGATACAGGCATGTGGGCATGTTTAGAGACAGTGTTTCACTGGTCTAGGGTAAAGGGTGAAGCGCCTGGGTTCCCGTGCTTCACTACTGTATGGCCTCAAGATGATGTGTAGGCACAGCGGCAAATCCATCGGTGGCAATTCTCTCATATTGTCATTGCGATGGGAAGATTCCTTATTCGCTAGGAAATGTTTGACCGTGGAAGACGGGTCACCACAGAGCTGTCTCTTTTGTGTTGAGACAAACTTTGCTGAATTTACCTGCCAGCAGTTGCGTGTCCTCCCTTTCTTTTAAGGCCGATGGAGACGCACGAGTGTAAGGAGAACGGTGAATGGTGGCCGTTCATAAGCCAGGATCATCAGAAACCGCAGAGTAAATTTTAGGAACGTAGACGTAGGACAGCGGAGAAAACTTCACTCAGGGACTTCAGTGAACTCTCCTTACAATGCTGAGGCCTGACACGCCTAGTGCCTGGGGGCAACCCGGCTCCTCCCCTAGGTAGTTTTGTTGAGCGTGCCTCCCTCAGTTGCTGCCTTTTCTCTCCCAGCAATATTGCTCCGTGAAATTCTGCCGATGATCAAAACTGTTTTCCATGGCTTTGTCCTTTCACCTCATTGGCTTCATCTTTGAAGTACAAATGCTTTTCTACACGGGTGCTGCCTCCCTGAGCTTTCCTTTGTCTTGGCTCAATCGATGCAGATTCCTGTGCTGAATACGCCATGGACTAGCACAGGTGGGTTCTTGTCAGTATACCGGGAAAACGCAGCAATTTCGATGGTCAAGACCCACCTGGCTTGATCAAGGTTCTTTATTCCAGTGAAAACGATTTTTATC
Source organism: Tenrec ecaudatus (assembly GCF_050624435.1). Classification (NCBI taxonomy): domain Eukaryota; kingdom Metazoa; phylum Chordata; class Mammalia; order Afrosoricida; family Tenrecidae; genus Tenrec; species Tenrec ecaudatus. Next base: position 181,608 of record NW_027459342.1, on the reverse strand, counting down.
CAAATTCTAGAGGAGCACTTGTGTGCCTCTGGGAGCTACACCCGGGCCTGCTGAACAGCGGCTCCGGAGTTTTCATTTTCTGACTGAAATTCAACACGGAATTTCATGGATCTAAGGAAACCGTGAATTGTGGACGTACCAGATTCTCACATCTTCATTGTCTAATGGAAGCTGAAGTTTCCCAGTCTGATCCGGCTGCCACTTCATTTCTGGCAATGACCATTCAATTGTGGACGTTCAACCTTCTTCGGAATTCTCTTATACCGGCATGTTCCCGCGCCACATAAAGACCACTCGGTGGAGGTTTATGTGACTCAGGACAACTCTTTATTTCAGGCGTCTAGAACAAAGGGAATTCACAGAGGTTGATGATCACTTATTAAAGTCCCGTTTCTCTATGATGCCCACTGATGACACTTCTACATCTGAGGGCAAAGAGCTCGTGCAGCATGATATTCTCATATCAGCCACGCCGCCTGCATTTCCTTCCTTGCAGAAAAATCTTTCCCAGCGTACTTCTTTAAAATGCTGCAAAATAGTGGGACAGAAGATTTCGGTTTAGCGTTAACTTTAAACGGGCATAGATACAGGCATGTGGGCATGTTTAGAGACAGTGTTTCACTGGTCTAGGGTAAAGGGTGAAGCGCCTGGGTTCCCGTGCTTCACTACTGTATGGCCTCAAGATGATGTGTAGGCACAGCGGCAAATCCATCGGTGGCAATTCTCTCATATTGTCATTGCGATGGGAAGATTCCTTATTCGCTAGGAAATGTTTGACCGTGGAAGACGGGTCACCACAGAGCTGTCTCTTTTGTGTTTAGACAAACTTTGCTGAATTTACCTGCCAGCAGTTGCGTGTCCTCCCTTTCTTTTAAGGCCAATGGAGACGCACGAGTGTAAGGAGAACGGTGAATGGTGGCCGTTCATAAGCCAGGATCATCAGAAACCGCAGAGTAAATTTTAGGAACGTAGACGTAGGACAGCGGAGAAAACTTCACTCAGGGACTTCAGTGAACTCTCCTTACAATGCTGAGGCCTGACACGCCTAGTGCCTGGGGGCAACCCGGCTCCTGCCCTAGGTAGTTTTGTTGAGCGTGCCTCCCTCAGGTGGTGCCTTTTCTCTCCCAGCAATATTGCTCCGTGAAATTCTGCCGATGATCAAAACTGTTTGCCATGGCTTTGTCCTTTCACCTCATTGGCCTCATCTTTGAAGTACAAATGCTTTTCTACAGGGGTGCTGCCTCCCTGAGCTTTCCTTTGTCTTGGCTCAATCGATGCAGATTCCTGTGCTGAATACGCCATGGACTAGCACAGGTGGGTTCTTGTCAGTATACCCGGCAAACGCAGCAATTTCGATGGTCAAGACCCACCTGGCTTGATCAAGGTTCTTTATTCCAGTGAAAACGATTTTTATCCAAATTCTAGAGGAGCACCAGTGTGCCTCTGGGAGCTACACCCGGGCCTGCTGAACAGCGGCTCCGGAGTTTTCATTTTCTGACTGAAATTCAACACGGAATTTCATGGATCTAAGGAAACCGTGAATTGTGGACGTACCCGATTCTCACATCTTCATTGTCTAATGGAAGCTGAAGTTTCCCAGTCTGATCCGGCTGCCACTTCATTTCTGGCAATGACCATTCAATTGTGGACGTTCAGCCTTCTTCGGAATTCTCTTATACCGGCATGTTCCCGTGCCACATAAAGACCACTCGGTGGAGGTTTATGTGACTCAGGACAACTCTTTATTTCAGGCGTCTAGAACAAAGGGAATTCGCAGAGGTTGATGATCACTTATTAAAGTCCCGTTTCTCTATGGTGCCCACTGATGACACTTCTACATCTGAGGGCAAAGAGCTCGTGCAGCATGATATTCTCATTTCAGCCACGCCGCCTGCAGTTTCTTCCTTGCAGAAAAATCTTTCCCAGTGTACTTCTTTAAAATGCTGCAAAATAGTGGGACAGAATATTTCGGTTTAGCGTTAACTTTAAACGGGCATAGATACAGGCATGAGGGCATGTTTAGAGACAGTGTTTCACTGGTCTAGGGTAAAGGGTGAAGCGCCTGGGTTCCCGTGCTTCACTACTGTATGGCCTCAAGATGATGTGTAGGCACAGCGGCAAATCCATCGGTGGCAATTCTCTCATATTGTCATTGCGATGGGAAGATTCCTTATTCGCTAGGAAATGTTTGACCGTGGAAGACGGGTCACCACAGAGCTGCCTCTTTTGTGTTGAGACAAACTTTGCTGAATTTACCTGCCAGCAGTTGCGTGTCCTCCCTTTCTTTTAAGGCCGATGGAGACGCACGAGTGTAAGGAGAACGGTGAATGGTGGCCGTTCATAAGCCAGGATCATCAGAAACCGCAGAGTAAATTTTAGGAACGTTGACGTAGGACAGCGGAGAAACTTCACTCAGGGACTTCAGTGAACTCTCCTTACAATGCTGAGGCCTGACATGCCTAGTGCCTGGGGGCAACCCGGCTCCTGCCCTAGGTAGTTTTGTTGAGCGTGCCTCCCTCAGGTGGTGCCTTTTCTCTCCCAGCAATATTGCTCCGTGAAATTCTGCCGATGATCAAAACTGTTTGCCATGGCTTTGTCCTTTCACCTCATTGGCCTCATCTTTGAAGTACAAATGCTTTTCTACAGGGGTGCTGCCTCCCTGAGCTTTCCTTTGTCTTGGCTCAATCGATGCAGATTCCTGTGCTGAATAAGCCATGGACTAGCACAGGTGGGTTCTTGTCAGTATACCGGGCAAACGCAGCAATTTCGATGGTCAAGACCCACCTGGCTTGATCAAGGTTCTTTATTCCAGTGAAAACGATTTTTATCCAAATTCTAGAGGAGCACCAGTGTGCCCCTGGGAGCTACACCCGGGCCTGCTGAACAGCGGCTCCGGAGTGTTCATTTTCTGACTGAAATTCAACACGGAATTTCATGGATCTAAGGAAACCGTGAATTGTGGACGTACCAGATTCTCACATCTTCATTGTCTAATGGAAGCTGAAGTTTCCCAGTCTGATCCGGCTGCCACTTCATTTCTGGCAATGACCATTCAATTGTGGACGTTCAGCCTTCTTCGGAATTCTCTTATACCGGCATGTTCCCGCGCCACATAAAGACCACTCGGTGGAGGTTTATGTGACTCAGGACAACTCTTTATTTCAGGCGTCTAGAACAAAGGGAATTCACAGAGGTTGATGATCACTTATTAAAGTCCCGTTTCTCTATGATGCCCACTGATGACACTTCTACATCTGAGGGCAAAGAGCTCGTGCAGCATGATATTCTCATTTCAGCCACGCCGCCTGCAGTTCCTTCCTTGCAGAAAAATCTTTCCCAGTGTACTTCTTTAAAATGCTGCAAAATAGTGGGACAGAAGATTTCGGTTTAGCGTTAACTTTAAACGGGCATAGATACAGGCATGTGGGCATGTTTAGAGACAGTGTTTCACTGGTCTAGGGTAAAGGGTGAAGCGCCTGGGTTCCCGTGCTTCACTACTGTATGGCCTCAAGATGATGTGTAGGCACAGCGGCAAATCCATCGGTGGCAATTCTCTCATATTGTCATTGCGATGGGAAGATTCCTTATTCGCTGGAAATATTTTACCGTGGAAGACGGGTCACCACAGAGCTATCTCTTTTGTGTTGAGACAAACTTTGCTGAATTTACCTGCCAGCAGTTGCGTGTCCTCCCTTTCTTTTAAGGCCGATGGAGACGCACGAGTGTAAGGAGAACGGTGAATGGTGGCCGTTCATAAGCCAGGATCATCAGAAACCGCAGAGTAAATTTTAGGAACGTAGACGTAGGACAGCTGAGAAACTTCACTCAGGGACTTCAGTGAACTCTCCTTACAATGCTGAGGCCTGACACGCCTAGTGCCTGGGGGCAACCCGGCTCCTGCCCTAGGTAGTTTTGTTGGGCGTACCTCCCTCAGGTGGTGCCTTTTCTCTCCCAGCAATATTGCTCCGTGAAATTCTGCCGATGATCAAAACTGTTTGCCATGGCTTTGTCCTTTCACCTCATTGGCCTCATCTTTGAAGTACAAATGCTTTTCTACACGGGTGCTGCCTCCCTGAGCTTTCCTTTGTCTTGGCTCAATCGATGTAGATTCCTGTGCTGAATACGCCATGGACTAGCACAGGTGGGTTCTTGTCAGTATACCGGGCAAACGCACCAATTTCGATGGTCAAGACCCACCTGGCTTGATCAAGGTTCTTTATTCCAGTGAAAACGATTTTTATCCAAATTCTAGAGGAGCACCAGTGTGCCTCTGGGAGCTACACCCGGGCCTGCTGAACAGCGGCTCCGGAGTTTTCATTTTCTGACTGAAATTCAACACGGAATTTCATGGATCTAAGGAAACCGTGAATTGTGGACGTACCAGATTCTCACATCTTCATTGTCTAATGGAAGCTGAAGTTTCCCAGTCTGATCCGGCTGCCACTTCATTTCTGGCAATGACCATTCAATTGTGGACGTTCAGCCTTCTTCGGAATTCTCTTATACCGGCATGTTCCCGCGCCACATAAAGACCACTCGGTGGAGGTTTATGTGACTCAGGACAACTCTTTATTTCAGGCGTCTAGAACAAAGGGAATTCGCAGAGGTTGATGATCACTTATTAAATCCCGTTTCTCTATGATGCCCACTGATGACACTTCTACATCTGAGGGCAAAGAGCTCGTGCAGCATGATATTCTCATTTCAGCCACGCCGCCTGCAGTTTCTTCCTTGCAGAAAAATCTTTCCCAGTGTACTTCTTTAAAATGCTGCAAAATAGTGGGACAGAAGATTTCGGTTTAGCGTTAACTTTAAACGGGCATAGATACAGGCATGTGGGCATGTTTAGAGACAGTGTTTCACTGGTCTAGGGTAAAGGGTGAAGCGCCTGGGTTCCCGTGCTTCACTACTGTATGGCCTCAAGATGATGTGTAGGCACAGCGGCAAATCCATCGGTGGCAATTCTCTCATATTGTCATTGCGATGGGAAGATTCCTTATTCGCTAGGAAATGTTTGACCGTGGAAGACGGGTCACCACAGAGCTGCCTCTTTTGTGTTGAGACAAACTTTGCTGAATTTACCTGCCAGCAGTTGCGTGTCCTCCCTTTCTTTTAAGGCCGATGGAGACGCACGAGTGTAAGGAGAACGGTGAATGGTGGCCGTTCATAAGCCAGGATCATCAGAAACCGCAGAGTAAATTTTAGGAACGTTGACGTAGGACAGCGGAGAAACTTCACTCAGGGACTTCAGTGAACTCTCCTTACAATGCTGAGGCCTGACATGCCTAGTGCCTGGGGGCAACCCGGCTCCTGCCCTAGGTAGTTTTGTTGAGCGTGCCTCCCTCTGGTGGTGCCTTTTCTCTCCCAGCAATATTGCTCCGTGAAATTCTGCCGATGATCAAAACTGTTTGCCATGGCTTTGTCCTTTCACCTCATTGGCCTCATCTTTGAAGTACAAATGCTTTTCTACACGGGTGCTGCCTCCCTGAGCTTTCCTTTGTCTTGGCTCAATCGATGCAGATTCCTGTGCTGAATAAGCCATGGACTAGCACAGGTGGGTTCTTGTCAGTATACCGGGCAAACGCAGCAATTTCGATGGTCAAGACCCACCTGGCTTGATCAAGGTTCTTTATTCCAGTGAAAACGATTTTTATCCAAATTCTAGAGGAGCACCAGTGTGCCCCTGGGAGCTACACCCGGGCCTGCTGAACAGCGGCTCCGGAGTGTTCATTTTCTGACTGAAATTCAACACGGAATTTCATGGATCTAAGGAAACCGTGAATTGTGGACGTACCAGATTCTCACATCTTCATTGTCTAATGGAAGCTGAAGTTTCCCAGTCTGATCCGGCTGCCACTTCATTTCTGGCAATGACCATTCAATTGTGGACGTTCAGCCTTCTTCGGAATTCTCTTATACCGGCATGTTCCCGCGCCACATAAAGACCACTCGGTGGAGGTTTATGTGACTCAGGACAACTCTTTATTTCAGGCGTCTAGAACAAAGGGAATTCACAGAGGTTGATGATCACTTATTAAAGTCCCGTTTCTCTATGATGCCCACTGATGACACTTCTACATCTGAGGGCAAAGAGCTCGTGCAGCATGATATTCTCATTTCAGCCACGCCGCCTGCAGTTCCTTCCTTGCAGAAAAATCTTTCCCAGTGTACTTCTTTAAAATGCTGCAAAATAGTGGGACAGAAGATTTCGGTTTAGCGTTAACTTTAAACGGGCATAGATACAGGCATGTGGGCATGTTTAGAGACAGTGTTTCACTGGTCTAGGGTAAAGGGTGAAGCGCCTGGGTTCCCGTGCTTCACTACTGTATGGCCTCAAGATGATGTGTAGGCACAGCGGCAAATCCATCGGTGGCAATTCTCTCATATTGTCATTGCGATGGGAAGATTCCTTATTCGCTGGAAATATTTTACCGTGGAAGACGGGTCACCACAGAGCTATCTCTTTTGTGTTGAGACAAACTTTGCTGAATTTACCTGCCAGCAGTTGCGTGTCCTCCCTTTCTTTTAAGGCCGATGGAGACGCACGAGTGTAAGGAGAACGGTGAATGGTGGCCGTTCATAAGCCAGGATCATCAGAAACCGCAGAGTAAATTTTAGGAACGTAGACGTAGGACAGCTGAGAAACTTCACTCAGGGACTTCAGTGAACTCTCCTTACAATGCTGAGGCCTGACACGCCTAGTGCCTGGGGGCAACCCGGCTCCTGCCCTAGGTAGTTTTGTTGGGCGTACCTCCCTCAGGTGGTGCCTTTTCTCTCCCAGCAATATTGCTCCGTGAAATTCTGCCGATGATCAAAACTGTTTGCCATGGCTTTGTCCTTTCACCTCATTGGCCTCATCTTTGAAGTACAAATGCTTTTCTACACGGGTGCTGCCTCCCTGAGCTTTCCTTTGTCTTGGCTCAATCGATGTAGATTCCTGTGCTGAATACGCCATGGACTAGCACAGGTGGGTTCTTGTCAGTATACCGGGCAAACGCACCAATTTCGATGGTCAAGACCCACCTGGCTTGATCAAGGTTCTTTATTCCAGTGAAAACGATTTTTATCCAAATTCTAGAGGAGCACCAGTGTGCCTCTGGGAGCTACACCCGGGCCTGCTGAACAGCGGCTCCGGAGTTTTCATTTTCTGACTGAAATGCAACACGGAATTTCATGGATCTAAGGAAACCGTGAATTGTGGACGTACCAGATTCTCACATCTTCATTGTCTAATGGAAGCTGAAGTTTCCCAGTCTGATCCGGCTGCCACTTCATTTCTGGCAATGACCATTCAATTGTGGACGTTCAGCCTTCTTCGGAATTCTCTTATACCGGCATGTTCCCGCGCCACATAAAGACCACTCGGTGGAGGTTTATGTGACTCAGGACAACTCTTTATTTCAGGCGTCTAGAACAAAGGGAATTCGCAGAGGTTGATGATCACTTATTAAATCCCGTTTCTCTATGATGCCCACTGATGACACTTCTACATCTGAGGGCAAAGAGCTCGTGCAGCATGATATTCTCATTTCAGCCACGCCGCCTGCAGTTTCTTCCTTGCAGAAAAATCTTTCCCAGTGTACTTCTTTAAAATGCTGCAAAATAGTGGGACAGAAGATTTCGGTTTAGCGTTAACTTTAAACGGGCATAGATACAGGCATGTGGGCATGTTTAGAGACAGTGTTTCACTGGTCTAGGGTAAAGGGTGAAGCGCCTGGGTTCCCGTGCTTCACTACTGTATGGCCTCAAGATGATGTGTAGGCACAGCGGCAAATCCATCGGTGGCAATTCTCTCATATTGTCATTGCGATGGGAAGATTCCTTATTCGCTAGGAAATGTTTTACCGTGGAAGACGGGTCACCACAGAGCTGTCTCTTTTGTGTTGAGACAAACTTTGCTGAATTTACCTGCCAGCAGTTGCGTGTCCTCCCTTTCTTTTAAGGCCGATGGAGATGCACGAGTGTAAGGAGAACGGTGAATGGTGGCCGTTCATAAGCCAGGATCATCAGAAACCGCAGAGTAAATTTTAGGAACGTAGACGTAGGACAGCGGAGAAAACTTCACTCAGGGACTTCAGTGAACTCTCCTTACAATGCTGAGGCCTGACACGCCTAATGCCTGGGGGCAACCCGGCTCCTGGCCTAGGTTGTTTTGTTGAGCGTGCCTCCCTCAGTTGCTGCCTTTTCTCTCCCAGCAATATTGCTCCGTGAAATTCTGCCGATGATCAAAACTGTTTGCCATGGCTTTGTCCTTTCACCTCATTGGCCTCATCTTTGAAGTACAAATGCTTTTCTACACAGGTGCTGCCTCCCTGAGCTTTCCTTTGTCTTGGCTCAATCGATGCAGATTCCTGTGCTGAATACGCCATGGACTAGCACAGGTGGGTTCTTGTCAGTATACCGGGCAAATGCAGCAATTTCGATGGTCAAGACACACCTGGCTTGATCAAGGTTCTTTATTCCAGTGAAAACGATTTTTATCCAAATTCTTGAGGAGCGCCAGTGTGCCTCTGGGAGCTACACCCGGGCCTACTGAACAGCGGCTCCGGAGTTTTCATTTTCTGACTGAAATGCAACACGGAATTTCATGGATCTAAGGAAACCGTGAATTGTGGACATACCAGATTCTCACATCTTCATTGTCTAATGGAAGCTGAAGTTTCCCAGTCTGATCCGGCTGCCACTTCATTTCTGGCAATGACCATTCAATTGTGGACGTTCAGCCTTCTTCGGAATTCTCTTATACCGGCATGTTCCCGCGCCACATAAAGACCACTCGGTGGAGGTTTATGTGACTCAGGACAACTCTTTATTTCAGGCGTCTAGAACAAAGGGAATTCGCAGAGGTTGATGATCACTTATTAAAGTCCCGTTTCTCTATGATGCCCACTGATGACACTTCTACATCGGAGGGCAAAGAGGTCGTGCAGCATGATATTCTCATTTCAGCCACGCCGCCTGCAGTTCCTTCCTTGCAGAAAAATCTTTCCCAGTGTACTTCTTTAAAATGCTGCAAAATAGTGGGACAGAAGATTTCGGTTTAGCGTTAACTTTAAACGGGCATAGATACAGGCATGTGGGCTTGTTTAGAGACAGTGTTTCACTGGTCTAGGGTAAAGGGTGAAGCGCCTGGGTTCCTGTGCTTCTCTACTGTACTGCCTCAAGATGATGTGTAGGCACAGCGGCAAATCCATCGGTGGCAATTCTCACATATTGTCATTGCGATGGGAAGATTCCTTATTCGCTAGGAAATGTTTGACCGTGGAAGACGGGTCACCACAGAGCTGTCTCTTTTGTGTTGAGACAAACTTTGCTGAATTTACCTGCCAGCAGTTGCGTGTCCTCCCTTTATTTTAAGGCCGATGGAGACGCACGAGTGTAAGGAGAACGGTGAATGGTGGCCGTTCATAAGCCAGGATCATCAGAAACCGCAGAGTAAATTTTAGGAACGTAGACGTCGGACAGCGGAGAAAACTTCACTCAGGGACTTCAGTGAACTCTCCTTACAATGCTGAGGCCTGACACGCCTAGTGCCTGGGGGCAACCCGGCTCCTGCCCTAGGTAGTTTTGTTGGGCGTGCCTCCCTCAGGTGGTGCCTTTTCTCTCCCAGCAATATTGCTCCGTGAAATTCTGCTGATGATCAAAACTGTTTGCCATGGCTTTGTCCTTTCACCTCATTGGCCTCATCTTTGAAGTACAAATGTTTTTCTACACGGGTGCTGCCTCCCTGAGCTTTCCTTTGTCTTGGCTCAATCGATGCAGATTCCTGTGCTGAATACGCCATGGACTAGCACAGGTGGGTTCTTGTCAGTATACTGGGCAAACGCAGCAATTTCGATGGTCAAGACCCACCTGGCTTGATCAAGGTTCTTTATTCCAGTGAAAACGATTTTTATCCAAATTCTAGAGGAGCACCAGTGTGCCTCTGGGAGCTACACCCGGGCCTGCTGAACAGCGGCTCCGGAGTTTTCATTTTCTGACTGAAATTCAACACGGAATTTCATGGATCTAAGGAAACCGTGAATTGTGGACGTACCAGATTCTCACATCTTCATTGTCTAATGGAAGCTGAAGTTTCCCAGTCTGATCCGGCTGCCACTTCATTTGTGGCAATGACCATTCAATTGTGGACGTTCAGCCTTCTTCGGAATTCTCTTATACCGGCATGTTCCCGCGCCACATAAAGACCACTCGGTGGAGGTTTATGTGACTCAGGACAACTCTTTATTTCAGGCGTCTAGAACAAAGGGAATTCGCAGAGGTTGATGATCACTTATTGAAGTCCCGTTTCTCTATGATGCCCACTGATGACACTTCTACATCGGAGGGCAAAGAGCTCGTGCAGCATATTCTCATTTCAGCCACGCCGCCTGCAGTTCCTTCCTTGCAGAAAAATCTTTCCCAGTGTACTTCTTTAAAATGCTGCAAAATAGTGGGACAGAAGATTTCGGTTTAGCGTTAACTTTAAACGGGCATAGATACAGGCATGTGGGCTTGTTTAGAGACAGTGTTTCACTGGTCTAGGGTAAAGGGTGAAGCGCCTGGGTTCCTGTGCTTCTCTACTGTACTGCCTCAAGATGATGTGTAGGCACAGCGGCAAATCCATCGGTGGCAATTCTCACATATTGTCATTGCGATGGGAAGATTCCTTATTCGCTAGGAAATGTTTGACCGTGGAAGACGGGTCACCACAGAGCTGTCTCTTTTGTGTTGAGACAAACTTTGCTGAATTTACCTGCCAGCAGTTGCGTGTCCTCCCTTTCTTTTAAGGCCGATGGAGACGCACGAGTGTAAGGAGAACGGTGAATGGTGGCCGTTCATAATCCAGGATCATCAGAAACCGCAGAGTAAATTTTAGGAACGTAGACGTAGGACAGCAGAGAAAACTTCACTCAGGGACTTCAGTGAACTCTCCTTACAATGCTGAGGCCTGACACGCCTAATGCCTGGGGGCAACCCGGCTCCTGCCCTAGGTAGTTTTGTTGAGCTTGCCTCCCTCAGGTGGTGCCTTTTCTCTCCCAGCAATATTGCTCCGTGAAATTCTGCCGATGATCAAAACTGTTTGCCATGGCTTTGTCCTTTCACCTCATTGGCCTCATCTTTGAAGTACAAATGCTTTTCTACACAGGTGCTGCCTCCCTGAGCTTTCCTTTGTCTTGGCTCAATCGATGTAGATTCCTGTGCTGAATACGCCATGGACTAGCACAGGTGGGTTCTTGTCAGTATACCGGGCAAATGCAGCAATTTCAATGGTCAAGACACACCTGGCTTGATCAAGGTTCTTTATTCCAGTGAAAACGATTTTTATCCAAATTCTAGAGGAGCACCAGTGTGCCTCTGGGAGCTACACCCGGGCCTGCTGAACAGCGGCTCCGGAGTTTTCATTTTCTGACTGAAATTCAACACGGAATTTCATGGATCTAAGGAAACCGTGAATTGTGGACATACCAGATTCTCACATCTTCATTGTCTAATGGAAGCTGAAGTTTCCCAGTCTGATCCGGCTGCCACTTCATTTCTGGCAATGACCATTCAATTGTGGACGTTCAGCCTTCTTCGGAATTCTCTAATACCGGCATGTTCCCGCGCCACATAAAGACCACTCGGTGGGGGTTTATGTGACTCAGGACAATTCTTTATTTCAGGCGTCTAGAACAAAGGGAATTCGCAGAGGTTGATGATCACTTATTGAAGTCCCGTTTCTCTATGATGCCCACTGATGACACTTCTACATCGGAGGGCAAAGAGGTCGTGCAGCATGATATTCTCATTTCAGCCACGCCGCCTGCAGTTCCTTCCTTGCAGAAAAATCTTTCCCAGTGTACTTCTTTAAAATGCTGCAAAATAGTGGGACAGAAGATTTCGGTTTAGCGTTAACTTTAAACGGGCATAGATACAGGCATGTGGGCTTGTTTAGAGACAGTGTTTCACTGGTCTAGGGTAAAGGGTGAAGCGCCTGGGTTCCTGTGCTTCTCTACTGTACTGCCTCAAGATGATGTGTAGGCACAGCGGCAAATCCATCGGTGGCAATTCTCACATATTGTCATTGCGATGGGAAGATTCCTTATTCGCTAGGAAATGTTTGACCGTGGAAGACGGGTCACCACAGAGCTGTCTCTTTTGTGTTGAGACAAACTTTGCTGAATTTACCTGCCAGCAGTTGCGTGTCCTCCCTTTCTTTTAAGGCCGATGGAGACGCACGAGTGTAAGGAGAACGGTGAATGGTGGCCGTTCATAAGCCAGGATCATCAGAAACCGCAGAGTAAATTTTAGGAACGTAGACGTAGGACAGCGGAGAAAACTTCACTCAGGGACTTCAGTGAACTCTCCTTACAATGCTGAGGCCTGACACGCCTAATGCCTGGGGGCAACCCGGCTCCTGCCCTAGGTAGTTTTGTTGAGCGTGCCTCCCTCAGTTGCTGCCTTTTCTCTCCCAGCAATATTGCTCCGTGAAATTCTGCCGATGATCAAAACTGTTTGCCATGGCTTTGTCCTTTCACCTCATTGGCCTCATCTTTGAAGTACAAATGCTTTTCTACACAGGTGCTGCCTCCCTGAGCTTTCCTTTGTCTTGGCTCAATCGATGCAGATTCCTGTGCTGAATACGCCATGGACTAGCACAGGTGGGTTCTTGTCAGTATACCGGGCAAATGCAGCAATTTCGATGGTCAAGACACACCTGGCTTGATCAAGGTTCTTTATTCCAGTGAAAACGATTTTTATCCAAATTCTAGAGGAGCACCAGTGTGCCTCTGGGAGCTACACCCGGGCCTGCTGAACAGCGGCTCTGGAGTTTTCATTTTCTGACTGAAATGCAACACGGAATTTCATGGATCTAAGGAAACCGTGAATTGTGGACGTACCAGATTCTCACATCTTCATTGTCTAATGGAAGCTGAAGTTTCCCAGTCTGATCCGGCTGCCACTTCATTTCTGGCAATGACCATTCAATTGTGGACGTTCAGCCTTCTTCGGAATTCTCTTATACCGGCATGTTCCCGCGCCACATAAAGACCACTCGGTGGAGGTTTATGTGACTCAGGACAACTCTTTATTTCAGGCGTCTAGAACAAAGGGAATTCGCAGAGGTTGATGATCACTTATTGAAGTCCCGTTTCTCTATGATGCCCACTGATGACACTTCTACATCGGAGGGCAAAGAGCTCGTGCAGCATATTCTCATTTCAGCCACGCCGCCTGCAGTTCCTTCCTTGCAGAAAAATCTTTCCCAGTGTACTTCTTTAAAATGCTGCAAAATAGTGGGACAGAAGATTTCGGTTTAGCGTTAACTTTAAACGGGCATAGATACAGGCATGTGGGCTTGTTTAGAGACAGTGTTTCACTGGTCTAGGGTAAAGGGTGAAGCGCCTGGGTTCCTGTGCTTCTCTACTGTACTGCCTCAAGATGATGTGTAGGCACAGCGGCAAATCCATCGGTGGCAATTCTCACATATTGTCATTGCGATGGGAAGATTCCTTATTCGCTAGGAAATGTTTGACCGTGGAAGACGGGTCACCACAGAGCTGTCTCTTTTGTGTTGAGACAAACTTTGCTGAATTTACCTGCCAGCAGTTGCGTGTCCTCCCTTTCTTTTAAGGCCGATGGAGACGCACGAGTGTAAGGAGAACGGTGAATGGTGGCCGTTCATAATCCAGGATCATCAGAAACCGCAGAGTAAATTTTAGGAACGTAGACGTAGGACAGCAGAGAAAACTTCACTCAGGGACTTCAGTGAACTCTCCTTACAATGCTGAGGCCTGACACGCCTAATGCCTGGGGGCAACCCGGCTCCTGCCCTAGGTAGTTTTGTTGAGCTTGCCTCCCTCAGGTGGTGCCTTTTCTCTCCCAGCAATATTGCTCCGTGAAATTCTGCCGATGATCAAAACTGTTTGCCATGGCTTTGTCCTTTCACCTCATTGGCCTCATCTTTGAAGTACAAATGCTTTTCTACACAGGTGCTGCCTCCCTGAGCTTTCCTTTGTCTTGGCTCAATCGATGTAGATTCCTGTGCTGAATACGCCATGGACTAGCACAGGTGGGTTCTTGTCAGTATACCGGGCAAATGCAGCAATTTCGATGGTCAAGACACACCTGGCTTGATCAAGGTTCTTTATTCCAGTGAAAACGATTTTTATCCAAATTCTAGAGGAGCACCAGTGTGCCTCTGGGAGCTACACCCGGGCCTGCTGAACAGCGGCTCCGGAGTTTTCATTTTCTGACTGAAATTCAACACGGAATTTCATGGATCTAAGGAAACCGTGAATTGTGGACATACCAGATTCTCACATCTTCATTGTCTAATGGAAGCTGAAGTTTCCCAGTCTGATCCGGCTGCCACTTCATTTCTGGCAATGACCATTCAATTGTGGACGTTCAGCCTTCTTCGGAATTCTCTAATACCGGCATGTTCCCGCGCCACATAAAGACCACTCGGTGGGGGTTTATGTGACTCAGGACAACTCTTTATTTCAGGCGTCTAGAACAAAGGGAATTCGCAGAGGTTGATGATCACTTATTAAAGTCCCGTTTCTCTATGATGCCCACTGATGACACTTCTACATCGGAGGGCAAAGAGGTCGTGCAGCATGATATTCTCATTTCAGCCACGCCGCCTGCAGTTCCTTCCTTGCAGAAAAATCTTTCCCAGTGTACTTCTTTAAAATGCTGCAAAATAGTGGGACAGAAGATTTCGGTTTAGCGTTAACTTTAAACGGGCATAGATACAGGCATGTGGGCTTGTTTAGAGACAGTGTTTCACTGGTCTAGGGTAAAGGGTGAAGCGCCTGGGTTCCTGTGCTTCTCTACTGTACTGCCTCAAGATGATGTGTAGGCACAGCGGCAAATCCATCGGTGGCAATTCTCACATATTGTCATTGCGATGGGAAGATTCCTTATTCGCTAGGAAATGTTTGACCGTGGAAGACGGGTCACCACAGAGCTGTCTCTTTTGTGTTGAGACAAACTTTGCTGAATTTACCTGCCAGCAGTTGCGTGTCCTCCCTTTCTTTTAAGGCCGATGGAGACGCACGAGTGTAAGGAGAACGGTGAATGGTGGCCGTTCATAAGCCAGGATCATCAGAAACCGCAGAGTAAATTTTAGGAACGTAGACGTAGGACAGCGGAGAAAACTTCACTCAGGGACTTCAGTGAACTCTCCTTACAATGCTGAGGCCTGACACGCCTAATGCCTGGGGGCAACCCGGCTCCTGCCCTAGGTAGTTTTGTTGAGCGTGCCTCCCTCAGTTGCTGCCTTTTCTCTCCCAGCAATATTGCTCCGTGAAATTCTGCCGATGATCAAAACTGTTTGCCATGGCTTTGTCCTTTCACCTCATTGGCCTCATCTTTGAAGTACAAATGCTTTTCTACACAGGTGCTGCCTCCCTGAGCTTTCCTTTGTCTTGGCTCAATCGATGCAGATTCCTGTGCTGAATACGCCATGGACTAGCACAGGTGGGTTCTTGTCAGTATACCGGGCAAATGCAGGAATTTCGATGGTCAAGACACACCTGGCTTGATCAAGGTTCTTTATTCCAGTGAAAACGATTTTTATCCAAATTCTAGAGGAGCACCAGTGTGCCTCTGGGAGCTACACCCGGGCCTGCTGAACAGCGGCTCCGGAGTTTTCATTTTCTGACTGAAATGCAACACGGAATTTCATGGATCTAAGGAAACCGTGAATTGTGGACGTACCAGATTCTCACATCTTCATTGTCTAATGGAAGCTGAAGTTTCCCAGTCTGATCCGGCTGCCACTTCATTTCTGGCAATGACCATTCAATTGTGGACGTTCAGCCTTCTTCGGAATTCTCTAATACCGGCATGTTCCCGCGCCACATAAAGACCACTCGGTGGAGGTTTATGTGACTCAGGACAACTCTTTATTTCAGGCGTCTAGAACAAAGGGAATTCGCAGAGGTTGATGATCACTTATTAAAGTCCCGTTTCTCTATGATGCCCACTGATGACACTTCTACATCGGAGGGCAAAGAGGTCGTGCAGCATGATATTCTCATTTCAGCCACGCCGCCTGCAGTTCCTTCCTTGCAGAAAAATCTTTCCCTGTGTACTTCTTTAAAATGCTGCAAAATAGTGGGACAGAAGATTTCGGTTTAGCGTTAACTTTAAACGGGCATAGATACAGGCATGTGGGCTTGTTTAGAGACAGTGTTTCACTGGTCTAGGGTAAAGGGTGAAGCGCCTGGGTTCCTGTGCTTCTCTACTGTACTGCCTCAAGATGATGTGTAGGCACAGCGGCAAATCCATCGGTGGCAATTCTCACATATTGTCATTGCGATGGGAAGATTCCTTATTCGCTAGGAAATGTTTGACCGTGGAAGACGGGTCACCACAGAGCTGTCTCTTTTGTGTTGAGACAAACTTTGCTGAATTTACCTGCCAGCAGTTGCGTGTCCTCCCTTTCTTTTAAGGCCGATGGAGACGCACGAGTGTAAGGAGAACGGTGAATGGTGGCCGTTCATAAGCCAGGATCATCAGAAACCGCAGAGTAAATTTTAGGAACGTAGACGTAGGACAGCGGAGAAAACTTCACTCAGGGACTTCAGTGAACTCTCCTTACAATGCTGAGGCCTGACATGCCTAATGCCTGGGGGCAACCCGGCTCCTGCCCTAGGTAGTTTTGTTGAGCGTGCCTCCCTCAGTTGCTGCCTTTTCTCTCCCAGGAATATTGCTCCGTGAAATTCTGCCGATGATCAAAACTGTTTGCCATGGCTTTGTCCTTTCACCTCATTGGCCTCATCTTTGAAGTACAAATGCTTTTCTACACGGGTGCTGCCTCCCTGAGCTTTCCTTTGTCTTGGCTCAATCGTTGCAGATTCCTGTGCTGAATACGCCATGGACTAGCACAGGTGGGTTCTTGTCAGTATACTGGGCAAACGCAGCAATTTCGATGGTCAAGACCCACCTGGCTTGATCAAGGTTCTTTATTCCAGTGAAAACGATTTTTATCCAAATTCTAGAGGAGCACCAGTGTGCCTCTGGGAGCTACACCCGGGCCTGCTGAACAGCGGCTCTGAAGTTTTCATTTTCTGACTAAAATTCAACACGGAATTTCATGGATCTAAGGAAACCGTGAATTGTGGACGTACCAGATTCTCACATCTTCATTGTCTAATGGAAGCTGACGTTTCCCAGTCTGATCCGGCTGCCTCTTCATTTCTGGCAAAGACCATTCAATTGTGGACGTTCAGCCTTCTTCGGAATTCTCTTTTACCGGCATGTTCCCGCGCCACATAAAGACCACTCGGTGGAGGTTTATGTGACTCAGGACAACTCTTTATTTCAGGCGTCTAGAACAAAGGGAATTCGCAGAGGTTGATGATCACTTATTAAAGTCCCGTTTCTCTATGATGCCCACTGATGACACTTCTACATCTGAGGGCAAAGAGCTCGTGCAGCATGATATTCTCATTTCAGCCACGCCGCCTGCAGTTTCTTCCTTTCAGAAAAATCTTTCCCAGTGTACTTCTTTAAAATGCTGCAAAATAGTGGGACAGAAGATTTCGGTTTAGCGTTAACTTTAAACGGGCATAGATACAGGCATGTGGGCATGTTTAGAGACAGTGTTTCACTGGTCTAGGGTAAAGGGTGAAGCGCCTGGGTTCCCGTGCTTCACTACTGTATGGCCTCAAGATGATGTGTAGGCACAGCGGCAAATCCATCGGTGGCAATTCTCTCATATTGTCATTGCGATGGGAAGATTCCTTATTCGCTAGGAAATGTTTGACCGTGGAAGACGTGTCACCACAGAGCTGTCTCTTTTGTGTTGAGACAAACTTTGCTGAATTTACCTGCCAGCAGTTGCGTGTCCTCCCTTTCTTTTAAGGCCGATGGAGACGCACGAGTGTAAGGAGAATGGTGAATGGTGGCCGTTCATAAGCCAGGATCATCAGAAACCGCAGAGTAAATTTTAGGAACGTAGACGTAGGACAGCGGAGAAAACTTCACTCAGGGACTTCAGTGAACTCTCCTTACAATGCTGAGGCCTGACACGCCTAGTGCCTGGGGGCAACCCGGCTCCTGCCCTAGGTAGATTTGTTGAGCATGCCTCCCTCAGGTGGTGCCTTTTCTCTCCCAGCAATATTGCTGCGTGAAATTCTGCCGATGATCAAAACTGTTTGCCATGGCTTTGTCCTTTCACCTCATTGGCCTCATCTTTGAAGTACAAATGCTTTTCTACACGGGTGCTGCCACCCTGAGCTTTCCTTTGTCTTGGCTCAATCAATGCAGATTCCTGTGCTGAATACGCCATGGACTAGCACAGGTGGGTTCTTGTCAGTATACCGGGCAAACGCAGCAATTTCGATGGTCAAGACCCACCTGGCTTGATCAAGGTTCTTTATTCCAGTGAAAACGATTTTTATCCAAATTCTAGAGGAGCACCAGTGTGCCTCTGGGAGCTCCACCCGGGCCTGCTGAACAGCGGCTCTGGCGTTTTCATTTTCTGACTAAAATTCAACACGGAATTTCATGGATCTAAGGAAACCGTGAATTGTGGACGTACCAGATTCTCACATCTTCATTGTCTAATGGAAGCTGACGTTTCCCAGTCTGATCCGGCTGCCTCTTCATTTCTGGCAATGACCATTCAATTGTGGACGTTCAGCCTTCTTCGGAATTCTCTTATACCGGCATGTTCCCGCGCCACATAAAGACCACTCGGTTTAGGTTTATGTGACTCAGGACAACTCTTTATTTCAGGCGTCTAGAACAAAGGGAATTCGCAGAGGTTGATGATCACTTATTAAAGTCCCGTTTCTCTATGATGCCCACTGATGACACTTCTACATCGGAGGGCAAAGAGCTCGTGCAGCATGATATTCTCATTTCAGCCACGCCGCCTGCAGTTTCTTCCTTGCAGAAAAATCTTTCCCAGCGTACTTCTTTAAAATGCTGCAAAATAGTGGGACAGAAGATTTCGGTTTAGCGTTAACTTTAAACGGGCATAGATACAGGCATGTGGGCATGTTTAGAGACAGTGTTTCACTGGTCTAGGGTAAAGGGTGAAGCGCCTGGGTTCCCGTGCTTCACTACTGTATGGCCTCAAGATGATGTGTAGGCACAGCGGCAAATCCATCGGTGGCAATTCTCTCATATTGTCATTGCGATGGGAAGATTCCTTATTCGCTAGGAAATGTTTTACCGTGGAAGACGGGTCACCACAGAGCTGTCTCTTTTTTGTTGAGACAAACTTTGCTGAATTTACCTGCCAGCAGTTGCGTGTCCTCCCTTTCTTTTAAGGCCGATGGAGACGCACGAGTGTAAGGAGAACGGTGAATGGTGGCCGTTCATAAGCCAGGATCATCAGAAACCGCAGAGTAAATTTTAGGAACGTAGACGTAGGACAGCGGAGAAAACTTCACTCAGGGACTTCAGTGAACTCTCCTTACAATGCTGAGGCCTGACACGCCTAGTGCCTGGGGGCAACCCGGCTCC
This sequence comes from Tenrec ecaudatus, assembly GCF_050624435.1. Lineage (NCBI taxonomy): Eukaryota > Metazoa > Chordata > Mammalia > Afrosoricida > Tenrecidae > Tenrec > Tenrec ecaudatus. Next base: position 162,156 of record NW_027459342.1, on the reverse strand, counting down.
TGCCCTAGGTAGTTTTGTTGGACGTGCCTCCCTCAGGTGGTGCCTTTTCTCTCCCAGCAATATTGCTCCGTGAAATTCTGCCGATGATCAAAACTGTTTGCCATGGCTTTGTCCTTTCACCTCATTGGCCTCATCTTTGAAGTACAAATGCTTTTCTACACGGGTGCTGCCACCCTGAGCTTTCCTTTGTCTTGGCTCAATCGATGCAGATTCCTGTGCTGAATACGCCATGGACTAGCACAGGTGGGTTCTTGTCAGTATACCGGGCAAACGCAGCAATTTCGATGGTCAAGACCCACCTGGCTTGATCAAGGTTCTTTATTCCAGTGAAAACGATTTTTATCCAAATTCTAGAGGAGCACCAGTGTGCCTCTGGGAGCTACACCCGGGCCTGCTGAACAGCGGCTCCGGAGTTTTCATTTTCTGACTGAAATTCAACACGGAATTTCATGGATCTAAGGAAACCGTGAATTGTGGACGTACCAGATTCTCACATCTTCATTGTCTAATGGAAGCTGAAGTTTCCCAGTCTGATCCGGCTGCCTCTTCATTTCTGTCAATGACCATTCAATTGTGGACGTTCAGCCTTCTTCGGAATTCTCTTATACCGGCATGTTCCCGCGCCACATAAAGACCACTCGGTGGAGGTTTATGTGACTCAGGACAACTCTTTATTTCAGGCGTCTAGAACAAAGGGAATTCGCAGAGGTTGATGATCACTTATTAAAGTCCCGTTTCTCTATGATGCCCACTGATGACACTTCTACATCGGAGGGCAAAGAGCTCGTGCAGCATGATATTCTCATTTCAGCCACGCCGCCTGCAGTTTCTTCCTTGCAGAAAAATCTTTCCCAGTGTACTTCTTTAAAATGCTGCAAAATAGTGGGACAGAAGATTTCGGTTTAGCGTTAACTTTAAACGGGCATAGATACAGGCATGTGGGCATGTTTAGAGACAGTGTTTCACTGGTCTAGGGGAAAGGGTGAAGCGCCTGGGTTCCCGTGCTTCACTACTGTATGGCCTCAAGATGATGTGTAGGCACAGCGGCAAATCCATCGGTGGCAATTCTCTCATATTGTCATTGCGATGGGAAGATTCCTTATTCGCTAGGAAATGTTTGACCGTGGAAGACGTGTCACCACAGAGCTGTCTCTTTTGTGTTGAGACAAACTTTGCTGAATTTACCTGCCAGCAGTTGCGTGTCCTCCCTTTCTTTTAAGGCCGATGGAGACGCACGAGTGTAAGGAGAACGGTGAATGGTGGCCGTTCATAAGCCAGGATCATCAGAAACCGCAGAGTAAATTTTAGGAACGTAGACGTAGGACAGCGGAGAAAACTTCACTCAGGGACTTCAGTGAACTCTCCTTACAATGCTGAGGCCTGACACGCCTAGTGCCTGGGGGCAACCCGGCTCCTGCCCTAGGTAGATTTGTTGAGCATGCCTCCCTCAGGTGGTGCCTTTTCTCTCCCAGCAATATTGCTGCGTGAAATTCTGCCGATGATCAAAACTGTTTGCCATGGCTTTGTCCTTTCACCTCATTGGCCTCATCTTTGAAGTACAAATGCTTTTCTACACGGGTGCTGCCACCCTGAGCTTTCCTTTGTCTTGGCTCAATCGATGCAGATTCCTGTGCTGAATACGCCATGGACTAGCACAGGTGGGTTCTTGTCAGTATACCGGGCAAACGCAGCAATTTCGATGGTCAAGACCCACCTGGCTTGATCAAGGTTCTTTATTCCAGTGAAAACGATTTTTATCCAAATTCTAGAGGAGCACCAGTGTGCCTCTGGGAGCTCCACCCGGGCCTGCTGAACAGCGGCTCTGGCGTTTTCATTTTCTGACTAAAATTCAACACGGAATTTCATGGATCTAAGGAAACCGTGAATTGTGGACGTACCAGATTCTCACATCTTCATTGTCTAATGGAAGCTGACGTTTCCCAGTCTGATCCGGCTGCCTCTTCATTTCTGGCAATGACCATTCAATTGTGGACGTTCAGCCTTCTTCGGAATTCTCTTATACCGGCATGTTCCCGCGCCACATAAAGACCACTCGGTTTAGGTTTATGTGACTCAGGACAACTCTTTATTTCAGGCGTCTAGAACAAAGGGAATTCGCAGAGGTTGATGATCACTTATTAAAGTCCCGTTTCTCTATGATGCCCACTGATGACACTTCTACATCGGAGGGCAAAGAGCTCGTGCAGCATGATATTCTCATTTCAGCCACGCCGCCTGCAGTTTCTTCCTTGCAGAAAAATCTTTCCCAGCGTACTTCTTTAAAATGCTGCAAAATAGTGGGACAGAAGATTTCGGTTTAGCGTTAACTTTAAACGGGCATAGATACAGGCATGTGGGCATGTTTAGAGACAGTGTTTCACTGGTCTAGGGTAAAGGGTGAAGCGCCTGGGTTCCCGTGCTTCACTACTGTATGGCCTCAAGATGATGTGTAGGCACAGCGGCAAATCCATCGGTGGCAATTCTCTCATATTGTCATTGCGATGGGAAGATTCCTTATTCGCTAGGAAATGTTTTACCGTGGAAGACGGGTCACCACAGAGCTGTCTCTTTTTTGTTGAGACAAACTTTGCTGAATTTACCTGCCAGCAGTTGCGTGTCCTCCCTTTCTTTTAAGGCCGATGGAGACGCACGAGTGTAAGGAGAACGGTGAATGGTGGCCGTTCATAAGCCAGGATCATCAGAAACCGCAGAGTAAATTTTAGGAACGTAGACGTAGGACAGCGGAGAAAACTTCACTCAGGGACTTCAGTGAACTCTCCTTACAATGCTGAGGCCTGACACGCCTAGTGCCTGGGGGCAACCCGGCTCCTGCCCTAGGTAGTTTTGTTGGACGTGCCTCCCTCAGGTGGTGCCTTTTCTCTCCCAGCAATATTGCTCCGTGAAATTCTGCCGATGATCAAAACTGTTTGCCATGGCTTTGTCCTTTCACCTCATTGGCCTCATCTTTGAAGTACAAATGCTTTTCTACACGGGTGCTGCCACCCTGAGCTTTCCTTTGTCTTGGCTCAATCGATGCAGATTCCTGTGCTGAATACGCCATGGACTAGCACAGGTGGGTTCTTGTCAGTATACCGGGCAAACGCAGCAATTTCGATGGTCAAGACCCACCTGGCTTGATCAAGGTTCTTTATTCCAGTGAAAACGATTTTTATCCAAATTCTAGAGGAGCACCAGTGTGCCTCTGGGAGCTACACCCGGGCCTGCTGAACAGCGGCTCCGGAGTTTTCATTTTCTGACTGAAATTCAACACGGAATTTCATGGATCTAAGGAAACCGTGAATTGTGGACGTACCAGATTCTCACATCTTCATTGTCTAATGGAAGCTGAAGTTTCCCAGTCTGATCCGGCTGCCTCTTCATTTCTGTCAATGACCATTCAATTGTGGACGTTCAGCCTTCTTCGGAATTCTCTTATACCGGCATGTTCCCGCGCCACATAAAGACCACTCGGTGGAGGTTTATGTGACTCAGGACAACTCTTTATTTCAGGCGTCTAGAACAAAGGGAATTCGCAGAGGTTGATGATCACTTATTAAAGTCCCGTTTCTCTATGATGCCCACTGATGACACTTCTACATCGGAGGGCAAAGAGCTCGTGCAGCATGATATTCTCATTTCAGCCACGCCGCCTGCAGTTTCTTCCTTGCAGAAAAATCTTTCCCAGTGTACTTCTTTAAAATGCTGCAAAATAGTGGGACAGAAGATTTCGGTTTAGCGTTAACTTTAAACGGGCATAGATACAGGCATGTGGGCATGTTTAGAGACAGTGTTTCACTGGTCTAGGGGAAAGGGTGAAGCGCCTGGGTTCCCGTGCTTCTCTACTGTACTGCCTCAAGATGATGTGTAGGCACAGCGGCAAATCCATCGGTGGCAATTCTCACATATTGTCATTGCGATGGGAAGATTCCTTATTCGCTAGGAAATGTTTTACCGTGGAAGACGGGTCACCACAGAGCTGTCTCTTTTGTGTTGAGACAAACTTTGCTGAATTTACCTGCCAGCAGTTGCGTGTCCTCCCTTTCTTTTAAGGCCGATGGAGACGCACGAGTGTAAGGAGAACGGTGAATGGTGGCCGTTCATAAGCCAGGATCATCAGAAACTGCAGAGTAAATTTTAGGAACGTAGACGTAGGACAGCGGAGAAAATTTCACTCAGCGACTTCAGTGAACTCTGCTTACAATGCTGAGGCCTGACACGCCTAGTGCCTGGGGGCAACCCGGCTCCTGCCCTACGTAGTTTTGTTGGGCGTGCCTCCCTCAGGTGGTGCCTTTTCTCTCCCAGCAATATTGCTCCGTGAAATTCTGCCGATGATCAAAACTGTTTGCCATGGCTTTGTCCTTTCACCTCATTGGCCTCATCTTTGAAGTACAAATGCTTTTCTACACGGGTGCTGCCACCCTGAGCTTTCCTTTGTCTTGGCTCAATCGATGCAGATTCCTGTGCTGAATACGCCATGGACTAGCACAGGTGGGTTCTTGTCAGTATACCGGGCAAACGCAGCAATTTCGATGGTCAAGACCCACCTGGCTTGATCAAGGTTCTTTATTCCAGTGAAAACGATTTTTATCCAAATTCTAGAGGAGCACCAGTGTGCCTCTGGGAGCTACACCCGGGCCTGCTGAACAGCGGCTCCGGAGTTTTCATTTTCTGACTGAAATTCAACACGGAATTTCATGGATCTAAGGAAACCGTGAATTGTGGACGTACCAGATTCTCACATCTTCATTGTCTAATGGAAGCTGAAGTTTCCCAGTCTGATCCGGCTGCCTCTTCATTTCTGGCAATGACCATTCAATTGTGGACGTTCAGCCTTCTTCGGAATTCTCTTATACCGGCATGTTCCCGCGCCACATAAAGACCACTCGGTGGAGGTTTATGTGACTCAGGACAACTCTTTATTTCAGGCGTCTAGAACAAAGGGAATTCGCAGAGGTTGATGATCACTTATTAAAGTCCCGTTTCTCTATGATGCCCACTGATGACACTTCTACATCGGAGGGCAAAGAGCTCGTGCAGCATGATATTCTCATTTCAGCCACGCCGCCTGCAGTTTCTTCCTTGCAGAAAAATCTTTCCCAGTGTACTTCTTTAAAATGCTGCAAAATAGTGGGACAGAAGATTTCGGTTTAGCGTTAACTTTAAACGGGCATAGATACAGGCATGTGGGCATATTTAGAGACAGTGTTTCACTGGTCTAGGGGAAAGGGTGAAGCGCCTGGGTTCCCGTGCTTCTCTACTGTACTGCCTCAAGATGATGTGTAGGCACAGCGGCAAATCCATCGGTGGCAATTCTCACATATTGTCATTGCGATGGGAAGATTCCTTATTCGCTAGGAAATGTTTTACCGTGGAAGACGGGTCACCACAGAGCTGTCTCTTTTGTGTTGAGACAAACTTTGCTGAATTTACCTGCCAGCAGTTGCGTGTCCTCCCTTTCTTTTAAGGCCGATGGAGACGCACGAGTGTAAGGAGAACGGTGAATGGTGGCCGTTCATAAGCCAGGATCATCAGAAACCGCAGAGTAAATTTTAGGAACGTAGACGTAGGACAGCGGAGAAAACTTCACTCAGGGACTTCAGTGAACTCTCCTTACAATGCTGAGGCCTGACACGCCTAGTGCCTGGGGGCAACCCGGCTCCTGCCCTAGGTAGTTTTGTTGGACGTGCCTCCCTCAGGTGGTGCCTTTTCTCTCCCAGCAATATTGCTCCGTGAAATTCTGCCGATGATCAAAACTGTTTGCCATGGCTTTGTCCTTTCACCTCATTGGCCTCATCTTTGAAGTACAAATGCTTTTCTACACGGGTGCTGCCACCCTGAGCTTTCCTTTGTCTTGGCTCAATCGATGCAGATTCCTGTGCTGAATACGCCATGGACTAGCACAGGTGGGTTCTTGTCAGTATACCGGGCAAACGCAGCAATTTCGATGGTCAAGACCCACCTGGCTTGATCAAGGTTCTTTATTCCAGTGAAAACGATTTTTATCCAAATTCTAGAGGAGCACCAGTGTGCCTCTGGGAGCTACACCCGGGCCTGCTGAACAGCGGCTCCGGAGTTTTCATTTTCTGACTGAAATTCAACACGGAATTTCATGGATCTAAGGAAACCGTGAATTGTGGACGTACCAGATTCTCACATCTTCATTGTCTAATGGAAGCTGAAGTTTCCCAGTCTGATCCGGCTGCCTCTTCATTTCTGGCAATGACCATTCAATTGTGGACGTTCAGCCTTCTTCGGAATTCTCTTATACCGGCATGTTCCCGCGCCACATAAAGACCACTCGGTGGAGGTTTATGTGACTCAGGACAACTCTTTATTTCAGGCGTCTAGAACAAAGGGAATTCGCAGAGGTTGATGATCACTTATTAAAGTCCCGTTTCTCTATGATGCCCACTGATGACACTTCTACATCGGAGGGCAAAGAGCTCGTGCAGCATGATATTCTCATTTCAGCCACGCCGCCTGCAGTTTCTTCCTTGCAGAAAAATCTTTCCCAGTGTACTTCTTTAAAATGCTGCAAAATAGTGGGACAGAAGATTTCGGTTTAGCGTTAACTTTAAACCGGCATAGATACAGGCATGTGGGCATGTTTAGAGACAGTGTTTCACTGGTCTAGGGGAAAGGGTGAAGCGCCTGGGTTACCGTGCTTCTCTACTGTACTGCCTCAAGATGATGTGTAGGCACAGCGGCAAATCCATCGGTGGCAATTCTCACATATTGTCATTGCGATGGGAAGATTCCTTATTCGCTAGGAAATGTTTTACCGTGGAAGACGGGTCACCACAGAGCTGTCTCTTTTGTGTTGAGACAAACTTTGCTGAATTTACCTGCCAGCAGTTGCGTGTCCTCCCTTTCTTTTAAGGCCGATGGAGACGCACGAGTGTAAGGAGAACGGTGAATGGTGGCCCTTCATAAGCCAGGATCATCAGAAACTGCAGAGTAAATTTTAGGAACGTAGACGTAGGACAGCGGAGAAAATTTCACTCAGCGACTTCAGTGAACTCTGCTTACAATGCTGAGGCCTGACACGCCTAGTGCCTGGGGGCAACCCGGCTCCTGCCCTAGGTAGTTTTGTTGGGCGTGCCTCCCTCAGGTGGTGCCTTTTCTCTCCCAGCAATATTGCTCCGTGAAATTCTGCCGATGATCAAAACTGTTTGCCATGGCTTTGTCCTTTCACCTCATTGGCCTCATCTTTGAAGTACAAATGCTTTTCTACACGGGTGCTGCCACCCTGAGCTTTCCTTTGTCTTGGCTCAATCGATGCAGATTCCTGTGCTGAATACGCCATGGACTAGCACAGGTGGGTTCTTGTCAGTATACCGGGCAAACGCAGCAATTTCGATGGTCAAGACCCACCTGGCTTGATCAAGGTTCTTTATTCCAGTGAAAACGATTTTTATCCAAATTCTAGAGGAGCACCAGTGTGCCTCTGGGAGCTACACCCGGGCCTGCTGAACAGCGGCTCCGGAGTTTTCATTTTCTGACTGAAATTCAACACGTAATTTCATGGATCTAAGGAAACCGTGAATTGTGGACGTACCAGATTCTCACATCTTCATTGTCTAATGGAAGCTGAAGTTTCCCAGTCTGATCCGGCTGCCTCTTCATTTCTGGCAATGACCATTCAATTGTGGACGTTCAGCCTTCTTCGGAATTCTCTTATACCGGCATGTTCCCGCGCCACATAAAGACCACTCGGTGGAGGTTTATGTGACTCAGGACAACTCTTTATTTCAGGCGTCTAGAACAAAGGGAATTCGCAGAGGTTGATGATCACTTATTAAAGTCCCGTTTCTCTATGATGCCCACTGATGACACTTCTACATCGGAGGGCAAAGAGCTCGTGCAGCATGATATTCTCATTTCAGCCACGCCGCCTGCAGTTTCTTCCTTGCAGAAAAATCTTTCCCAGTGTACTTCTTTAAAATGCTGCAAAATAGTGGGACAGAAGATTTCGGTTTAGCGTTAACTTTAAACGGGCATAGATACAGGCATGTGGGCATGTTTAGAGACAGTGTTTCACTGGTCTAGGGGAAAGGGTGAAGCGCCTGGGTTCCCGTGCTTCTCTACTGTACTGCCTCAAGATGATGTGTAGGCACAGCGGCAAATCCATCGGTGGCAATTCTCACATATTGTCATTGCGATGGGAAGATTCCTTATTCGCTAGGAAATGTTTTACCGTGGAAGACGGGTCACCACAGAGCTGTCTCTTTTGTGTTGAGACAAACTTTGCTGAATTTACCTGCCAGCAGTTGCGTGTCCTCCCTTTCTTTTAAGGCCGATGGAGACGCACGAGTGTAAGGAGAACGGTGAATGGTGGCCGTTCATAAGCCAGGATCATCAGAAACTGCAGAGTAAATTTTAGGAACGTAGACGTAGGACAGCGGAGAAAATTTCACTCAGCGACTTCAGTGAACTCTCCTTACAATGCTGAGGCCTGACACGCCTAGTGCCTGGGGGCAACCCGGCTCCTGCCCTAGGTAGTTTTGTTGGGCGTGCCTCCCTCAGGTGGTGCCTTTTCTCTCCCAGCAATATTGCTCCGTGAAATTCTGCCGATGATCAAAACTGTTTGCCATGGCTTTGTCCTTTCACCTCATTGGCCTCATCTTTGAAGTACAAATGCTTTTCTACACGGGTGCTGCCACCCTGAGCTTTCCTTTGTCTTGGCTCAATCGATGCAGATTCCTGTGCTGAATACGCCATGGACTAGCACAGGTGGGTTCTTGTCAGTATACCGGGCAAACGCAGCAATTTCGATGGTCAAGACCCACCTGGCTTGATCAAGGTTCTTTATTCCAGTGAAAACGATTTTTATCCAAATTCTAGAGGAGCACCAGTGTGCCTCTGGGAGCTACACCCGGGCCTGCTGAACAGCGGCTCCGGAGTTTTCATTTTCTGACTGAAATTCAACACGGAATTTCATGGATCTAAGGAAACCGTGAATTGTGGACGTACCAGATTCTCACATCTTCATTGTCTAATGGAAGCTGAAGTTTCCCAGTCTGATCCGGCTGCCTCTTCATTTCTGGCAATGACCATTCAATTGTGGACGTTCAGCCTTCTTCGGAATTCTCTTATACCGGCATGTTCCCGCGCCACATAAAGACCACTCGGTGGAGGTTTATGTGACTCAGGACAAGTCTTTATTTCAGGAGTCTAGAACAAAGGGAATTCGCAGAGGTTGATGATCACTTATTAAAGTCCCGTTTCTCTATGATGCCCACTGATGACACTTCTACATCGGAGGGCAAAGAGCTCGTGCAGCATGATATTCTCATTTCAGCCACGCCGCCTGCAGTTTCTTCCTTGCAGAAAAATCTTTCCCAGTGTACTTCTTTAAAATGCTGCAAATTAGTGGGACAGAAGATTTCGGTTTAGCGTTAACTTTAAACGGGCATAGATACAGGCATGTGGGCATGTTTAGAGACAGTGTTTCACTGGTCTAGGGTAAAGGGTGAAGCGCCTGGGTTCCCGTGCTTCACTACTGTATGGCCTCAAGATGATGTGTAGGCACAGCGGCAAATCCATCGGTGGCAATTCTCTCATATTGTCATTGCGATGGGAAGATTCCTTATTCGCTAGGAAATGTTTTACCGTGGAAGACGGGTCACCACAGAGCTGTCTCTTTTGTGTTGAGACAAACTTTGCTGAATTTACCTGCCAGCAGTTGCGTGTCCTCCCTTTCTTTTAAGGCCGATGGAGACGCACGAGTGTAAGGAGAACGGTGAATGGTGGCCGTTCATAAGCCAGGATCATCAGAAACTGCAGAGTAAATTTTAGGAACGTAGACGTAGGACAGCGGAGAAAATTTCACTCAGCGACTTCAGTGAACTCTCCTTACAATGCTGAGGCCTGACACGCCTAGTGCCTGGGGGCAACCCGGCTCCTGCCCTAGGTAGTTTTGTTGGGCGTGCCTCCCTCAGGTGGTGCCTTTTCTCTCCCAGCAATATTGCTCCGTGAAATTCTGCTGATGATCAAAACTGTTTGCCATGGCTTTGTCCTTTCACCTCATTGGCCTCATCTTTGAAGTACAAATGCTTTTCTACACGGGTGCTGCCACCCTGAGCTTTCCTTTGTCTTGGCTCAATCGATGCAGATTCCTGTGCTGAATACGCCATGGACTAGCACAGGTGGGTTCTTGTCAGTATACCGGGCAAACGCAGCAATTTCGATGGTCAAGACCCACCTGGCTTGATCAAGGTTCTTTATTCCAGTGAAAACGATTTTTATCCAAATTCTAGAGGAGCACCAGTGTGCCTCTGGGAGCTACACCCGGGCCTGCTGAACAGCGGCTCCGGAGTTTTCATTTTCTGACTGAAATTCAACACGTAATTTCATGGATCTAAGGAAACCGTGAATTGTGGACGTACCAGATTCTCACATCTTCATTGTCTAATGGAAGCTGAAGTTTCCCAGTCTGATCCGGCTGCCTCTTCATTTCTGGCAATGACCATTCAATTGTGGACGTTCAGCCTTCTTCGGAATTCTCTTATACCGGCATGTTCCCGCGCCACATAAAGACCACTCGGTGGAGGTTTATGTGACTCACGACAACTCTTTATTTCAGGCGTCTAGAACAAAGGGAATTCGCAGAGGTTGATGATCACTTATTAAAGTCCCGTTTCTCTATGATGCCCACTGATGACACTTCTACATCGGAGGGCAAAGAGCTCGTGCAGCATGATATTCTCATTTCAGCCACGCCGCCTGCAGTTTCTTCCTTGCAGAAAAATCTTTCCCAGTGTACTTCTTTAAAATGCTGCAAAATAGTGGGACAGAAGATTTCGGTTTAGCGTTAACTTTAAACGGGCATAGATACAGGCATGTGGGCATGTTTAGAGACAGTGTTTCACTGGTCTAGGGTAAAGGGTGAAGCGCCTGGGTTCCCGTGCTTCACTACTGTATGGCCTCAAGATGATGTGTAGGCACAGCGGCAAATCCATCGGTGGCAATTCTCTCATATTGTCATTGCGATGGGAAGATTCCTTATTCGCTAGGAAATGTTTTACCGTGGAAGACGGGTCACCACAGAGCTGTCTCTTTTTTGTTGAGACAAACTTTGCTGAATTTACCTGCCAGCAGTTGCGTGTCCTCCCTTTCTTTTAAGGCCGATGGAGACGCACGAGTGTAAGGAGAACGGTGAATGGTGGCCGTTCATAAGCCAGGATCATCAGAAACCGCAGAGTAAATTTTAGGAACGTAGACGTAGGACAGCGGAGAAAACTTCACTCAGGGACTTCAGTGAACTCTCCTTACAATGCTGAGGCTTGACACGCCTAGTGCCTGGGGGCAACCCGGCTCCTGCCCTAGGTAGTTTTGTTGAGCATGCCTGCCTCAGGTGGTGCCTTTTCTCTCCCTGCAATATTGCTCCGTGAAATTCTGCCGATGATGAAAACTGTTTGCCATGGCTTTGTCCTTTCACCTCATTGGCCTCATCTTTGAAGTACAAATGCTTTTCTACACGGGTGCTGCCTCCCTGAGCTTTCCTTTTTCTTGGCTCAATCGATGCAGATTCCTGTGCTGAATACGCCATGGACTAGCACAGGTGGGTTCTTGTCAGTATACCGGGCAAACGCAGCAATTTCGATGGTCAAGACCCACCTGGCTTGATCAAGGTTCTTTATTCCAGTGAAAACGATTTTTATCCAAATTCTAGAGGAGCACCAGTGTGCCTCTGGGAGCTACACCCGGGCCTGCTGAACAGCGGCTCCGGAGTTTTCATTTTCTGACTGAAATTCAACACGGAATTTCATGGATCTAAGGAAACCGTGAATTGTGGACGTACCAGATTCTCACATCTTCATTGTCTAATGGAAGCTGACGTTTCCCAGTCTGATCCGGCTGCCTCTTCATTTCTGGCAATGACCATTCAATTGTGGACGTTCAGCCTTCTTCGGAATTCTCTTATACCGGCATGTTCCCGCGCCACATAAAGACCACTCGGTGGAGGTTTATGTGACTCAGGACAACTCTTTATTTCAGGCGTCTAGAACAAAGGGAATTCACAGAGGTTAATGATCACTTATTAAAGTCCCGTTTCTCTATGATGCCCACTGATGACACTTCCACATCTGAGGGCAAAGAGCTCGTTCAGCATGATATTCTCATTTCAGCCACGCCGCCTGCAGTTTCTTCCTTGCAGAAAAATCTTTCCCAGTGTACTTCTTTAAAATGCTGCAAAATAGTGGGACAGAAGATTTCGGTTTAGCGTTAACTTTAAACGGGCATAGATACAGGCATGTGGGCATGTTTAGAGACAGTGTTTCACTGGTCTAGGGTAAAGGGTGAAGCGCCTGGGTTCCCGTGCTTCTCTACTGTACTGCCTCAAGATGATGTGTAGGCACAGCGGCAAATCCATCGGTGGCAATTCTCACATATTGTCATTGCGATGGGAAGATTCCTTATTCGCTAGGAAATGTTTTACCGTGGAAGACGGGTCACCACAGAGCTGTCTCTTTTGTGTTGAGACAAACTTTGCTGAATTTACCTGCCAGCAGTTGCATGTCCTCCCTTTCTTTTAAGGCCGATGGAGACGCACGAGTGTAAGGAGAACGGTGAATGGTGGCCGTTCATAAGCCAGGATCATCAGAAACCGCAGAGTAAATTTCAGGAACGTAGACGTAGGACAGCGGAGAAAACTTCACTCAGGGACTTCAGTGAACTCTCCTTACAATGCTGAGGCCTGACACGCCTAGTGCCTGGGGGCAACCTGGCTCCTGCCCTAGGTAGTTTTGTTGGGCGTGCCTCCCTCAGGTGGTGCCTTTTCTCTCCCAGCAATATTGCTCCGTGAAATTCTGCCGATGATCAAAACTGTTTGCCATGGCTTTGTCCTTTCACCTCATTGGCCTCATCTTTGAAGTACAAATGCTTTTCTACACGGGTGCTGCCACCCTGAGCTTTCCTTTGTCTTGGCTCAATCGATGCAGATTCCTGTGCTGAATACGCCATGGACTAGCACAGGTGGGTTCTTGTCAGTATACCGGGCAAACGCAGCAATTTCGATGGTCAAGACCCACCTGGCTTGATCAAGGTTCTTTATTCCAGTGAAAACGATTTTTATCCAAATTCTAGAGGAGCACCAGTGTGCCTCTGGGAGCTACACCCGGGCCTGCTGAACAGCGGCTCCGGAGTTTTCATTTTCTGACTGAAATTCAACACGGAATTTCATGGATCTAAGGAAACCGTGAATTGTGGACGTACCAGATTCTCACATCTTCATTGTCTAATGGAAGCTGACGTTTCCCAGTCTGATCCGGCTGCCTCTTCATTTCTGGCAATGACCATTCAATTGTGGACGTTCAGCCTTCTTCGGAATTCTCTTATACCGGCATGTTCCCGCGCCACATAAAGACCACTCGGTGGAGGTTTATGTGACTCAGGACAACTCTTTATTTCAGGCGTCTAGAACAAAGGGAATTCACAGAGGTTAATGATCACTTATTAAAGTCCCGTTTCTCTATGATGCCCACTGATGACACTTCCACATCTGAGGGCAAAGAGCTCGTTCAGCATGATATTCTCATTTCAGCCACGCCGCCTGCAGTTTCTTCCTTGCAGAAAAATCTTTCCCAGTGTACTTCTTTAAAATGCTGCAAAATAGTGGGACAGAAGATTTCGGTTTAGCGTTAACTTTAAACGGGCATAGATACAGGCATGTGGGCATGTTTAGAGACAGTGTTTCACTGGTCTAGGGTAAAGGGTGAAGCGCCTGGGTTCCCGTGCTTCTCTACTGTACTGCCTCAAGATGATGTGTAGGCACAGCGGCAAATCCATCGGTGGCAATTCTCACATATTGTCATTGCGATGGGAAGATTCCTTATTCGCTAGGAAATGTTTTACCGTGGAAGACGGGTCACCACAGAGCTGTCTCTTTTGTGTTGAGACAAACTTTGCTGAATTTACCTGCCAGCAGTTGCATGTCCTCCCTTTCTTTTAAGGCCGATGGAGACGCACGAGTGTAAGGAGAACGGTGAATGGTGGCCGTTCATAAGCCAGGATCATCAGAAACCGCAGAGTAAATTTCAGGAACGTAGACGTAGGACAGCGGAGAAAACTTCACTCAGGGACTTCAGTGAACTCTCCTTACAATGCTGAGGCCTGACACGCCTAGTGCCTGGGGGCAACCTGGCTCCTGCCCTAGGTAGTTTTGTTGGGCGTGCCTCCCTCAGGTGGTGCCTTTTCTCTCCCAGCAATATTGCTCCGTGAAATTCTGCCGATGATCAAAACTGTTTGCCATGGCTTTGTCCTTTCACCTCATTGGCCTCATCTTTGAAGTACAAATGCTTTTCTACACGGGTGCTGCCACCCTGAGCTTTCCTTTGTCTTGGCTCAATCGATGCAGATTCCTGTGCTGAATACGCCATGGACTAGCACAGGTGGGTTCTTGTCAGTATACCGGTCAAACACAGCAATTTCGATGGTCAAGACCCACCTGGCTTGATCAAGGTTCTTTATTCCAGTGAAAACGATTTTTATCCAAATTCTAGAGGAGCACCAGTGTGCCTCTGGGAGCTACACCCGGGCCTGCTGAACAGCGGCTCCGGAGTTTTCATTTTCTGACTGAAATTCAACACGGAATTTCATGGATCTAAGGAAACCGTGAATTGTGGACGTACCAGATTCTCACATCTTCATTGTCTAATGGAAGCTGAAGTTTCCCAGTCTGATCCGGCTGCCTCTTCATTTCTGGCAATGACCATTCAATTGTGGACGTTCAGCCTTCTTCGGAATTCTCTTATACCGGCATGTTCCCGCGCCACATAAAGACCACTCGGTGGAGGTTTATGTGACTCAGGACAACTCTTTATTTCAGGCGTCTAGAACAAAGGGAATTCGCAGAGGTTGATGATCACTTATTAAAGTCCCGTTTCTCTATGATGCCCACTGATGACACTTCTACATCTGAGGGCAAAGAGCTCGTGCAGCATGATATTCTCATTTCAGCCACGCCGCCTGCAGTTTCTTCCTTTCAGAAAAATCTTTTCCAGTGTACTTCTTTAAAATGCTGCAAAATAGTGGGACAGAAGATTTCGGTTTAGCGTTAACTTTAAACGGGCATAGATACAGGCATGTGGGCATGTTTAGAGACAGTGTTTCACTGGTCTAGGGGAAAGGGTGTAGCGCCTGGGTTCCCGTGCTTCTCTACTGTACTGCCTCAAGATGATGTGTAGGCACAGCGGCAAATCCATCGGTGGCAATTCTCACATATTGTCATTGCGATGGGAAGATTCCTTATTCACTAGGAAATGTTTTACCGTGGAAGACGGGTCACCACAGAGCTGTCTCTTTTGTGTTGAGACAAACTTTGCTGAATTTACCTGCCAGCAGTTGCGTGTCCTCCCTTTCTTTTAAGGCCGATGGAGACGCACGAGTGTAAGGAGAACGGTGAATGGTGGCCGTTCATAAGCCAGGATCATCAAAAACCGCAGAGTAAATTTTAGGAACGTAGACGTAGGACAGCGGAGAAAATTTCACTCAGGGACTTCAGTGAACTCTCCTTACAATGCTGAGGCCTGACACGCCTAGTGCCTGGGGGCAACCGGCTCCTGCCCTAGGTAGTTTTGTTGGGCGTGACTCCCTCAGGTGGTGCCTTTTCTCTCCCAGCAATATTGCTCCGTCAAATTCTGCCGATGATCAAAACTGTTTGCCATGGCTTTGTCCTTTCACCTCATTGGCCTCATCTTTGAAGTACAAATGCTTTTCTACACAGGTGCTGCCTCCCTGAGCTTTCCTTTGTCTTGGCTCAATCGATGCAGATTCCTGTGCTGAATATGCCATGGACTAGCACAGGTGGGTTCTTGTCAGTATACCGGGCAAATGCAGCAATTTCGATGGTCAAGACCCACCTGTCTTGATCAAGGTTCTTTATTCCAGTGAAAACGATTTTTATCCAAATTCTAGAGGAGCACCAGTGTGCCTCTGGGAGCTACACCCGGGCCTGCTGAACAGCGGCTCCGGAGTTTTCATTTTCTGACTGAAATTCAACACGGAATTTCATGGATCTAAGGAAACCGTGAATTGTGGACGTACCAGATTCTCACATCTTCATTGTCTAATGGAAGCTGACATTTCCCAGTCTGATCCGGCTGCCTCTTCATTTCTGGCAGTGACCATTCAATTGTGGACGTTCAGCCTTCTTCGGAATTCTCTTATACCGGCATGTTCCCGCGCCACATAAAGACCACTCGGTGGAGGTTTATGTGACTCAGGACAACTCTTTATTTCAGACGTCTAGAACAAAGGGAATTCACAGAGGTTGATGATCACTTATTAAAGTCCCGTTTCTCTATGATGCCCACTGATGACACTTCCACATCTGAGGGCAAAGAGCTCGTTCAGCATGATATTCTCATTTCAGCCACGCCGCCTGCAGTTTCTTCCTTGCAGAAAAATCTTTCCCAGTGTACTTCTTTAAAATGCTGCAAAATAGTGGGACAGAAGATTTCGGTTTAGCGTTAACTTTAAACGGGCATAGATACAGGCATGTGGGCATGTTTAGAGACAGTGTTTCACTGGTCTAGGGTAAAGGGTGAAGCGCCTGGTTTCCCGTGCTTCTCTACTGTACTGCCTCAAGATGATGTGTAGGCACAGCGGCAAATCCATTGGTGGCAATTCTCACATATTGTCATTGTGATGGGAAGATTCCTTATTCGCTAGGAAATGTTTTACCGTGGAAGACGGGTCACCACAGAGCTGTCTCTTTTGTGTTGAGACAAACTTTGCTGAATTTACCTGCCAGCAGTTGCATGTCCTCCCTTTCTTTTAAGGCCGATGGAGACGCACGAGTGTAAGGAGAACGGTGAATGGTGGCCGTTCATAAGCCAGGATCATCAGAAACCGCAGAGTAAATTTTAGGAACGTAGACGTAGGACAGCGGAGAAAACTTCACTCAGCGACTTCAGTGAACTCTCCTTACAATGCTGAGGCCTGACACGCCTAGTGCCTGGGGGCAACCCGGCTCCTGCCCTAGGTAGTTTTGTTGGGCGTGCCTCCCTCAGGTGGTGCCTTTTCTCTCCCAGCAATATTGCTCCGTGAAATTCTGCTGATGATCAAAACTGTTTGCCATGGCTTTGTCCTTTCACCTCATTGGCCTCATCTTTGAAGTACAAATGCTTTTCTACACGATTTCTGCCTCCCTGAGCTTTCCTTTGTCTTGGCTCAATCGATGCAGATTCCTGTGCTGAATACGCCATGGACTAGCACAGGTGGGTTCTTGTCAGTATACCGAGCAAATGCAGCAATTTCGATGGTCAAGACCCACCTGGTTTGATCAAGGTTCCTTATTCCAGTGAAAACGATTTTTATCCAAATTCTAGAGGAGCACCAGTGTGCCTCTGGGAGCTACACCCGGGCCTGCTGAACAGCGGCTCTGGAGTTTTCATTTTCTGACTGAAATTCAACACGGAATTTCATGGATCTAAGGAAACCGTGAATTGTGGACGTACCAGATTCTCACATCTTCATTGTCTAATGGAAGCTGAAGTTTCCCAGTCTGATCCGGCTGCCTCTTCATTTCTGGCAAAGACCATTCAATTGTGGACATTCAGCCTTCTTCGGAATTCTCTTATACCGGCATGTTCCCGCGCCACATAAAGACCACTCGGTGGAGGTTTATGTGACTCAGGACAACTCTTTATTTCAGGCGTCTAGAACAAAGGGAATTCGCAGAGGTTGATGATCACTTATTAAAGTCCCGTTTCTCTATGATGCCCACTGATGACACTTCTACATCTGAGGGCAAAGAGCTCGTGCAGCATGATATTCTCATTTCAGCCACGCCGCCTGCAGTTTCTTCCTTTCAGAAAAATCTTTCCCAGTGTACTTCTTTAAAATGCTGCAAAATAGTGGGACAGAAGATTTCGGTTTAGCGTTAACTTTAAACGGGCATAGATACAGGCATGTGGGCATGTTTAGAGACAGTGTTTCACTGGTCTAGGGTAAAGGGTGAAGCGCCTGGGTTCCCGTGCTTCACTACTGTATGGCCTCAAGATGATGTGTAGGCACAGCGGCAAATCCATCGGTGGCAATTCTCTCATATTGTCATTGCGATGGGAAGATTCCTTATTCGCTAGGAAATGTTTTACCGTGGAAGACGGGTCACCACAGAGCTGTCTCTTTTTTGTTGAGACAAACTTTGCTGAATTTACCTGCCAGCAGTTGCGTGTCCTCCCTTTCTTTTAAGGCCGATGGAGACGCACGAGTGTAAGGAGAACGGTGAATGGTGGCCGTTCATAAGCCAGGATCATCAGAAACCGCAGAGAAAATTTTAGGAACGTAGACGTAGGACAGCGGAGAAAACTTCACTCAGGGACTTCAGTGAACTCTCCTTACAATGCTGAGGCCTGACACGCCTAGTGCCTGGGGGCAACCCGGCTCCTGCCCTAGGTAGTTTTGTTGGGCGTGCCTCCCTCAGGTGGTGCCTTTTCTCTCCCAGCAATATTGCTCCGTGAAATTCTGCCGATGATCAAAACTGTTTGCCATGGCTTTGTCCTTTCACCTCATTGGCCTCATCTTTGAAGTACAAATGCTTTTCTACACGGGTGCTGCCACCCTGAGCTTTCCTTTGTCTTGGCTCAATCGATGCAGATTCCTGTGCTGAATACGCCATGGACTAGCACAGGTGGGTTCTTGTCAGTATACCGGGCAAACGCAGCAATTTCGATGGTCAAGACCCACCTGGCTTGATCAAGGTTCTTTATTCCAGTGAAAACGATTTTTATCCAAATTCTAGAGGAGCACCAGTGTGCCTCTGGGAGCTACACCCGGGCCTGCTGAACAGCGGCTCCGGAGTTTTCATTTTCTGACTGAAATTCAACACGGAATTTCATGGATCTAAGGAAACCGTGAATTGTGGACGTACCAGATTCTCACATCTTCATTGTCTAATGGAAGCTGAAGTTTCCCAGTCAGATCCGGCTGCCTCTTCATTTCTGGCAATGACCATTCAATTGTGGACGTTCAGCCTTCTTCGGAATTCTCTTATACCGGCATGTTCCCGCGCCACATAAAGACCACTCGGTGGAGGTTTATGTGACTCAGGACAACTCTTTATTTCAGGCGTCTAGAACAAAGGGAATTCGCAGAGGTTGATGATCACTTATTAAAGTCCCGTTTCTCTATGTTGCCCACTGATGACACTTCTACATCGGAGGGCAAAGAGCTCGTGCAGCATGATATTCTCATTTCAGCCACGCCGCCTGCAGTTTCTTCCTTACAGAAAAATCTTTCCCAGTGTACTTCTTTAAAATGCTGCAAAATAGTGGGACAGAAGATTTCGGTTTAGCGTTAACTTTAAACGGGCATAGATACAGGCATGTGGGCATGTTTAGAGACAGTGTTTCACTGGTCTAGGGGAAAGGGTGAAGCGCCTGGGTTCCCGTGCTTCACTACTGTATGGCCTCAAGATGATGTGTAGGCACAGCGGCAAATCCATCGGTGGCAATTCTCTCATATTGTCATTGCGATGGGAAGATTCCTTATTCGCTAGGAAATGTTTGACCGTGGAAGACGGGTCACCACAGAGCTGTCTCTTTTTTGTTGAGACAAACTTTGCTGAATTTACCTGCCAGCAGTTGCGTGTCCTCCCTTTCTTTTAAGGCCGATGGAGACGCACGAGTGTAAGGAGAACGGTGAATGGTGGCCGTTCATAAGCCAGGATCATCAGAAACCGCAGAGAAAATTTTAGGAACGTAGACGTAGGACAGCGGAGAAAACTTCACTCAGGGACTTCAGTGAACTCTCCTTACAATGCTGAGGCCTGACACGCCTAGTGCCTGGGGGCAACCCGGCTCCTGCCCTAGGTAGTTTTGTTGGGCGTGCCTCCCTCAGGTGGTGCCTTTTCTCTCCCAGCAATATTGCTCCGTGAAATTCTGCCGATGATCAAAACTGTTTGCCATGGCTTTGTCCTTTCACCTCATTGGCCTCATCTTTGAAGTACAAATGCTTTTCTACACGGGTGCTGCCACCCTGAGCTTTCCTTTGTCTTGGCTCAATCGATGCAGATTCCTGTGCTGAATACGCCATGGACTAGCACAGGTGGGTTCTTGTCAGTATACCGGGCAAACGCAGCAATTTCGATGGTCAAGACCCACCTGGCTTGATCAAGGTTCTTTATTCCAGTGAAAACGATTTTTATCCAAATTCTAGAGGAGCACCAGTGTGCCTCTGGGAGCTACACCCGGGCCTGCTGAACAGCGGCTCCGGAGTTTTCATTTTCTGACTGAAATTCAACACGGAATTTCATGGATCTAAGGAAACCGTGAATTGTGGACGTACCAGATTCTCACATCTTCATTGTCTAATGGAAGCTGAAGTTTCCCAGTCAGATCCGGCTGCCTCTTCATTTCTGGCAATGACCATTCAATTGTGGACGTTCAGCCTTCTTCGGAATTCTCTTATACCGGCATGTTCCCGCGCCACATAAAGACCACTCGGTGGAGGTTTATGTGACTCAGGACAACTCTTTATTTCAGGCGTCTAGAACAAAGGGAATTCGCAGAGGTTGATGATCACTTATTAAAGTCCCGTTTCTCTATGATGCCCACTGATGACACTTCTACATCTGAGGGCAAAGAGCTCGTGCAGCATGATATTCTCATTTCAGCCACGCCGCCTGCAGTTTCTTCCTTACAGAAAAATCTTTCCCAGTGTACTTCTTTAAAATGCTGCAAAATAGTGGGACAGAAGATTTCGGTTTAGCGTTAACTTTAAACGGGCATAGATACAGGCATGTGGGCATGTTTAGAGACAGTGTTTCACTGGTCTAGGGGAAAGGGTGAAGCGCCTGGGTTCCCGTGCTTCACTACTGTATGGCCTCAAGATGATGTGTAGGCACAGCGGCAAATCCATCGGTGGCAATTCTCTCATATTGTCATTGCGATGGGAAGATTCCTTATTCGCTAGGAAATGTTTGACCGTGGAAGACGGGTCACCACAGAGCTGTCTCTTTTTTGTTGAGAAAAACTTTGCTGAATTTACCTGCCAGCAGTTGCGTGTCCTCCCTTTCTTTTAAGGCCGATGGAGACGCACGAGTGTAAGGAGAACGGTGAATGGTGGCCGTTCATAAGGCAGGATCATCAGAAACCGCAGAGAAAATTTTAGGAACGTAGACGTAGGACAGCGGAGAAAACTTCACTCAGGGACTTCAGTGAACTCTCCTTACAATGCTGAGGCCTGACACGCCTAGTGCCTGGGGGCAACCCGGCTCCTGCCCTAGGTAGTTTTGTTGGGCATGCCTCCCTCAGGTGGTGCCTTTTCTCTCCCAGCAATATTGCTCCGTGAAATTCTGCCGATGATCAAAACTGTTTGCCATGGCTTTGTCCTTTCACCTCATTGGCCTCATCTTTGAAGTACAAATGCTTTTCTACACGGGTGCTGCCACCCTGAGCTTTCCTTTGTCTTGGCTCAATCGATGCAGATTCCTGTGCTGAATACGCCATGGACTAGCACAGGTGGGTTCTTGTCAGTATACCGGGCAAACGCAGCAATTTCGATGGTCAAGACCCACCTGGCTTGATCAAGGTTCTTTATTCCAGTGAAAACGATTTTTATCCAAATTCTAGAGGAGCACCAGTGTGCCTCTGGGAGCTACACCTGGGCCTGCTGAATAGCGGCTCCGGAGTTTTCATTTTCTGACTGAAATTCAACACGGAATTTCATGGATCTAAGGAAACCGTGAATTGTGGACGTACCAGATTCTCACATCTTCATTGTCTAATGGAAGCTGAAGTTTCCCAGTCTGATCCGGCTGCCTCTTCATTTCTGGCAATGACCATTCAATTGTGGACGTTCAGCCTTCTTCGGAATTCTCTTATACCGGCATGTTCCCGCGCCACATAAAGATCACTCGGTGGAGGTTTATGTGACTCAGGACAAGTCTTTATTTCAGGCGTCTAGAACAAAGGGAATTCGCAGAGGTTGATGATCACTTATTAAAGTCCCGTTTCTCTATGATGCCCACTGATGACACTTCTACATCGGAGGGCAAAGAGCTCGTGCAGCATGATATTCTCATTTCAGCCACGCCGCCTGCAGTTTCTTCCTTACAGAAAAATCTTTCCCAGTGTACTTCTTTAAAATGCTGCAAAATAGTGGGACAGAAGATTTCGGTTTAGCGTTAACTTTAAACGGGCATAGATACAGGCATGTGGGCATGTTTAGAGACAGTGTTTCACTGGTCTAGGGGAAAGGGTGAAGCGCCTGGGTTCCCGTGCTTCACTACTGTATGGCCTCAAGATGATGTGTAGGCACAGCGGCAAATCCATCGGTGGCAATTCTCTCATATTGTCATTGCGATGGGAAGATTCCTTATTCGCTAGGAAATGTTTGACCGTGGAAGACGGGTCACCACAGAGCTGTCTCTTTTGTGTTGAGACAAACTTTGCTGAATTTACCTGCCAGCAGTTGCGTGTCCTCCCTTTCTTTTAAGGCCGATGGAGACGCACGAGTGTAAGGAGAACGGTGAATGGTGGCCGTTCATAAGCCAGGATTATCAGAAACCGCAGAGAAAATTTTAGGAACGTAGACGTAGGACAGCGGAGAAAACTTCACTCAGGGACTTCAGTGAACTCTCCTTACAATGCTGAGGCCTGACACGCCTAGTGCCTGGGGGCAACCCGGCTCCTGCCCTAGGTAGTTTTGTTGGGCGTGCCTCCCTCAGGTGGTGCCTTTTCTCTCCCAGCAATATTGCTCCGTGAAATTCTGCCGATGATCAAAACTGTTTGCCATGGCTTTGTCCTTTCACCTCATTGGCCTCATCTTTGAAGTACAAATGCTTTTCTACACGGGTGCTGCCACCCTGAGCTTTCCTTTGTCTTGGCTCAATCGATGCAGATTCCTGTGCTGAATACGCCATGGACTAGCACAGGTGGGTTCTTGTCAGTATACCGGGCAAACGCAGCAATTTCGATGGTCAAGACCCACCTGGCTTGATCAAGGTTCTTTATTCCAGTGAAAACGATTTTTATCCAAATTCTAGAGGAGCACCAGTGTGCCTCTGGGAGCTACACCCGGGCCTGCTGAACAGCGGCTCCGGAGTTTTCATTTTCTGACTGAAATTCAACACGTAATTTCATGGATCTAAGGAAACCGTGAATTGTGGACGTACCAGATTCTCACATCTTCATTGTCTAATGGAAGCTGAAGTTTCCCAGTCTGATCCGGCTGCCTCTTCATTTCTGGCAATGACCATTCAATTGTGGACGTTCAGCCTTCTTCGGAATTCTCTTATACCGGCATGTTCCCGCGCCACATAAAGACCACTCGGTGGAGGTTTATGTGACTCACGACAACTCTTTATTTCAGGCGTCTAGAACAAAGGGAATTCGCAGAGGTTGATGATCACTTATTAAAGTCCCGTTTCTCTATGATGCCCACTGATGACACTTCTACATCGGAGGGCAAAGAGCTCGTGCAGCATGATATTCTCATTTCAGCCACGCCGCCTGCAGTTTCTTCCTTGCAGAAAAATCTTTCCCAGTGTACTTCTTTAAAATGCTGCAAAATAGTGGGACAGAAGATTTCGGTTTAGCGTTAACTTTAAACGGGCATAGATACAGGCATGTGGGCATGTTTAGAGACAGTGTTTCACTGGTCTAGGGGAAAGGGTGAAGCGCCTGGGTTCCCGTGCTTCACTACTGTATGGCCTCAAGATGATGTGTAGGCACAGCGGCAAATCCATCGGTGGCAATTCTCTCATATTGTCATTGCGATGGGAAGATTCCTTATTCGCTAGGAAATGTTTGACCGTGGAAGAGTGGTCACCACAGAGCTGTCTCTTTTGTGTTGAGACAAACTTTGCTGAATTTACCTGCCAGCAGTTGCGTGTCCTCCCTTTCTTTTAAGGCCGATGGAGACGCACGAGTGTAAGGAGAACGGTGAATGGTGGCCGTTCATAAGCCAGGATCATCAGAAACCGCAGAGAAAATTTTAGGAACGTAGACGTAGGACAGCGGAGAAAACATCACTCAGGGACTTCAGTGAACTCTCCTTACAATGCTGAGGCCTGACACGCCTAGTGCCTGGGGGCAACCCGGCTCCTGCCCTAGGTAGTTTTGTTGGGCGTGCCTCCCTCAGGTGGTGCCTTTTCTCTCCCAGCAATATTGCTCCGTGAAATTCTGCCGATGATCAAAACTGTTTGCCATGGCTTTGTCCTTTCACCTCATTGGCCTCATCTTTGAAGTACAAATGCTTTTCTACACGGGTGCTACCACCCTGAGCTTTCCTTTGTCTTGGCTCAATCGATGCAGATTCCTGTGCTGAATACGCCATGGACTAGCACAGGTGGGTTCTTGTCAGTATACCGGGCAAACGCAGCAATTTCGATGGTCAAGACCCACCTGGCTTGATCAAGGTTCTTTATTCCAGTGAAAACGATTTTTATCCAAATTCTAGAGGAGCACCAGTGTGCCTCTGGGAGCTACACCCGGGCCTGCTGAACAGCGGCTCCGGAGTTTTCATTTTCTGACTGAAATTCAACACGGAATTTCATGGATCTAAGGAAACCGTGAATTGTGGACGTACCAGATTCTCACATCTTCATTGTCTAATGGAAGCTGAAGTTTCCCAGTCTGATCCGGCTGCCTCTTCATTTCTGGCAATGACCATTCAATTGTGGACGTTCAGCCTTCTTCGGAATTCTCTTATACCGGCATGTTCCCGCGCCACATAATGACCACTCGGTGGAGGTTTATGTGACTCAGGACAAGTCTTTATTTCAGGCGTCTAGAACAAAGGGAATTCGCAGAGGTTGATGATCACTTATTAAAGTCCCGTTTCTCTATGATGCCCACTGATGACACTTCTACATCGGAGGGCAAAGAGCTCGTGCAGCATGATATTCTCATTTCAGCCACGCCGCCTGCAGTTTCTTCCTTGCAGAAAAATCTTTCCCAGTGTACTTCTTTAAAATGCTGCAAAATAGTGGGACAGAAGATTTCGGTTTAGCGTTAACTTTAAACGGGCATAGATACAGGCATGTGGGCATGTTTAGAGACAGTGTTTCACTGGTCTAGGGGAAAGGGTGAAGCGCCCGGGTTCCCGTGCTTCACTACTGTATGGCCTCAAGATGATGTGTAGGCACAGCGGCAAATCCATCGGTGGCAATTCTCTCATATTGTCATTGCGATGGGAAGATTCCTTATTCGCTAGGAAATGTTTGACCGTGGAAGAGTGGTCACCACAGAGCTGTCTCTTTTGTGTTGAGACAAACTTTGCTGAATTTACCTGCCAGCAGTTGCGTGTCCTCCCTTTCTTTTAAGGCCGATGGAGACGCACGAGTGTAAGGAGAACGGTGAATGGTGGCCGTTCATAAGCCAGGATCATCAGAAACCGCAGAGAAAATTTTAGGAACGTAGACGTAGGACAGCGGAGAAAACTTCACTCAGGGACTTCAGTGAACTCTCCTTACAATGCTGAGGCCTGACACGCCTAGTGCCTGGGGGCAACCCGGCTCCTGCCCTAGGTAGTTTTGTTGAGCGTGCCTCCCTCAGGTGGTGCCTTTTCTCTCCCAGCAATATTGCTCCGTGAAATTCTGCCGATGATCAAAACTGTTTGCCATGGCTTTGTCCTTTCACCTCATTGGCCTCATCTTTGAAGTACAAATGCTTTTCTACACGGGTGCTGCCTCCCTGAGCTTTCCTTTGTCTTGGCTCAATCGATGCAGATTCCTGTGCTGAATACGCCATGGACTAGCACAGGTGGGTTCTTGTCAGTATACCGGGCAAACGCAGCAATTTCGATGGTCAAGACCCACCTGGCTTGATCAAGGTTCTTTATTCCAGTGAAAACGATTTTTATCCAAATTCTAGAGGAGCACCAGTGTGCCTCTGGGAGCTACACCCGGGCCTGCTGAACAGCGGCTCCGGAGTTTTCATTTTCTGACTGAAATTCAACACGGAATTTCATGGATCTAAGGAAACCGTGAATTGTGGACGTACCAGATTCTCACATCTTCATTGTCTAATGGAAGCTGAAGTTTCCCAGTCTGATCCGGCTGCCTCTTCATTTCTGGCAATGACCATTCAATTGTGGACGTTCAGCCTTCTTCGGAATTCTCTTATACCGGCATGTTCCCGCGCCACATAAAGACCACTCGGTGGAGGTTTATGTGACTCAGGACAAGTCTTTATTTCAGGCGTCTAGAACAAAGGGAATTCGCAGAGGTTGATGATCACTTATTAAAGTCCCGTTTCTCTATGATGCCCACTGATGACACTTCTACATCGGAGGGCAAAGAGCTCGTGCAGCATGATATTCTCATTTCAGCCACGCCGCCTGCAGTTTCTTCCTTGCAGAAAAATCTTTCCCAGTGTACTTCTTTAAAATGCTGCAAAATAGTGGGACAGAAGATTTCGGTTTAGCGTTAACTTTAAACGGGCATAGATACAGGCATGTGGGCATGTTTAGAGACAGTGATACACTGGTCTAGGGTAAAGGGTGAAGCGCCTGGGTTCCCGTGCTTCTCTACTGTACTGCCTCAAGATGATGTGTAGGCACAGCGGCAAATCCATCGGTGGCAATTCTCACATATTGTCATTGCGATGGGAAGATTCCTTATTCGCTAGGAAATGTTTGACCGTGGAAGAGTGGTCACCACAGAGCTGTCTCTTTTGTGTTGAGACAAACTTTGCTGAATTTACCTGCCAGCAGTTGCGTGTCCTCCCTTTCTTTTAAGGCCGATGGAGACGCACGAGTGTAAGGAGAACGGTGAATGGTGGCCGTTCATAAGCCAGGATCATCAGAAACCGCAGAGTAAATTTTAGGAACGTAGACGTAGGACAGCGGAGAAAACTTCACTCAGGGACTTCAGTGAACTCTCCTTACAATGCTGAGGCCTGACACGCCTAGTGCCTGGGGGCAACCCGGCTCCTGCCCTAGGTAGTTTTGTTGGGCGTGCCTCCCTCAGGTGGTGCCTTTTCTCTCCCAGCAATATTGCTCCGTGAAATTCTGCCGATGATCAAAACTGTTTGCCATGGCTTTGTCCTTTCACCTCATTGGCCTCATCTTTGAAGTACAAATGCTTTTCTACACGGGTGCTGCCACCCTGAGCTTTCCTTTGTCTTGGCTCAATCGATGCAGATTCCTGTGCTGAATACGCCATGGACTAGCACAGGTGGGTTCTTGTCAGTATACCGGGCAAACGCAGCAATTTCGATGGTCAAGACCCACCTGGCTTGATCAAGGTTCTTTATTCCAGTGAAAACGATTTTTATCCAAATTCTAGAGGAGCACCAGTGTGCCTCTGGGAGCTACACCCGGGCCTGCTGAACAGCGGCTCCGGAGTTTTCATTTTCTGACTGAAATTCAACACGGAATTTCATGGATCTAAGGAAACCGTGAATTGTGGACGTACCAGATTCTCACATCTTCATTGTCTAATGGAAGCTGAAGTTTCCCAGTCTGATCCGGCTGCCTCTTCATTTCTGGCAATGACCATTCAATTGTGGACGTTCAGCCTTCTTCGGAATTCTCTTATACCGGCATGTTCCCGCGCCACATAAAGACCACTCGGTGGAGGTTTATGTGACTCAGGACAAGTCTTTATTTCAGGAGTCTAGAACAAAGGGAATTCGCAGAGGTTGATGATCACTTATTAAAGTCCCGTTTCTCTATGATGCCCACTGATGACACTTCTACATCGGAGGGCAAAGAGCTCGTGCAGCATGATATTCTCATTTCAGCCACGCCGCCTGCAGTTTCTTCCTTGCAGAAAAATCTTTCCCAGTGTACTTCTTTAAAATGCTGCAAAATAGTGGGACAGAAGATTTCGGTTTAGCGTTAACTTTAAACGGGCATAGATACAGGCATGTGGGCATGTTTAGAGACAGTGTTTCACTGGTCTAGGGGAAAGGGTGAAGCGCCTGGGTTCCCGTGCTTCACTACTGTATGGCCTCAAGATGATGTGTAGGCACAGCGGCAAATCCATCGGTGGCAATTCTCTCATATTGTCATTGCGATGGGAAGATTCCTTATTCGCTAGGAAATGTTTGACCGTGGAAGAGTGGTCACCACAGAGCTGTCTCTTTTGTGTTGAGACAAACTTTGCTGAATTTACCTGCCAGCAGTTGCGTGTCCTCCCTTTCTTTTAAGGCCGATGGAGACGCACGAGTGTAAGGAGAACGGTGAATGGTGGCCGTTCATAAGCCAGGATCATCAGAAACCGCAGAGAAAATTTTAGGAACGTAGACGTAGGACAGCGGAGAAAACATCACTCAGGGACTTCAGTGAACTCTCCTTACAATGCTGAGGCCTGACACGCCTAGTGCCTGGGGGCAACCCGGCTCCTGCCCTAGGTAGTTTTGTTGGGCGTGCCTCCCTCAGGTGGTGCCTTTTCTCTCCCAGCAATATTGCTCCGTGAAATTCTGCCGATGATCAAAACTGTTTGCCATGGCTTTGTCCTTTCACCTCATTGGCCTCATCTTTGAAGTACAAATGCTTTTCTACACGGGTGCTACCACCCTGAGCTTTCCTTTGTCTTGGCTCAATCGATGCAGATTCCTGTGCTGAATACGCCATGG
Organism: Tenrec ecaudatus; assembly: GCF_050624435.1. Taxonomy (NCBI): domain Eukaryota; kingdom Metazoa; phylum Chordata; class Mammalia; order Afrosoricida; family Tenrecidae; genus Tenrec; species Tenrec ecaudatus. The sequence continues at coordinate 133,624 of NW_027459342.1, read as the reverse complement.
ACTAGCACAGGTGGGTTCTTGTCAGTATACCGGGCAAACGCAGCAATTTCGATGGTCAAGACCCACCTGGCTTGATCAAGGTTCTTTATTCCAGTGAAAACGATTTTTATCCAAATTCTAGAGGAGCACCAGTGTGCCTCTGGGAGCTACACCCGGGCCTGCTGAACAGCGGCTCCGGAGTTTTCATTTTCTGACTGAAATTCAACACGGAATTTCATGGATCTAAGGAAACCGTGAATTGTGGACGTACCAGATTCTCACATCTTCATTGTCTAATGGAAGCTGAAGTTTCCCAGTCTGATCCGGCTGCCTCTTCATTTCTGGCAATGACCATTCAATTGTGGACGTTCAGCCTTCTTCGGAATTCTCTTATACCGGCATGTTCCCGCGCCACATAAAGACCACTCGGTGGAGGTTTATGTGACTCAGGACAAGTCTTTATTTCAGGCGTCTAGAACAAAGGGAATTCGCAGAGGTTGATGATCACTTATTAAAGTCCCGTTTCTCTATGATGCCCACTGATGACACTTCTACATCGGAGGGCAAAGAGCTCGTGCAGCATGATATTCTCATTTCAGCCACGCCGCCTGCAGTTTCTTCCTTGCAGAAAAATCTTTCCCAGTGTACTTCTTTAAAATGCTGCAAAATAGTGGGACAGAAGATTTCGGTTTAGCGTTAACTTTAAACGGGCATAGATACAGGCATGTGGGCATGTTTAGAGACAGTGTTTCACTGGTCTAGGGGAAAGGGTGAAGCGCCCGGGTTCCCGTGCTTCACTACTGTATGGCCTCAAGATGATGTGTAGGCACAGCGGCAAATCCATCGGTGGCAATTCTCTCATATTGTCATTGCGATGGGAAGATTCCTTATTCGCTAGGAAATGTTTGACCGTGGAAGAGTGGTCACCACAGAGCTGTCTCTTTTGTGTTGAGACAAACTTTGCTGAATTTACCTGCCAGCAGTTGCGTGTCCTCCCTTTCTTTTAAGGCCGATGGAGACGCACGAGTGTAAGGAGAACGGTGAATGGTGGCCGTTCATAAGCCAGGATCATCAGAAACCGCAGAGAAAATTTTAGGAACGTAGACGTAGGACAGCGGAGAAAACTTCACTCAGGGACTTCAGTGAACTCTCCTTACAATGCTGAGGCCTGACACGCCTAGTGCCTGGGGGCAACCCGGCTCCTGCCCTAGGTAGTTTTGTTGAGCGTGCCTCCCTCAGGTGGTGCCTTTTCTCTCCCAGCAATATTGCTCCGTGAAATTCTGCCGATGATCAAAACTGTTTGCCATGGCTTTGTCCTTTCACCTCATTGGCCTCATCTTTGAAGTACAAATGCTTTTCTACACGGGTGCTGCCTCCCTGAGCTTTCCTTTGTCTTGGCTCAATCGATGCAGATTCCTGTGCTGAATACGCCATGGACTAGCACAGGTGGGTTCTTGTCAGTATACCGGGCAAACGCAGCAATTTCGATGGTCAAGACCCACCTGGCTTGATCAAGGTTCTTTATTCCAGTGAAAACGATTTTTATCCAAATTCTAGAGGAGCACCAGTGTGCCTCTGGGAGCTACACCCGGGCCTGCTGAACAGCGGCTCCGGAGTTTTCATTTTCTGACTGAAATTCAACACGGAATTTCATGGATCTAAGGAAACCGTGAATTGTGGACGTACCAGATTCTCACATCTTCATTGTCTAATGGAAGCTGAAGTTTCCCAGTCTGATCCGGCTGCCTCTTCATTTCTGGCAATGACCATTCAATTGTGGACGTTCAGCCTTCTTCGGAATTCTCTTATACCGGCATGTTCCCGCGCCACATAAAGACCACTCGGTGGAGGTTTATGTGACTCAGGACAAGTCTTTATTTCAGGCGTCTAGAACAAAGGGAATTCGCAGAGGTTGATGATCACTTATTAAAGTCCCGTTTCTCTATGATGCCCACTGATGACACTTCTACATCGGAGGGCAAAGAGCTCGTGCAGCATGATATTCTCATTTCAGCCACGCCGCCTGCAGTTTCTTCCTTGCAGAAAAATCTTTCCCAGTGTACTTCTTTAAAATGCTGCAAAATAGTGGGACAGAAGATTTCGGTTTAGCGTTAACTTTAAACGGGCATAGATACAGGCATGTGGGCATGTTTAGAGACAGTGTTTCACTGGTCTAGGGGAAAGGGTGAAGCGCCCGGGTTCCCGTGCTTCACTACTGTATGGCCTCAAGATGATGTGTAGGCACAGCGGCAAATCCATCGGTGGCAATTCTCTCATATTGTCATTGCGATGGGAAGATTCCTTATTCGCTAGGAAATGTTTGACCGTGGAAGAGTGGTCACCACAGAGCTGTCTCTTTTGTGTTGAGACAAACTTTGCTGAATTTACCTGCCAGCAGTTGCGTGTCCTCCCTTTCTTTTAAGGCCGATGGAGACGCACGAGTGTAAGGAGAACGGTGAATGGTGGCCGTTCATAAGCCAGGATCATCAGAAACCGCAGAGAAAATTTTAGGAACGTAGACGTAGGACAGCGGAGAAAACTTCACTCAGGGACTTCAGTGAACTCTCCTTACAATGCTGAGGCCTGACACGCCTAGTGCCTGGGGGCAACCCGGCTCCTGCCCTAGGTAGTTTTGTTGAGCGTGCCTCCCTCAGGTGGTGCCTTTTCTCTCCCAGCAATATTGCTCCGTGAAATTCTGCCGATGATCAAAACTGTTTGCCATGGCTTTGTCCTTTCACCTCATTGGCCTCATCTTTGAAGTACAAATGCTTTTCTACACGGGTGCTGCCTCCCTGAGCTTTCCTTTGTCTTGGCTCAATCGATGCAGATTCCTGTGCTGAATACGCCATGGACTAGCACAGGTGGGTTCTTGTCAGTATACCGGGCAAACGCAGCAATTTCGATGGTCAAGACCCACCTGGCTTGATCAAGGTTCTTTATTCCAGTGAAAACGATTTTTATCCAAATTCTAGAGGAGCACCAGTGTGCCTCTGGGAGCTACACCCGGGCCTGCTGAACAGCGGCTCCGGAGTTTTCATTTTCTGACTGAAATTCAACACGGAATTTCATGGATCTAAGGAAACCGTGAATTGTGGACGTACCAGATTCTCACATCTTCATTGTCTAATGGAAGCTGAAGTTTCCCAGTCTGATCCGGCTGCCTCTTCATTTCTGGCAATGACCATTCAATTGTGGACGTTCAGCCTTCTTCGGAATTCTCTTATACCGGCATGTTCCCGCGCCACATAAAGACCACTCGGTGGAGGTTTATGTGACTCAGGACAAGTCTTTATTTCAGGCGTCTAGAACAAAGGGAATTCGCAGAGGTTGATGATCACTTATTAAAGTCCCGTTTCTCTATGATGCCCACTGGTGACACTTCTACATCGGAGGGCAAAGAGCTCGTGCAGCATGATATTCTCATTTCAGCCACGCCGCCTGCAGTTTCTTCCTTGCAGAAAAATCTTTCCCAGTGTACTTCTTTAAAATGCTGCAAAATAGTGGGACAGAAGATTTCGGTTTAGCGTTAACTTTAAACGGGCATAGATACAGGCATGTGGGCATGTTTAGAGACAGTGATACACTGGTCTAGGGTAAAGGGTGAAGCGCCTGGGTTCCCGTGCTTCTCTACTGTACTGCCTCAAGATGATGTGTAGGCACAGCGGCAAATCCATCGGTGGCAATTCTCACATATTGTCATTGCGATGGGAAGATTCCTTATTCGCTAGGAAATGTTTGACCGTGGAAGAGTGGTCACCACAGAGCTGTCTCTTTTGTGTTGAGACAAACTTTGCTGAATTTACCTGCCAGCAGTTGCGTGTCCTCCCTTTCTTTTAAGGCCGATGGAGACGCACGAGTGTAAGGAGAACGGTGAATGGTGGCCGTTCATAAGCCAGGATCATCAGAAACCGCAGAGTAAATTTTAGGAACGTAGACGTAGGACAGCGGAGAAAACTTCACTCAGGGACTTCAGTGAACTCTCCTTACAATGCTGAGGCCTGACACGCCTAGTGCCTGGGGGCAACCTGGCTCCTGCCCTAGGTAGTTTTGTTGGGCGTGCCTCCCTCAGGTGGTGCCTTTTCTCTCCCAGCAATATTGCTCCGTGAAATTCTGCCGATGATCAAAACTGTTTGCCATGGCTTTGTCTGTGGACGCCATTACAAGATGGCGCTGGACCGCGCCCTTATCTTCAGGGTTAGTGATAACAAGTTATGCCACGCGTGCGCTCAGTCTGGACTTTGACGCAGGAGAGCTTTGCGCCTATCTGAGAGAGCCCCGTCACCCCGAAGCATATATAAGCCAGGGTTTTTAGCCTGCCCGGGGTCTTCCATAGCTGACCTCGGATCTAGAGGCAGCTCTCAATAAACTCCGCTTATCACGCTATCAGAAGGATCCTGGTCAATTTGTCTCGTCGTGTGTCGCGTTCATCCTCTTATCTTCCGCCGTGGGAGGGTCGCGCGTGACAGCTGGTGCCGAAAACCCGCGATTTCGAGTCCTTAACAAGGCGACGAGAGGGTTGAGTGGAGACCCCCGAAAGGGAGGATTCAGAACTGATCAGCGCTGCGGAGAGGGTGAGTTCTGCAAGGCCACTGCTGTGTGAATGTTTATCCGCTACGGCTGCGGCGGCCTTGGCTGAGTGTGGGAGAGAGTGCTGCTTCTGCTTTCGGTTTAGACCGAGAAGAAAATCCTGTGTTTAAGTCCCGTGTAGATAAACGGGCGACATGGGAAATGTTCCAATAAAACAGATGGTTAAAACTTTGCAGCAAATCTTGCTAGCTCGTAAACTGAAGATATCAGAAGGCACGCTTAGCAAATTTGTGAGGGAAATAGACCAGATTGCACCATGGTTTCTAACAACGGGCTCTCTGACTGTCCCATGTTGGGACAAGTTGGGAAGAGACATTGATCGAGCAAAAGAAGAGGGACAGATAAGACCCGGCACGGGACCGGTCTGGAAACTAGTTAGAAGTTGCTTAGTGGACGAAGCTTGTGCAGAAGTGATACGTCAGGGGCAGCGTGAGTGGATTGACTTTCAAGACAGCATGTCAGAAGCAGGACAGGAACACACCCGAGGAAACAGGACGTCCGAAAAGGACGATCCGGGAATAGATCGATCTAAAAGGAAAAAAACACAGGAGCCCAAAATTGGAGACAAATACGGAGTCAGAGGAAACCTCCGTGACCGGCTCGGAATCAGAGACCGGAGAGGAAATGGAGACAAAACAGCCAAAAACAGGAGGGACCACAAGAGAGAGGGGGGCTGCCGCGCGGGCACGGCAGGAAGCCCCTACTGAGATTAAGCTTAAAGACAAATCCAAAGTGCCAGGAAGTATTTATCCCTGGAAGGAATTAGGGGCTTTAGGCCTTACTGAAAGTGATGAGGAGGAATTGGAGGAGGCGGCGGCTGCATATGACAGAGGGAGGTACGATGAGTTTGCTGCTATTAAGTCTATACCTCCGGCACCTCAGATACCTCCCCCCTATAGCTCAGGGGGACAAAATTATTCTCTTTTGACGCCGAAGAGCCAACGGATGCTTAGTCAGATGTTCCCGGTTTTTGAAAATGCCAACCAACAGCGATATCATGAACCTTTAGATTATAAAATTGTCAAGGAATTGGCCGAGGCAGTAAGATCTTACGGAGTCAATGCTAATTACAAACAATCTTTAATAGATCGTGTCTGTGCGCATTGTATGACTCCTACTCACTGGTGTTCAGTCACCAAGGCGGTCCTAACCACAGGACAGTACCTAGAGTGGAAGTCTATGTGGATGGAAAACAGCATGACCCAAGCAAGACAAAATGCAGCCAGGGGCATGCCTCAGCAGGCTTGGACATATGAGATGCTAACAGGAAATGGTCAATGGGTAAACAATCAGACAGGTTACCCTATAGATGTATACCAACAAATTAATTTAGCCGCCGGAAAGGCCTGGAAAGCGCTGCCCAATAGGGGAGAAGTAAGAGGGAACCTTACAAAAATAATACAAGGCCCTACGGAGCCATTTTCAGATTTTGTGGCTAGAATGCTAGAAGCAGCAGGAAAAATTGTGGGGAGTGGTGAGAACCTGGCCTATACCCCATCCAGTAAATAGACAAGCCCCAGTTCTCCCAGTATTTTTTGCTCAAAAATGTGATAGATTGGGAGTCCCTTGTAGTCCTCCTGTGAGTAAAGTATCAAAATTTTATAATGTCACAAATTTTACTTTAGTTAATAGCTTATGTTTCCATATCGTAAAAAATTCTTCCAGTAATCAGTGCATAAATTTGAGAAAGATAAATGTTACAACATGGCTTGATCCTGAAGTTACCCCAGGGTCGACTGTCAAGGTAGAGGTCGATCAAGAAGGCGAGATGATTTTTAGTGGCTCGCCCCCAGCCCCGTAACTAGGCGAATGGTCGACACCAGCAACTCCGCCGGTGACGCGTGTCGAGACATATGTCTGGCAAGAAGAATTGCTGGCACCAGTAGAGATGGGCGAAGAACATGAGGAAAGAACTCGATGCAATGGTACTCTGGAAAGAGTGAGGGTATTCCCTCCCTGTCGTCCTAGAGAAAGATTTCCACCAGAGTTTGAAAACTGTGACCCAGGGGTACAGGATAAATTGTATTTCTCTAAACTAAACCTCAATTTTTCCCCAAAATTATATAACAGCACCCAGAATGTGAGCAAGAATACATGGCCGTGGCATCAGTGGATTCTAAATAACAGATTGAATGCTGCCACTATTATGTCCCCTTTTGCTGACTTGTTGGGAAGCGTCATACGTCTCAAAAGAGCTAATGTAGTTATTGTGGGAAATATGGCAAACGTTAGTGAAGGCTTGAGTTATAGCCATAATTATATTTATGATTATAATCCAGTTTGCGTAAAAAGTCCTTTTTTATTTTTAGTTTTTAATGATACATGTATTATAAATGATGTTGTTAGTTGCAATAGTAGTAAATGTAGATGTAAAATTAGAGAGTGTTGGTCTGGAAACCGAACGCATAATGCTATGGTCATTCGCATTCCCACCTTAGTTCCTATACCTGTGGAAGCGGATCCGAATCAATTCCCCATTACTACTCTATTGAGACATAAAAGAGATTTTGGCATAACAGCTGCAATTGTTACAGCAATAGCGATATCAGCAACAGCGGCCGTAACTGCGGGTATCGCTATGGCCAATCAAGTGCAGACAGCTAAAGTTATAAATGAAGTTGTGGAAAAAACCGCGGATGCACTAATGGAAGCCCGCAATGCCCAAGCTCATTTAGCGGCGGGAATAATTTTGTTGAATCAAAAAACGGATTTATTGCAACAAGAAATTGAGCAACTTACCAGCTTGGTACAACTGAGCTGTGTATTATCAACACCTGCGGTTTGTGTCACCCCTATTGTATATAATGAATCAAGCAGCATTATTAAAAACATTTCAGATTTTTTGACAGGCCAATGGAGTGAAGAGCTGGAAGCGATACAGGACCAGATGTTGTTGAAGATTTTGAAATTGAATGGCACACGTACTAAGCCTATCACGCTTGGAGATTACACCTCTTGGTTGTCCTCTGCTTTTTCCTATTTCAAGGAGTGGGTGGGAACATTTTTATTTTTGGGCTTAATCTGCTTCGGTGGCATAATTCTTCTCTGGATGATTTGCAAGCTCAAGCGCAATCAGGCTAGCGAAAAGCGTGTGATATTACAAGCCCTCATGGCTCCTGAAAAGGGCGAGCAGCCAGAGATTTGGCTTTCCCTCCTCAAGCGCTAGACCATGCGCAAGCTGAGTCCGCAGCCAAAGACGGGAAAGACCAGTGGGACATGGTACCAACCTAAGACAGGAGCCTGCCGCTAGAGGGCAGGAGTTCCGATGACGGGTAAGGACCATGTGGCATGCTAGGTCACCTAAGACAGGCGGGATTCCAAAATCTTATTATATAAAAAGGGAGGAGATGTGGACGCCATTACAAGATGGCGCTGGACCGCGCCCTTATCTTCAGGGTTAGTGATAACAAGTTATGCCACGCGTGCGCTCAGTCTGGACTTTGACGCAGGAGAGCTTTGCGCCTATCTGAGAGAGCCCCGTCACCCCGAAGCATATATAAGCCAGGGTTTTTAGCCTGCCCAGGGTCTTCCATAGCTGACCTCGGATCTAGAGGCAGCTCTCAATAAACTCCGCTTATCACGCTATCAGAAGGATCCTGGTCAATTTGTCTCGTCTTGTGTCGCGTTCATCCTCTTATCTTCCGCCGTGGGAGGGTCGCGCGTGACATTTGTCCTTTCACCTCATTGGCCTCATCTTTGAAGTACAAATGCTTTTCTACACGGGTGCTGCCTCCCTGAGCTTTCCTTTGTCTTGGCTCAATCGATGCAGATTCCTGTGCTGAATATGCCATGGACTAGCACAGGTGGGTTCTTGTCAGTATACCGGGCAAACGCAGCAATTTCGATGGTCAAGACCCACCTGGCTTGATCAAGGTTCTTTATTCCAGTGAAAACGATTTTTATCCAAATTCTAGAGGAGCACCAGTGTGCCTCTGGGAGCTACACCCGGGCCTGCTGAAAAGCGGCTCTGGAGTTTTCATTTTCTGACTGAAATTCAACACGGAATTTCATGGATCTAAGGAAACCGTGAATTGTGGACGTACCAGATTCTCACATCTTCATTGTCTAATGGAAGCTGAAGTTTCCCAGTCTGATCCGGCTGCCACTTCATTTCTGGGAATGACCATTCAATTGTGGACGTTCAGCCTTCTTCGGAATTCTCTTATACCGGCATGTTCCCGCGCCACATAAAGACCACTCGGTGGAGGTTTATGTGACTCAGGACAACTCTTTATTTCAGGCGTCTAGAACAAAGGGAATTCACAGAGATTGATGATCACTTATTAAAGTCCCGTTTCTCTTTGATGCCCACTGATGACACTTCTACATCTGAGGGCAAAGAGCTCGTGCAGCATGATATTCTCATTTCAGCCACGCCGCCTGCAGTTCCTTCCTTGCAGAAAAATCTTTCCCAGTGTACTTCTTTAAAATGCTGCAAAATAGTGGGACAGAAGATTTCGGTTTAGCGTTAACTTTAAACGGGCATAGATACAGGCATGTGGGCATGTTTAGAGACAGTGTTTCACTGGTCTAGGGTAAAGGGTGAAGCGCCTGGGTTCCCGTGCTTCACTACTGTATGGCCTCAAGATGATGTGTAGGCACAGCGGCAAATCCATCGGTGGCAATTCTCTCATATTGTCATTGCGATGGGAAGATTCCTTATTCGCTAGGAAATGTTTTACCGTAGAAGACGGGTCACCACAGAGCTGTCTCTTTTGTGTTGAGACAAACTTTGCTGAATTTACCTGCCAGCAGTTGCGTGTCCTCCCTTTCTTTTAAGGCCGATGGAGACGCACGAGTGTAAGGAGAACGGTGAATGGAGGCCGTTCATAAGCCAGGATCATCAGAAACCGCAGAGTAAATTTTAGGAACGTAGACGTAGGACAGCGGAGATAACTTCACTCAGGGACTTCAGTGAACTTTCCTTACAATGCTGAGGCCTGACACACCTAGTGCCTGGGGGCAACCCGGCTCCTGCCCTAGGTAGTTTTGTTGAGCCTGCCTCCCTCAGGTGCTGCCTTTTCTGTCCCAGCAATATTGCTCCGTGAAATTCTGCCGATGATCAAAACTGTTTGCCATGGCGTTGTCCTTTCACCTCATTGGCCTCATCTTTGAAGTACAAATGCTTTTCTACATGGGTGCTGCCTCCCTGAGCTTTCCTTTGTCTTGGCTCTATCGATGCAGATTCCTGTGCTGAATATGCCATGGACTAGCACAGGTGGGTTCTTGTCAGTATACCGGGCAAACGCAGCAATTTCGATGGTCAAGACCCACCTGGCTTGATCAAGGTTCTTTATTCCAGTGAAAACGATTTTTATCCAAATTCTAGAGGAGCACCAGTGTGCCTCTGGGAGCTACACCCGGGCCTGCTGAACAGCGGCTCCGGAGTTTTCATTTTCTGACTGAAATTCAACAAGGAATTTCATGGATCTAAGGAAACCGTGAATTGTGGACGTACCAGATTCTCACATCTTCATTGTCTAATGGAAGCTGAAGTTTCCCAGTCTGATCCGGCTGCCACTTCATTTCTGGCAATGACCATTCAATTGTGGACATTCAGCCTTCTTCGGAATTCTCTTATACTGGCATGTTCCCGCGCCACATAAAGACCACTCGGTGGAGGTTTATGTGACTCAGGACAACTCTTTATTTCAGGCGTCTAGAACAAAGGGAATTCGCAGAGGTTGATGATCACTTATTAAAGTCCCGTTTCTCTATGATGCCCTCTGATGACACTTCTACATCGGAGGGCAAAGAGCTCGTGCAGCATGATATTCTCATTTCAGCCACGCCGCCTGCAGTTCCTTCCTTGCAGAAAAATCTTTCCCAGTGTACTTCTTTAAAATGCTGCAAAATAGTGGGACAGAAGATTTCGGTTTAGCGTTAACTTTAAACGGGCATAGATACAGGCATGTGGGCATGTTTAGAGACAGTGTTTCACTGGTCTAGGGTAAAGGGTGAAGCGTTTGGGTTCCCGTGCTTCACTACTGTATGGCCTCAAGATGATGTGTAGGCACAGCGGCAAATCCATCGGTGGCAATTCTCTCATATTGTCATTGCGATGGGAAGATTCCTTATTCGCTAGAAAATGTTTGACCGTGGAAGACGGGTCACCACAGAGCTGTCTCTTTTGTGTTGAGACAAACTTTGCTGAATTTACCTGCCAGCAGTTGCGTGTCCTCCCTTTCTTTTAAGGCCGATGGAGACGCACGAGTGTAAGGAGAACGGTGAATGGTGGCCGTTCATAAGCCAGGATCATCAGAAACCGCAGAGTAAATTTTAGGAACGTAGACGTAGGACAGCGGAGAAAACTTCACTCAGGGACTTCAGTGAACTCTCCTTACAATGCTGAGGCCTGACACGCCTAGTGCCTGGGGGCAACCCGGCTCCTGCCCTAGGTAGTTTTGTTGAGCGTGCCTCCCTCAGGTGGTGCCTTTTCTCTCCCAGCAATATTGATCCGTGAAATTCTGCCGATGATCAAAACTGTTTGCCATGGCTTTGTCCTTTCACCTCATTGGCCTCATCTTTGAAGTACAAATGCTTTTCTACACGGGTGCTGCCTCCCTGAGCTTTCCTTTGTCTTGGCTCAATCGATGCAGATTCCTGTGCTGAATACGCCATGGACTAGCACAGGTGGGTTCTTGTCTGTATACCGGGCAAACACAGCAATTTCGATGGTCAAGACCTACCTGGCTTGATCAAGGTTCTTTATTCCAGTGAAAATGATTTTTATCCAAATTGTAGAGGAGCACCAGTGTGCCTCTGGGAGCTACACCCTGGCCTGCTGAAAAGCGGCTCCGGAGTTTTCATTTTCTGGCTAAAATTCAACATGGAATTTCATGGATCTAAGGAGACCGTGAATTGTGGACGTACCAGATTCTCACATATTCATTGTCTAATGGAAGCTGAAGTTTCCCAGTCTGATCCGGCTGCCACTTCATTTCTGGCAATGACCATTCAATTGTGGACGTTCAGCCTTCTTCGGAATTCTCTTATACCGGCATGTTCCCGCGCCACATAAAGACCACTCGGTGGAGGTTTATGTGACTCAGGACAACTCTTTATTTCAGGCGTCTAGAACAAAGGGAATTCACAGAGTTTGATGATCACTTATTAAAGTCCCGTTTCTCTATGATGCCCACTGATGACACTTCTACATCTGAGGGCAAAGAGATCGTGCAGCATGATATTCTCATTTCAGCCACGCCGCCTGCAGTTCCTTCCTTGCAGAAAAATCTTTCCCAGTGTACTTCTTTAAAATGCTGCAAAATAGTGGGACAGAAGATTTCGGTTTAGCGTTAACTTTAAATGGGCATAGATACAGGCATGTGGGCATGTTTAGAGACAGTGTTTCACTGGTCTAGGGTAAAGGGTGAAGCGCCTGGGTTCCCGTGCTTCACTACTGTATGGCCTCAAGATGATGTGTAGGCACAGCGGCAAATCCATCGGTGGCAATTCGCTCAGATTGTCATTGCGATGGGAAGATTCCTTATTCGCTAGGAAATGTTTGACCGTGGAAGACGGTTCACCCCAGAGCTGTCTCTTTTGTGTTGAGACAAACTTTGCTGAATTTACCTGCCAGCAGTTGCGTGTCCTCCCTTTCTTTTAAGGCCGATGGAGACGCACGAGTGTAAGGAGAACGGTGAATGGTGGCCGTTCATAAGCCAGGATCATCAGAAACCGCAGAGTAAATTTTAGGAAAGTAGACGTAGGACAGCGGAGAAAACTTCACTCAGGGACTTCAGTGAACTCTCCTTACAATGCTGAGGCCTGACACGCCTAGTGCCTGGGGGCAACCCGGCTCCTGCCCTAGGTAGTTTTGTTGAGCGTGCCTCCCTCAGGTGGTGCCTTTTCTCTCCCAGCAATATTGCTCCGTGAAATTCTGCCGATGATCAAAACTGTTTGCCATGGCTTTGTCCTTTCACCTCATTGGCCTCATCTTTGAAGTACAAATGCTTTTCTACACGGGTGCTGCCTCCCTGAACTTTCCTTTGTCTTGGCTCAATCGATGCAGATTCCTGTGCTGAATACGCCATGGACTAGCACAGGTGGGTTCTTGTCAGTATACCGGGCAAACGCAGCAATTTCGATGGTCAAGACCCACCTGGCTTGATCAAGGTTCCTTATTTCAGTGAAAACGATTTTTATCCAAATTCTAGAGGAGCACCAGTGTGCCTCTGGGAGCTACACCCGGGCCTGCTGAACAGCGGCTCCTGAGTTTTCATTTTCTGACTGAAATGCAACACGGAATTTCATGGATCTAAGGAAACCGTGAATTGTGGACGTACCAGATTCTCACATCTTCATTGTCTAATGTAAGCTGAAGTTTCCCAGTCTGATCCGGCTGCCACTTCATTTCTGGCAATGACCATTCAATTGTGGACGTTCAGCCTTCTTCAGAATTCTCTTATACCGGCATGTTCCCGCGCCACATAAAGGCCACTCGGTGGAGGTTTATGTGACTCAGGACAACTCTTTATTTCAGGCGTCTAGAACAAAGGGAATTTGCAGAGGTTGATGATCACTTATTAAAGTCCCGTTTCTCTATGATGCCCACTGATGACACTTCTACATCTGAGGGCAAAGAGCTCGTGTAGCATGATATTCTCATTTCAGCCACGCCGCCTGCAGTTCCTTCCTTGCAGAAAAATCTTTCCCAGTGTACTTCTTTAAAATGCTGCAAAATAGTGGGACAGAAGATTTCGGTTTAGCGTTAACTTTAAACGGGCATAGATACAGGCATGTGGGCATGTTTAGAGACAGTGTTTCACTGGTCTAGGGTAAAGGGTGAAGCGCCTGGGTTCCCGTGCTTCACTACTGTATGGCCTCAAGATGATGTGTAGGCACAGCGGCAAATCCATCGGTGGCAATTCTCTCAGATTGTCATTGCGATGGGAAGATTCCTTATTCGCTAGGAAATGTTTTACCGTGGAAGACGGGTCACCACAGAGCTGTCTCTTTTGTGTTGAGACAAACTTTGCTGAATTTACCTGCCAGCAGTTGCGTGTCCTCCCTTTCTTTTAAGGCCGAAGGAGACGCACGAGTGTAAGGAGAACGGTGAATGGTGGCCGTTCAAAATCCAGGATCATCAGAAACCGCAGAGTAAAATTTAGGAACTTAGACGTAGGACAGTGGAGAAAACTTCACTCAGGGACTTCAGTGAACTCTCCTTACAATGCTGAGGCCTGACACGCCTAGTGCCTGGGGGCAACCCGGCTCTTGCCCTAGGTAGTTTTGTTGAGCGTGCCTCCCTCAGGTGGTGCCTTTTCTCTCCCAGCAATATTGCTCCGTGAAATTCTGCCAATGATCAAAACTGTTTGCCATGGCTTTGTCCTTTCACCTCATTGGCCTCATCTTTGAAGTACACATGCTTTTCTACACGGGTGCTACCTCCCTGAGCTTTCCTTTGTCTTGGCTCAATCGATGCAGATTCCTGTGCTGAATACGCCATGGACTAGCACAGGTGGGTTCTTGTCAGTATACCGGGCAAACGCAGCAATTTCGATGGTCAAGACCCACCTGGCTTGATCAAGGTTCTTTATTCCAGTGAAAACGATTTTTATCCAAATTCTAGAGGAGCACCAGTGAGCCCCTGGGAGCTACACCCGGGCCTGCTGAACAGCGGCTCCAGAGTTTTCATTTTCTGATTAAAATTCAACACGGAATTTCATGGATCTAAGGAAACCGTGAATTGTGGACTTACCAGATTCTCACATCGTCATTGTCTAATGGAAGCTGAAGTTTCCCAGTCTGATCCGGCTGCCACTTCATTTCTGGCAATGACCATTCAATTGTGGACGTTCAGCCTTCTTCGGAATTCTCTTATACCGGCATGTTCCCGCGCCACATAAAGACCACTCGGTGGAGGTTTATGTGACTCAGGACAACTCTTTATTTCAGGCGTCTAGAACAAAGGGAATTCGCAGAGGTTGATGATCACTTATTAAAGTCCCGTTTCTCTATGATGCCCACTGATGACACTTCTACATCGGAGGGCAAAGAGCTCGTGCAGCATGATATTCTCATTTCAGCCACGCCGCCTGCAGTTCCTTCCTTGCAGAAAAATCTTTCCCAGTGTACTTCTTTAAAATGCTGCAAAATAGTGGGACAGAAGATTTCGGTTTAGCGTTAACTTTAAACGGGCATAGATACAGGCATGTGGGCATGTTTAGAGACAGTGTTTCACTGGTCTAGGGTAAAGGGTGAAGCGCCTGGGTTCCCGTGCTTCACTACTGTATGGCCTCAAGATGATGTGTAGGCACAGCGGCAAATCCATCGGTGGCAATTCTCTCAGATTGTCATTGCGATGGGAAGATTCCTTATTCGCTAGGAAATGTTTTACCGTGGAAGACGGGTCACCACAGAGCTGTCTCTTTTGTGTTGAGACAAACTTTGCTGAATTTACCTGCCAGCAGTTGCGTGTCCTCCCTTTCTTTTAAGGCCGATGGAGACGCACGAGTGTAAGGAGAACGGTGAATGGTGGCCGTTCAAAAGCCAGGATCATCTGAAACCGCAGAGTAAATTTTAGGAACTTAGACGTAGGACAGCGGAGAAAACTTCACTCAGGGACTTCAGTGAACTCTCCTTACAATGCTGAGGCCTGACACGCCTAGTGCCTGGGGGCAACCCGGCTCCTGCTCTAGGTAGTTTTGTTGGGCGTGCCTCCCTCAGGTGGTGCCTTTTCTCTCCCAGCAATATTGCTCCGTGAAATTCTGCCGATGATCAAAACTGTTTGCCATGGCTTTGTCCTTTCACCTCATTGGCCTCATCTTTGAAGTACAAATGCTTTTCTACACGGGTGCTGCCTCCCTGAGCTTTCCTTTGTCTTGGCTCAATCGATGCAGATTCCTGTGCTGAATACGCCATGGACTAGCACAGGTGGGTTCTTGTCAGTATACCGGGCAAACGCAGCAATTTCGATGGTCAAGACCCACCTGGCTTGATCAAGGTTCTTTATTCCTGTGAAAACGATTTTTATCCAAATTCTAGAGGAGCACCAGTGTGCCTCTGGGAGCTTCACCCGGGCCTGCTGAAAAGCGGCTCCGGAGTTTTCATTTTCTGACTAAAATTCAACACGGAATTTCATGGATCTAAGGAAACCGTGAATTGTGGACGTACCAGATTCTCACATCTTCATTGTCTAATGGAAGCTGAAGTTTCCCAGTCTGATCCGGCTGCCACTTCATTTCTGGGAATGACCATTCAATTGTGGATGTTCAGCCTTCTTCGGAATTCTCTTATACCGGCATGTTCCCGCGCCACATAAAGACCACTCGGTGGAGGTTTATGTGACTCAGGACAACTCTTTATTTCAGGCGTCTAGAACAAAGGGAATTCGCAGAGGTTGATGATCACTTATTAAAGTCCCGTTTCTCTATGATGCCCACTGATGACACTTCTACATCTGAGGGCAAAGAGCTCGTGCAGCATGATATTCTCATTTCAGCCACGCCGCCTGCAGTTCCTTCCTTGCAGAAAAATTTTTCCCAGTGTACTTCTTTAAAATGCTGCAAAATAGTGGGACAGAAGATTTCGGTTTAGCGTTAACTTTAAACCGGCATAGATACAGGCATGTGGGCATGTTTAGAGACAGTGTTTCACTGGTCTAGGGTAAAGGGTGAAGCGCCTGGGTTCCCGTGCTTCACTACTGTATGGCCTCAAGATGATGTGTAGGCACAGCGGCAAATCCATCGGTGGCAATTCTCTCATATTGTCATTGCGATGGGAAGATTCCTTATTCGCTAGGAAATGTTTTACCGTGGAAAACGGGTCACCACAGAGCTGTCTCTTTTGTGTTGAGACAAACTTTGCTGAATTTACCTGCCAGCAGTTGCGTATGTACATAGTCCAAGTGCCTGCTAGGAAACCTAGATATTCCAAGTGCCCGCTAGTTAACCTACATAGTCCAAGGTCCGCTAGTTAAACTAGATAGTCCAAGTGCCCGCGAGTTAACCTACATAGTACAAGGGCCCGCTAGTTGACCTTGATAGTCCTAGTGCCTGCTAGTTAACCTAGATAGTCAAAGTGCCCGCTAGTTAACCTAAGTAGTATAAATGTCCGATAGTGATCCTACATAGTCCAAAAGCCCGCTAGGTAACCTACATAGTCCAATTGCCCGTTCGTAAACCTAGATAGTCAAAGTACCCGCTAGGTAACCTAGATAGTCCCAGGGCGCGCTTGGGTATGTACATAGTCGAAGTGTCTGCTAGGAAACCTAGATAGTCCAAGTGCCCGCTAGGGATCCTTCATAATCCAAGTGCCTGCTAGGTAACCTAGATAGTCCAAGTGCCCGCTACTTAACCTAGATAGTCCTAGTGCCCGTTAGTTAACCTAGATAGTCCAAGTGCCCACTAGGTAACCTAGATAGTCCAAGTGCACGCTAGGGTATGTACATAGTCCAAGTGCCCGCTAGTTAACCTACATAGCCCAAGGTCCGCTAGTTAACATAGATTGTCCAAGTGCCCGCTAGTTAACCTACATAGTAGAAGGCCCGCTAGTTGACTTAGATAGTCCTAGTGCCTGCTAGTTAACCTAGATAGTCAAAGTGCCCGCTAGTTAACCTAAGTAGTATAAATGTCCGATAGTGATCCTACATAGTCCAAGTGCCCGCTAGGCAACCTACATAGTCCAAGTGCCCGTTCGTTAACCTAGATAGTCAAAGTGCCCGCTAGGTAACCTAGACAATCCAAGTGCCCGCTAGGTTACCTACATAGTCCAAGTGCACATTCGTTAACCTAGGTAGTCCAAGTGCCCGCTAGGTAAACTAGACAGTCCAAGTGCCCGCTAGGTTACCTACATAGTCCAATGCACGTTCGTTAACCTAGATAGTCCAAGTGCCCGCTGGTAACCTACATAGTCCAAGGGCCCGCTAGGTAACCTTGATAATCCAAGTGCCTTCTAGTTAACCTACGTAGTCCAAGTGCCCGCTAGGTAACCTACATAGTCCAAGTGCCCACTAGGTAACCTAAATAATCCAAATGACCGCTAGGGAAACTACATAGTTCAAGTGCCCGCTAGATAACGAAGATAGTCCAAGTGCCCATTGGGTAACCTACATAGTCCAAGTGCCCGCTTGGTAACCTGGATAGTCCAAGTGCCTTCTAGGGAGCTTACATAGTCCACGTGACCGCTTGGGAACCTACATAGTCCAAGAGCCTGTTTGGGAACCTACATAGTCCAAGTGCCCGCAAGGAAACCTAC
The DNA here is from genome assembly GCF_050624435.1 of Tenrec ecaudatus. Classification (NCBI taxonomy): domain Eukaryota; kingdom Metazoa; phylum Chordata; class Mammalia; order Afrosoricida; family Tenrecidae; genus Tenrec; species Tenrec ecaudatus. The sequence continues at coordinate 115,858 of NW_027459342.1, read as the reverse complement.
ATAGTCCAAGTGCCCGCAAGGAAACCTACATAGTCTAAATGACCGCTAGGTAACTTAGAGAGTCCAATTGCCCGTTAGCTAACCTAGATAGTCGAAGTGTCCGCTAGTTAACCTACATAGTCCAAGTGCCCGTTCGTTAACCTAGATAGTCCAAGTGCCCGCTAGGTAACCTAGACAGTCCAAGTGCCCGCTATGTTACCTACATAGTCCAAGTGCACGTTCGTTAACCTAGATAGTCCAAGTGCCCGCTGGTAACCTACATAGTCCAAGGGCCCGCTAGGTAACCTTGATAGTCCAAGTGCCTTCTAGTTAACCTACGTAGTCCAAGTGCCCGCTACGTAACCTACATAGTCCAAGTGCCCACTAGGTAACCTAAATAATCCATATGCCCGCTAGGGAAACTACATAGTTCAAGTGCCCGCTAGATAACCTAGATAGTCCAAGTGTCCGCTAGTAAACCTAGATACTCCAAGGGCTCGCTAGTTAACCTAGATTGTCCAAGTGCCCGCTAGTTAACCTAAATCGTCCAAGTGTCCGCTAGGTAACCTACATAGTCCAAGTGCCTGCTAGGTAACCTAGATAGTCCAAGTGCCTGATAGCTAACCTACATAGTCCAAGTGTCCATTCGTTAACCTAGATAGTCCAAGTGCCCATTGGGTAACCTATATAGTCCAAGTGCCTGCTTGGTAACCTGGATAGTCCAAGTGCCTGCTAGTTAACCTACATAGTCCAAGGGCCCGCTAGTTAACCCACATAGTCCAAGGTCCGCTAGTTAACCTAGATAGTCCAAGTGCTCGCTAGTTAACCTACATAGTACAAGGGCCCGCTAGTTGACCTAGATAGTCCAAGTGCCCGCTAGTTAACCTAGATAGTCCAAGTGCCCGCTAGGTAACCAAAGTAGTCCAAATGTCCAATAGGGATCCTACATAGTCCAAGTGCCCGTTAGTTAACCTAGATAGTCCAAGTGCCCGCTAGGTAACCTAGATAGTCCAACAGCCCTCTAGGTAACCTACATATTCCAAGAACCCGCTAGGCAACATAGATAGTTCAAGTGCCAACTAGGTAACCTAGATAGTCCAAGTGCCCGCTAGGTAACTTACAAAGTCTAAGTGCCCGCTAGATAATCTATATAGTCCAAATGCCCCCTTGGGATCCTACATAGTCCAAGTGCCCGCTAGGTAACCTAGATAGTCCAAGTGCCCTCTAGTTAACCTAGATCGTCCAAGTGCCCGCTACTTAACCTACATAGTCCAAGGGCCCGCTAGTTAACCCACATAGTCCAAGGTCCGCTAGTTAACCTAGATAGTCCAAGTGCTCGCTAGTTAACCTACATAGTACAAGGGCCCGCTAGTTGACCTAGATAGTCCAAGTGCCCGCTAGTTAACCTAGATAGTCCAAGTGCCCGCTAGGTAACCTACATAGTGCAAGTGCCCGTTCGTTAACCTAGATAGTCCAAGTACCTGCTAGGTAACCTAGACTGTCCAAATGCCCGCTAGGTTAACTACATAGTCCAAGTGCCCGTTCGTTAACCTAGATAGTCCAAGTGCCCGCTAGGGAACCTACATAGTCCAAGTGCCCGTTAGTTAACCTAGATAGTCCAAGTGCCCGCTAGGTAACCTAGATAGTCCAACAGCCCTCTAGGTAACCCACATACCTCAAGAACCCGCTAGGCAACGTAGATAGTTCAAGTGCCAGCTAGGTAACCTAGATAGTCCAAGTGCCCGCTAGGTAACCTACAAAGTCTAAGTGCCCGCTAGGTTATCTATATAGTCCAAATGCCCGCCTGGGATCCTACATAGTCCAAGTGACCGCTAGGTAACCTAGATAGTCCAAGTGCCCTCTAGTTAACCTAGATCGTCCAAGTGCCCGCTAGTTAACCAACATAGTCCAAGGGCCCGCTAGTTAACCCACATAGTCCAAGGTCCGCTAGTTAACCTAGATAGTCCAAGAGCCCGCTAGGTAACCTACATAGTCCAAGTGCCCGTTCGTTAACCTAGATAGTCCAAGTGCCTGCTAGGAAACCTACATAGCCCAAGGGCCCGCTAGAAAACCTAGATAGGCCAAGTGCCCGCTAGGTAACCTAGAGTCCAAGTGCTCGCTACTTAACCCAGATAATCCAAGTGCCCGCTATGTAACCTAGATAGTCCAAGTGCCTGCAAGGTAACCTAGATAGTCCAAGTGCCCGCTAGGTAATGTACATACTCCAAGTGCCCGCTAGGTAACCTAAATAATCCAAATGCCCGCTAGGGAAACTACATAGTCCAAGTGCCCGCTTGTTAACCTAGATAGTCCAAGTGCCTACTAGTAAACCTACATAATCCATGGGCCCGCTAGTTAACCTACATAGGTCAAGGGCCCGCTAGTTAACCTAGATCGTGCAAGTGTCCGCTAGTTAACCTATATACCAAGTGCCCGCTTCGTAACCTAGATAGTCCAAGGGCACGCTAGTTAACCTACATAGTACAAGTGCCCGCTAGGCAACCTAGATAGTCCAAATGCCCTCTAAGGCACCTACATAGTCCAAGTGCACGCTAGTTAACCTAGATTGTCCAAGTGCCCGCTAGTTAACCTAGATAGTCCAAGTGCCTGCTAGTAAACCTACATAATCCATGGGCCCGCTAGTTAACCTACATAGTGCTAGGGCCCGCTAGTTAACCTAGATCGTCCAAGTGTCCGCTAATTAACCTATATAGTCCAAGTGCCCGCTAGTTAACCTATATACCAAATGCCCGCTACGTAACCTACATAGTCCAAGTGACCGCTAAGGAACCTATATAGTCCAAGTGCACGCTAGTTAACCTAGATAGTCCAAGTGCCCGCTAGTAACCTAGATAGTCCAAGTGCCTGCTAGGTAACCTACATAGTGCAAGTGTCCGCTAGTTAACCTACATATTCCAAGTGCCCGCTAGTTAACATAGATAGTCCAAGTGCCCGCTAGGGAACGTACATAGTCCAAGTGCCCGCTAGGCAACTTAGATAGTGCAAGTGTCCGCTAGTTAACCTACATAGTTCAAGTACCCGCTAGGTAACCTAGATCGTCCAAGGGTCCCCTAGTTAGCCTACATAGACCAAGTGCCCGCTAGGTAACCTAGATAGTCCAAGTGCCTGTTCGGTAACCTAGATAGTCCAAGTGCCCTTTAGGGAACCTAGATAGTCCAAGGGCCCGCTAGTAAACCTACATAGTCCATGGGTCCTCTAGTTAACCTACATACTGCAAGTTTCCGCTACTTAACCTACATATCCCTAGTGCCCCATAGTTAACCTTCATAATCTAATTTCCCGGTAGCTAACCTAGGTAGTCCAAGGGCCCGCTAGTTGACCTACATAGTCCAAGTGCCAGCTAGGTAACCTAGATAGTACAAGTGCCCGCTAGGAAACCTAGATAGTCCAAGTGCACGCTAGTTAACCTACGTAGTCCACGTGCCCGCTAGTTAACCTATATATCACGTGCCAGCTACGTAACCTAGATAGTCCAAGGGCATGCTAGTTAACCTACATTGTACAAGTGCCCGCTAGGCAAACTAGATAGTCCAAGTGCCCGCTAAGGAACCTACATAGTCCAAGTGCACGCTAGTTAACCTAGATAGTCCAAGTGCCTTTTAGGGAACCTAGATAGTCCAAGGCCCCCCTAGTAAACCTACATAGTCCATGGGCCCGCTAGTTAACCTACATAGTGCAAGCGTCCGCTGGTTAACCTACATATTCCAAGTGCCCCCTAGTTAACCTACAAAATCTAAGTTCCCGTTAGCTAACCTAGGTAGTCCAAGGGCCCGCTAGTTGACCTACATAGTCCAAGTGCCAGCTAGGTAAACTAGATAGTACAAGTGCCCGCTAGGGAACCTAGATAGTCCAAGTGCCTGTTAGCTAGCCTAGATAGTCCAAGTGGCGGCTAGGTAACCTACATAGTCCATGTGCCCGTTCGTTAACCTAGATAATCCAAGTGCCCGCTAGGTAACCTAGACAGTCCAAGTGCCCGCTAGTTAACCTACATAGTCCAAGTGCCCGATAGGGAACCTACATAATCCAAGTACCCGCTAGGGAACCTACGTAGTCCAAGTGCCCGCTAGGCAACCTACATAGTCCAAGTGCCCGTTAGTTAACCTAGATAATCAAAGGGCCTGCTAGGTAACTTAGAGAGTCCAAGTGCCCACTAGGTAACCTACATAGTCCAAGTTCCCGCTTGGTAACCTTAATAGTCCAAATGCCCGCTAGGGAAACTACATAGTCCAAGTGCCCGCTAGTTAATCTATATAGTCCAAGTGCCTGCTAGTAAACCTACATAATCCATGGGCCCGCTAGTTAACCTAGATAGTCCAAGTGCCCGCTAGGTAGCCTAGATAGTCTATGTTACCACTAGTTAACCTAGATAGTCCAAGTGCCCGCTAGGAAACTAGATAGTCAAAGTGCCCGTTAGGTAACCTACATTGTCCAAGTTCCCGCTAGGTAACCTAGATAGTCCAAGTGGCCGTTACCTAACTTAGAGAGTCCAAGTGCCCACTAGGCAACATACATAGTCCAAGTGCCCGTTCGTTAACCTAGATTTCCAAGTGCCGGCTATGTAACCTAGACAGTCCAAGTGCCCGCTAGGAAACCTACATAGTCCAAGGCCCCGCTAGGTAACATAGATAGTCCAAGTGCCCGCTATGTAATCTAGAGTCCAAGTGCCCGCTAGTTAACCTACATAGTCAAAGTGCCTGCTAGGTAATCTAGATAGTCCAAGTGCCCGCTAGGTAACCTAAAATGTCCAAATGCCAGCTAGGGAAACTACATAGTCCAAGTGCCCGCTAGTTAACCTAGATAGTCCAAGTGCCCCCTAGTAAACTTACATAATCCATGGGCCCGCTAGTTAACCTACATAGTCCAAGCGCCAGCCATTTAACCTACATAGTCCAATTGCCCGCTAGGGATCATTCATAATCCTATTCCTGCTAGGTAACCTAGATAGTCCAAGGGCCTGCTAGTTAACCTACATAGTCCAAGAGCCCGCTAGGTAAACTACATAGTGCAAGTGTCCGCTAGTTAACCTACATAGTCCAAGTGCACGCTAGTTAACCTAGATAATCCAAGTGCCCGCTAGTTAACCTACATAGTGCAAGTGTCCGCTAGTTAACCTACGTAGTCCAAGGGTCCCCTAGTTAACCTAGATAGTCCAAGTACCCGCTAGGTAATTTACATTGTCCAAGTTCCTGCTAGGTAACCTAGATAGTCCAAGTGCCCGTTACCTAACCTAGATAGTCCAAGTGCCCACTAAGCAACCTACATAGTACAAGGGCCCACTAGTTGACCTAGATAGTCCAAGTGCCCGCTAGTTAACCTAGATAGTCCAAGTGCCCGCTAGTTAACTTAGATAGTCCATGTGCCCGCTAGGTAACCAAAGTAGTCCAAGTGCCCGCTAGGTAACCTACAAAGTCTAAGTGCCCGCTAAGGAATCTATATAGTCCAAATGCCCGCTAGGGAGCCTACATAATCCAAATGCCCGCTAGGTAACCTAGATAGTCCAAGGGCCCTCTAGGTAACCTACATAGTCCTAGTGCCCCCTAGTTAACCTACATTCTCCAAGTGCCCGATAAGGAGCCTACATAGTCCAAATGCCTGCTAGGTAACCTACATAGTCCAAATGCCCTCTAGTTAACCCACATAGTCCAAGGTCCGCTAGTTAACCTAGATAGTCCAAGTGCTCGCTAGTTAACCTACATAGTACAAGGGCCCGCTAGTTGACCTAGATAGTCCAATTGCCCGCTAGTTAACCTAGATAGTCCAAGTGCCCGCTAGGTAACCAAAGTTGTCCAAATGTCCAATAGGGATTCTACATAGTCCAAGTGCCCGCTAGGGAACCTCCATAGTCCAAGTGCCCGTGAGATAACCTAGATAGTCAAAGTGCCCGCTAGATAACCTAGATAGTCCAACAGCCCTCTAGGTAACCTACATACTCCAAGAACCTGCTAGGCAACGTAGATAGTTCAAGTGCCAGCTAGGTAACCTAGATAGTGCAAGTGCCCGCTAGGTAACCTACAAAGTCTAAGTGCCCGCTAGGTTATCTATATAGTCCAAATGCCCACCTGGGAACCTACATAGTCCAAGTGCCCGCTAGGTTACCTAGATAGTCCAACTGCCCTCTAGTTAACCTAGATCGTCCAAGTGCCCGCTAGTTAACCAACATAGTCCAAGGGCCCGCTAGTTAACCCACATAGTCCAAGGTCCGCTAGTTAACCTATATTGTCCAAGTGCTCGCTAGTTAACCTACATCGTACAAGGGCCCGCTAGTTGACTTAGATAGTCCAAGTGCCCGCTAGTTAACCTAGATAGTCCAAGTGCCCGCTAGGTAAACAAAGTAGTCCAAATGTCCAATACGGATCCTACATAGTCCAAGCGCCCATTAGGTAACCTACATAGTCCAAGTGCCCGTTCGTTAACCTAGATAATCCAAGTGCCTGCTAGGTAACCTAGACTCTCCAAGTGCCCGCTAGGTTACCTATATAGTCCAAGTGCCCGTTTGTTAACCTAGATAGTCCAAGTGCCCGCTAGGAAACCTACATAGTTCATGGGCCCGCTAGGTAACCTAGATAGTCCAAGTGCCGGCTAGGTAACCTAGAGTCCAAGTGCCCGCTATGTAACCTAGATAGTCAAAGTGCCCATTAGGTAACCTAGATAGTCAAAGTGCCCGTTAACTAACCTAGATAGTCCAAGTGCCCAGTAGGCAACCTACATAGTCCAAGAGCCCATTCGTTAACCTAGAAGTCCAAGTGCCCGCTAGGTAACGTAGACAGTCCAAGTGCCCGCTAGGTTACCTGCATATTCCAAGTGCCCGTTCGTTAACCTAGATAGTCCAAGTGCCCACTAGGTAATCTACATAATCCAAGTGCCCGCTAGGTAACCTACATAGGCCAAGTGCCCGCTAGGTAACCTAGATAGTCCAAGGGCCCGCTAGTTAACCTACATAGTCCAAGGGCTCACTTGTTAACTTTGATAGTCCAAGTGCCCACTAGTTAACCTAGATCGTCCAAGTGTCTGCTAGTTAACCTAGATTGTCCAAGTGCCTGCTAGTTAACCTACATAGTCCAAGGTTCCACTAGTTAACCTAGATAGTTCAGTGTCCTCTAGTTAACCTACATAGTCCAAGTGCCCGCTAGTTAACCTATATACCAAGTGCCCGCTACGTAACCTAGATAGTCCAAGGGCACGCTAGTTAACCTAGATAGTCCAAGTGCCTGCTGGTAACCTACATAGGACAAGTGTCCGCTAGTTAACCTACATATTACAAGTGCCCGCTAGTTAACATAGATAGTCCAAGTGACCGCTAGGGAACGTACATAGTCCTAGGGCCCGCTAGTTAACCTACATCTTCCCAGTGCCCGCTAGGAAACCCAGATAGTACATGTGCCCGCTAGTTAACCTAGATAGTTCAAGTACCCGCTAGGTAACCTAGATCGTCCAAGGGCCCCCTAGATAGCCTACATAGTCCAAGTGCCCGTTCGGTAACCTAGATAGTCCAAGTGCCATTTAGGGAACCTAGATAGTCCAAGGGCCCGCTAGTAAACCTACATAGTCCATGGGCCCGCTAGTTAACCTACATAGTGCAAGTTTCCGCTAGTTAACCTACATAATCTAATTTCCCGGTAGCTAACCTAGGTAGTTCAAGGGCCCGCTAGTTGACCTACATAGTCCAAGTGCCAGCCAGGTAACCTAGATAGTACAAGTGCCCGCTAGGGAACCTAAATAGTCCAAGTGCACGCTAGTTAACATAGATAGTCCAAGTGTCCGCTAGCTAACCTACAGAGTCCAACTGCCCGCTAGTTAACCTATATATCAAGTGCCCGCTACGTAACCTTGATAGTCCAAGGGCACGCTAGTTAACCTACATAGTACAAGTGCCCGCTATGCAACCTAGATAGTCCAAGTGCCGGCTAAGGAACTTACATAGTCCAAGTGCCCGCTAGGTAACTTAGATAGTACAAGTGCCCACTAGTTAACCTAGATAGTTCTAGTACCCGCTAGGTAACCTAGATCGTCCAAGGGCCCCCTAGTTAGCCTACATAGTCCAAGTGCCCGCTAGGTAACCTAGATAGTCCAAGTGCCCATTCGGTAACCTAGATAGTCAAAGTGCCCTTTAGGGAACCTAGATAGTCCAAGGTCCCGCTAGTAAACCTACATAGTCCATGGGCCCGCTAGTTAACCTACATAGTGCAAGTGTCCGCTAGTTAACCTACATATTCCAAGTGCCCCCTAGTTAACCTACATAATCTAAGTTCCCGTTAGCTAACCTGGGTAGTACAAGGGCCCGCTAGTTGACCTACATAGTCCAAGTGCCAGCTAGGTAACCTAGATAGTACAAGTGCCCGCTAAGGAACCTAGATAGTCCAAGTGCCTGTTAGCTAACCTAGATAGTCCAAGTGGCGGCTAGGCAATCTACATAGTCCAAGTGCCCGTTTGTTAACCTAGATAATCTAAGTGCCTGCTAGGTAACCTAGACAGTCCAAGTGCCCGCTAGTTAACCTACATGGTCCAAGTGCCCGATAGGGAACCTACATAATCCAAGTGCCCTTTAGGGAACCTAGATAGTCCAAGGGCCCGCTAGTAAACCTACATAGTCCATGGGCCCGTTAGTTAACCTACATAGTCCAAGTGCCCGATAGGGAACGTACATAATCCAAGTGCCCGCTAGGGAACCTACATAGTCCAAGTGCCCGCTAGGCAACCTACATAGTCCAAGTGCCCGTTAGTTAACCTAGATAATCAAAGTGCCTGCTAGGTAACTTAGATAGTCAAAGTGCCCACTAGGTAACCTACATAGTCCAAGTTCCCGCTTGGTAACCTTAATAGTTCCAATGCCCGCTAGGGAAACTACATAGTCCAAGTGCCCGCTAGTTAACCTAGATAGTCCAAATGCCTGCTAGTAAACCTACATAATCCATGGGCCCGCTAGTTAACCTAGATAGTCCAAATGCCCGCTAGGTAACCTAGATAGTCTAAATTCCCGCTAGTTAACCTAGATAGTCCAAGTGCCCGCTAGGCAACCTAGATAGTCAAAGTGCCCTTTAGGTAACCTACATTGTCCAAGTGCCCGCTAGATAACCTAGATAGTCCAAGTGCCCGTTACCTAACTTAGATAGTCCAAGTGCCCGCTAGGCAACATACATAGTCCAAGTGCCCGTTCGTTAACCTAGAAGTCCAAGTGCCCGCTATGTAACCTAGACAATCCAAGTGCCCGCTAGGTTACCGGCATAGTCCAAGTGCCCGTTCGTTAACCTAGATAGTCCAAGTGCCCGCTAGGCAACCTACATAGTCCAAGGGCCCGCTAGGTAACATAGATAGTCCAAGTGCCCGCTAGGTAACCTAGAGTCCATGTGCTCGCTAGTTAACCTACATAGTCCAAGTGCCCGCTAGGTAACCTAAATCGTCCAAGTGCCCGTAACCTAACCTAGATAGTCCAAGTGCCCGTTAGGCAACATACATAGTCCAAGTGCCCGTTCGTTAACCTAGAAGTCCAAGTGCCCCCTATGTAACCTAGACAATCCAAGTGCCCGTTCGTTAACCTAGATTGTCCAAGTTCCCGCTAGGGAACCTACATAATCCAAGTGCCCGCTAGGCAACCTACATAGTCCAAGTGCCCGTTAGTTAACCTAGATAGTCAAAGTTCCTGCTAGGTAACTGAGATAGTCCAAGTCCTCGCTAGGTAACCTAGATAGTCCAAGTGCCCGCTAGGTAACCTAGATAGTCCAAATGCCCGCTAGGGAAACTACATAGTCCAAGTGCCCGCTAGTTTGCCTAGATAGACCAAGTGCCTGCTAGTAAACCTACATAATCCATGGGCCCGCTAGTTAACCTACATAGTACAAGGGCCCGCTAGTTAACCTAGATCATATAAGTGTCCGCTAGTTAACCTACATAGTCCAAATGCCCGCTAGTTAACCTATATACCAAGTGCCCGCTACGTAACCTAGATAGTCCAAGGGCACGCTAGTTAGCCTACATAGTCCAAATGCCCGCTAGGTAACCTAGATAGTCCAAGTGCCCGTTCGGTAACCTAGATAGTCAAAGTGCCCTTTAGGGAACCTAGATAGTCCAAGGGCCCGCTAGTAAACCTACATAGTCCATGGGCCCGCTAGTTAACCTACATAGTGCAAGTGTCCGCTAGTTAACCTACATATTCCAAGTGCCCCCTAGTTAACCTACATAATCTAAGTTCCCGTTAGCTAACCTGGGTAGTCCAAGGGCCCGCTAGTTGACCTACATAGTCCAAGTGCCAGCTAGGTAACCTAGATAGTACAAGTGCCCGCTAGGGAACCTAGATAGTCCAAGTGCCTATTAGCTAACCTAGATAGTCCAAGTGGCGGCTAGGCAACCTACATAGTCCAAGTGCCCGTTCGTTAACCTAGATAATCCAAGTGACCGCTAGGTAACCTAGACAGTCCAAGTGCCCGCTAGTTAACCTACATAGTCCAAGTGCCCGATAGGGAACCTACATAATCCAAGTGCCCGCTAGGGAACCTACATAGTACAAGGGCCCTTTAGGGAGCCTAGATAGTCCAAGGGCCCGCTAGTAAACCTACATAGTCCATGGGCCCGCTAGTTAACCTACATAGTCCAAGTGCCCGATAGGGAACCTACATAATCCAAGTGCCCGCTAGGGAACCTACATAGTCCAAGTGCCCGCTAGGCAACCTACATAGTCCAAGTGCCCGTTAGTTAACCTAGATAATCAAAGTGCCTGCTAGGTATCTTAGATAGTCCAAGTGCCCACTAGGTAACCTACATAGTCCAAGTTCCCGCTTGGTAACCTTAATAGTCCAAATGCCCGCTAGGGAAACTACATATTCTAAGTGCCCGCTAGTTAACCTAGATTGTCCAAGTGCCTGCTAGTTAACCTACATAGTCCAAGGGTCCACTAATTAACCTAGATAGTCCAAGTGTCCTCTAGTTAACCTACATAGTCCAAGTGCCCGCTAGTTAACCTATATACCATGTGCCCGCTACGTAACCTAGATAGTCCAAGGGCCCTCTAGGTAACCTACATAGTCCTAGTGCCCCCTAGTTAACCTACATTCTCCAAGTGCCCGATAAGGAACCTACATAGTCCAAGTGCCCGCTAGGTAACCTTCATAGTCCAAATGCCCTCTAGTTAACCCACATAGTCCAAGTGCCCGCTAGGGAACTTACATAGTCCAAGGGCCCGCTAGGGAACCTACATTGTCCATGTTCCCGCTAGGTAACCTAGATAGTCCAAGTGCCCGTTAGATAACCTAGATAGTCCAAGTGCCCGCTAGGTAACCTAGATAGTCCAAGTGCCCGTTCGGTAACCTAGATAGTCCAAGTGCTCTTTAGGGAACATAGATAGTCCAAGGGCCCGCTAGTAAACCTACATAGTCCATGGGCCCGCTAGTTAACGTATATAGTGCAAGTGCCCCCTAGTTAACCTACATAATCTAAGTTCCCGTTAGCTAACCTAGGTAGTCCAAGGGCCCGCTAGTTGACCTACATAGTCCAAGTGCCAGCAAGGTAACCAAGATAGTACAAGTGCCCGCTAGGGAACCTAGATAGTCCAAGTGCCTGTTAGCTAACCTAGATAGTCCAAGTGGCGGCTAGGTAACCTACATAGTCCAAATGCCCTTTCGTTAACCTAGATAATCCAAGGGCCCGCTAGGTAACCTAGACAGTCCAAGTGCCCGCTAGTTAACCTACATAGTCCAAGTGCCCGATAGGATACCTACATAATCCAAGTGCCCGCTTAGGAACCTACATAGTCCAAGTTCTCTTTTGGGAACCTAGATAGTCCAAGGGCCCGCTAGTAAACCTACATAGTCCATGGGCCCGCTAGTTAAACTACATAGTCCAAGTGCCCGATAGGGAACCTACATAATCCATGTGCCCGCTAGGGAACCTACATAGTCCAAGTGCCCGCTAGGCAATCTACATAGTCCAAGTGCCCGTTAGTTAACCTAGATAATCAAAATGCCCGCTAGGGAAACTACATAGTCCAAGTGCCTGCTAGTTAACCTAGAGAGTCCAAGTGCCTGCTAGTAAACCTACATAATCCATGGGCCCGCTAGTTAACCTAGATAGTCCAAATGCCCGCTAGGTAACCTAGATAGTCAAAGTGCCCGTTAGGTAACCTACATTGTCCATGTTCCCGCTAGGTAACCTAGATAGTCCAAGTGCCCGTTACCTAACTTAGATAGTCCAAGTGCCCGCTAGGCAACATACATAGTCCAAGTGCCCGCTAGGTAACATAGAGTTCAAGTGCTCGCTAGTTAATCTACATAGTCCAAGTGCCCGCTATGTAACCTAGATAGTCAAAGTGCCCGTTAGGTAACCTAGATAGTCCAAGTGCCCGCTAGGTAACCAAAGTAGTCCAAATGTCCAATAGGGATCCTACATAGTCCAAGTGCCCGCTAGGTAACCTACATAGTCCAAGTGCCCGTTAGTTAACCTAGATAGTCCAAGTGCCTGCTAGGTAACCTAGACTGTCCAAGTGCCCGCTAGGTTACCTACATAGTCCAAGTGCCTGCTAGGTAACCTAGACTGTCCAAGTGCCCGCTAGGTTACCTACATAGTCCAAGTGCCCGTTCGTTAACCTAGATAGTCCAAGTGCCCGCTAGGAAACCTACATAGTCCAAGTGCCCGCTGGTAACCTAGATAGTCCAACAGCCCTCTAGGTAACCTACATACTCCAAGAACCTGCTAGGCAACGTAGATAGTTCAAGTGCCAGCTAGGTAACCTAGATAGTCCAAGTGCCCACTAGGTAACCTACAAAGTCTAAGTGCCCGCTAGGTTATCTATATAGTCCAAATGCCCGCCTGGGAACCTACATAGTCCAAGTGCCCGCTAGGTAACCTAGATAGTCCAAGTGCCCTCTAGTTAAGCTAGATCGTCCAAGTGCCCCCTAGTGAGCAACATAGTCCAAGGGCCCGCTAGGAAACCTACATAGTCCAAGTGCCCGCTGGTAACCTAGATAGTTCAACAGCCCTCCAGGTAACCTACATACTCCAAGAACCTGCTAGGCAACGTAGATAGTTCAAGTGCCAGCTAGGTAACCTAGATAGTCCAAGTGCCCACTAGGTAACCTACAAAGTCTAAGTGCCCGCTAGGTTATCTATATAGTCCAAATGCCCGCCTGGGAACCTACATAGTCCAAGTGCACGCTAGGTAACCTAGATAGTCCAAGTGCCCTCTAGTTAACCTAGATCGTCCAAGTGCCCCCTAGTTAACCAACATAGTCCAAGGGCCCACTAGTTAACCCACATAGTCCAAGGTCCGCTAGTTAACCTAGATAGTCCAAGTGCTTGCTAGTTAACCTACATAGTACAAGGGCCCGCTAGTTGACCTAGATAGTCCAAGTGCCCGCTAGTTAACCTAGATAGTCCAAGTGCCCGTTCGTTAACCTAGATAGTCCAAGTACCTGCTAGGTAACCTAGACTGTCCAAGTGCCCGCTAGATTACCTACATAGTCCAAGTGCCCGTTCGTTAACCTAGATAGTCCAAGTGCCCACTAGGTAACCTACATAGTCCAAGTGCCTGCTAGGTAACCTATATAGTCCAAGTGCCCGCTAGGTAACCTAGATAGTCCAAGGGCCCGCTAGTTAACCTACATAGTCCAAGGGCTCACTTGTTAACTTTGATAGTCCAAGTGCCCGCTAGTTAACCTAGATTGTCCAAGTGCCCGCTAGTTAACCTAGATTGTCCAAGTGCCTGCTAGTTAACCTACATAGTCCAAGGGTCCACTAGTTAACCTAGATAGTCCAAGTGTGCTCTAGTTAACCTACATAGTCCAAGTGCCCGCTAGTTAACCTATATACCAAGTGCCCGCTACGTAACCTAGATAGTCCAAGGGCACGCTAGTTAACCTACATAGTCCAAGAGCCCGCTAGGCAACCTAGATAGTCCTAGTGCCCGCTAAGGAACCTACATAGTCCAAGTGCACGCTAGTTAACCCAGATAGTCCAAGTGCCCGCTAGTTAACCTAGATAGTCCAAGAGCCTGCTAGGTAACCTACATAGTGCAAGTGTCCGCTACTTAAACTACATATTCCAAGTGCCCGCTAGTTAACATAGATAGTCCAAGTGCCCGCTAGGGAACCTAGATAGTCCATGGGCCCGCTAGTTAACCTACATAGTGCAAGTGTCCGCTAGTTAACCTACATATTCCAAGTGCCCTCTAGTTAACCTACATAATCTAAGTTCCCGTTAGCAAACCTAGGTAGTCCAAGGGCCCGCTAGTTGACCTACATAGTCCAAGTGCCAGCTAGGTAAGCTAGATAGTACAAGTGCCCGCTAGGGAACCTAGATAGTCCAAGTGCACGCTAGTTAACCTAGATAGTCCAAGTGTCCGCTAGTTAACTTACATAGTCTAAGTGCCTGCTAGTTAACCTATATACCAAGTGCCCGCTACGTAACCTAGATAGTCCAAGGGCACTCTAGTTAACCTACATAGTACAAGTGCCCGCTAGGCAACCTAGATAGTCCACGTGCCTTCTAAGGAACCTACATAGTCCAAGTGCACGCTAGTTAACCTAGATAGTCCAAGTGCCCACTAGTTAACCTAGATAGTCCAAGTGCCTGCTAGGTATCCTACATAGTGCAAGTGTCCGCTAGTTAACCTACATATTCCAAGTGCCCACTAGTTAACATAGATAGTCCAAGAGCACGCTAGGGAACTTACATAGTCCAAGTGCCCGCTAGGTAACTTAGATAGTTCTAGTACCCGCTAGGTAACCTCGATCGTCCAAGGGCCCCCATAGTTAGCCTACATAGTCAAAGTGCCGGCTAGTTAACCTAGATAATCCAAGTGCCCGCTCGGTAACCTAGATAATCCAAGTGCCTTTTAGGGAACCTAGATAGTCCAAGGGCCCGCTAGTAACCTATATAGTCCATGGGCCCGCAAGTTAACCTACATAGTGCAAGTGTCCGCTAGTTAACCTACATATTCCAAGGGCCCCCTAGTTAACCAACATAATCTAAGTTCCCGTTAGCTAACCTAGGTAGTCCAGGGGCCCGCTAGTTGACCTACATAGTCCAAGTGCCAGGTAGGGAACCTAGATAGTCCAAGTGCCTGTTAGCTAACCTAGATAGTCCAAGTGGCGGCTAGGTAACCTACATAGTCCAAGTGCCCGTTCGTTAACCTAGATAATCCAAGTGCCCGCTAGGTAACCTAGACAGTCCAAGTGCCCGCTAGTTAACCTAGATAGTTCTAGTACCCGCTAGGTAACCTCGATCGTCCAAGGGCCCCCATAGTTAGCCTACATAGTCAAAGTGCCGGCTAGTTAACCTAGATAATCCAAGTGCCCGCTCGGTAACCTAGATAATCCAAGTGCCTTTTAGGGAACCTAGATAGCCCAAGGGCCCGCTAGTAACCTATATAGTCCATGGGCCCGCTAGTTAACCTACATAGTGCAAGTGTCCGCTAGTTAACCTACATATTCCAAGGGCCCCCTAGTTAACCAACATATCTAAGTTCCCGTTAGCTAACCTAGGTAGTCCAGGGGCCCGCTAGTTGACCTACATAGTCCAAGTGCCAGGTAGGGAACCTAGATAGTCCAAGTGCCTGTTAGCTAACCTAGATAGTCCAAGTGGCGGCTAGGTAACCTACATAGTCCAAGTGCCCGTTCGTTAACCTAGATAATCCAAGTGCCCGCTAGGTAACCTAGACAGTCCAAGTGCCCGCTAGTTAACCTACATAGTCCAAGTGCCCGATAGGGAACCTACATAATCCAAGTGCCCGCTAGGGAACCTACATAGTCCAAGTGCCCGCTAGGCAACCTACATAGTCCAAGTGCCCGTTAGTTAACCTAGATAATCAAAGTGCCTGCTAGGTAACTGAGATAGTCCAAGTGCCCACTAGGTAACCTAAATAGTCCAAGTTCCCGCTTGGTAACCTCAATAGTCCAACTGCCCGCTATGGAAACTACATAGTCCAAGTGCCCGCTAGTTAACCTAGATAGTCCAAGTGCCTGCTAGTAAACCTACATAATCCATGGGCCCGCTAGTTAACCTACATAGTACAAGGGCCCGCTCATTTACCTAGATCGTGCAAGTGTCCGCTAGTTAACCTAGATAGTCCAAGTGCCCGCTAGTTAACCTAGATAGTCCAAGTGTCATCTAGGGATCCTTCATAATCCAAGTGCCTGCTAGGTAACCTAGATAGTCCAAGTGCCCGCTAGTTAACCTAGACAGTCCTAGTTCCCGTTAGTTAACCTAGATAGTCCAAGTGCCCACTAGGGGACGTACATAGTCCAAAAGCCCGCTAGGTAACCTAGATAGTCTTTGTTCGCGCTAGGGTATGTACATAGTCAAAGTGCCTGCTAGGAAACCTAGATAGTCCAAGTGCCCGCTAGTTAACCTACATAGTCCAAGGGCCCGCTAGTTAACCTACACAGTCCAAGGTCTGCTAATTAACCTAGATAGCAAAGTGCCCGCTAGGTAACCTAGACAGTCCAAGTGCCCGCTAGGTTACCTACATAGTCCAAGTGCCCTCTAGGTAACCTACATAGTCAAAGGGACCACTAGGTAACCTAGATAGTCCAAGTGCCTGCCAGGTAACCTAGATAGTCTAAGTTCCCGCTAGTTAACCTAGATAGTCCAAATGCCCTCTAGGTAACGTAGATAGTCAAAGTGCCCATTAGGTAACCTACATTGTCCAAGTTCCCGCTAGGTAACCTAGATAGTCCAAGTGCCCGTTAACTAACTTAGATAGTCCAAGTGCCCGGTAGGCAACATACATAGTCCAAGTGCCCGTTCGTTAACCTAGAAGTCCAAGAGCCCGCTATGTAACCTAGACAGTCTATGTGCCCGCTAGGTTACCTGCATAGTCCAAGTGCCCGTTCGTTAACCTAGATAGTCCAAGTGCCCGCTAGGGAACCTATATAGTCCAAGTGCTATCTAGGTAACCTAGATAGTCCAAGTGCTTGCTCGGTAACCTACATAGTCCAAGTGCCCGTTCGTTAACCTAGATAGTCCAAGTGCCCGCTAGGTAACCTATATAGTCCAAGTGCCCGCTAGTTAACCTTGATAGTCCAAGTGCCCGCTAGTTAACCTACATAGTCCAAGTGCCAGCTAGGTAACCTAGATAGTGAAAGTGCCCGTTAGGTAACCGAGATAGTCCAAGTGCCTGCTAGTTAACCTACATTATACAAGTTCCCGCTAGGTAACCTAGAAAGTCCAAGTGCCCGTAACCTAACCTAGATAGTCCAAGTGCCCGCTAGGCAACATACATAGTCCAAGTGCCCGTTCGTTAACCTAGAAGTCCAAGTGCCCGCTATGTAACCTAGACAGTCCAAGTGCCAGCTAGGTTACCTGCATAGCCCAAGTGTCCGTTCGTTAACCTAGAAGTCGAAGTGCCCGCTAGGCAACCTATATACTCCAAGTGCTATCTAGGTAACCTAGATAGTCCAAGGGCCCACTAGTTAACCTACATAGTCCAAGGGCTCGCTTGTTAACTTTGATAGTCCAATTGCCCGTTAGTTAACCTAGATCGTCCAAGTGCCAGCTAGTTAACCTAGATCGTCCAAGTGTCCTCTAGTTAACCTACATAGTCCAAGTGCCCGATAGGGAACCTACATAATCCAAGTTTCCGCTAGGCAACCTACATAGTCCATGTGCCCGTTAGTTAACCTAGATAGTCAAAGTGCCTGCTAGGTAAGGTAGATAGTCCAAGTGCTCGCTAGGTAACCTAGATAGTCCAAGTGCCCGCTAGGTAACCTAGATAGTCCAAATGCCCGCTGGGAAACTACATAGTCCAAGTTCCCGCTAGTTTGCCTAGATAGTCCAAGTGCCTGCTAGTAACCTACATAATCCATGGGCCCGCTAGTTAACCTACATAGTACAAGGGCCCGCTGGTTAACCTAGATCGTGTAAGTGTCCGCTGGTTAACCTACATAGTCCAAATGCCCGCTAGTTAACCTATATAGCAAGTGCCCGCTACATAACCTAGATAGTCCAAGGGCACGCTAGTTAACCTACCTAGTACAAGTGACCGCTAGGCAACCTAGATAGTCCAAGTGCCCTCTAAGGAACCTACATAGTCCAAGTGCCCGCTAGTTAACCTAGATAGTCCAAATGCCTGCTAGGTAACCGACATAGTGCAAGTGTCCGCTAGTTAACCTACATATTCCAAGTGCCCGCTAGTTAACCTAGATCGTCCAAGTGCCCGCTAGGGATCCTTCATAATCCAAGTGCCTGCTAGGTAACCTAGATAGTCCAAGTGCCCGCTAGTTAACCTAGATAGTCCTAGTGCCTGTTAGTTAACCTAGATAGTCCACGTGCCCACTAGGGGACGTACATAGTCCAAGTGCCCGCTAGGTAAGCTAGATAGTCCAAAAGCGCGCTAGGGTATGTACATAGTCCAAGTGCCTGCTAGGAAACCTAGATAGTCCAAGTGCCCCCTAGTTAACCTACATAGCCCAAGGGCCTGCTAGTTAACCTACATAGTCCAAGGTCTGCTAGTTAACCTAGGTAGTCAAAGTGCCCGCTAGGTCACCTAGACAGTCCAAGTGCCCGCTACGTTACCTACATAGTCGAAGTGCCCGTTCGTTAACCTAGATAGTCCAAGTGCCCGCTAAGTAACCTACATAGTCCAAGGGACCGCTAGGTAACCTAGATAGTCCAAGTGCCCGCTAGGTAACCTAGATAGTCTAAGTTCCCGCTAGTTAACCTAGATAGTCCAAGTGCCCGCTAGGTAACCTAGATAGTCAAAGTGCCCGTTAGGTAACCTACATTGTCCAAGTTCCCACTAGGTAACCTAGATAGTCCAAGTGCCAGTTACCTAACTTAGATAGTCCAAGTGCCCGCTAGGCAACATACATAGTCCAAGTGCCCGTTCGTTAACCTAGAAGTCCAAGAGCCCGCTATGTAACCTAGACAGTCCAAGTGCCCGCTAGGTTACCTGCATAGTCCAAGTGCCCGTTCGTTCACCTAGATAGTCCAAGTGCCCGCTAGGGAACCTATTTAGTCCAAGTGCTATCTAGGTAACCTAGATAGTCCAAGTGCTTGCTAGGTAACCTGCATAGTCCTAGTGCCCCCTAGTTAACCTACATTCTCCAAGTGCCCGATAAGGAACCTACATAGTCCAATTGCCCGCTGGGTAACCTTCATAGTCCAAATGCCCTCTAGTTAACCCACATAGTCCAAGTGCCCGCTAGGGAACTTACATAGTCCAAGGGCCCGCTAGGGAACCTACATAGTCCAAGTGCCCTTTAGTTAACCTAGATAGTCCAAGTGCCCGCTAGGTAACCTAGATAGTCCAAGTGCCCGTTCGGTAACCTAGATAGTCCAAGTGCCCTTTAGGGAACCTAGATAGTCCAAGGGCCCGCTAGTAAACCTACATAGTCTATGTGCCCGCTAGTTAACCTTCATAGTGCAATTTTCCGCTAGTTAACCTACATAATCTAAGTTCCCGTTAGCTAACCTAGGTAGTTCAAGGGCCCACTAGTTGACCTACATAGTCCAAGTGCCAGCTAGGTAACCTAGATAGTACAAGTGCCCGCTAGGGAACCTAAATAGTCCAAGTGCACGCTAGTTAACATAGATAGTCCAAGTGTCCGGTAGTTAACCTACATAGTCCAAGAGCCCGCTAGTTAACCTATATATCAAGTGCCCGCTACGTAACCTAGATAGTCCAAGGGCACGCTAGTTAACCTACATAGTACAAGTGCCCGCTAGGCAACCTAGATAGTCCAAGTGCCCGCTAAGGAACCTACATAGTCCAAGTGCCCGCTAGGTAACTTAGATAGTGCAAGTGCCCGTTAGTTAACCTAGATAGTTCTAGTACCCGCTAGGTAACCTAGATCGTCCAAGGGCCCCCTAGTTAGCCTATATAGTCCAAGTGCCCGCTAGGTAACCTAGATAGTCCAAGTGCCTGTTCGGTAACCTAGATAGTCAAAGTGCCCTTTAGGGAACCTAGATAGTCCAAGGGCCCGCTAGTAAACCTACATAGTCCATGGGCCCGCTAGTTAACCTACATAGTGCAAGTGTCCGCTAGTTAACCTACATATTCCAAGTGCCCCCTAGTTAACCTACATAATCTAAGTTCCTGTTAGCTAACCTGGGTAGTCCAAGGGCCCGCTAGTTGACCTACATAGTCCAAGTGCCAGCTAGGTAACCTAGATAGTACAAGTGCCCGCTAGGGAACCTAGATAGTCCAAGTGCCTGTTAGCTAACCTAGATAGTCCAAGTGGCGGCTAGGCAACCTACATAGTCCATGTGCCCGTTCGTTAACCTAGATAATCCAAGTGCCCGCTAGGTAACCTAGATAGTCCAAGTGCCCGCTAGTTAACCTACATAGTCCAAGTGCCCGATAGGGAACCTACATAATCCAAGTGCCCGCTAGGGAACCTACATAGTCCAAATGCCCTTTAGGGAACCTAGATAGTCCAAGGGCCCGCTAGTAAACCTACATAGTCCATGGGCCCGCTAGTTAACCTACATAGTCCAAGTGCCCGATAGGGAACCTACATAATCCAAGTGCCCGCAAGGGAACCTACATAGTCCAAGTGCCCGCTTGGCAACCTACAAAGTCCAAGTGCCCGTTACTTAACCTAGATAATCAAAGTGCCTGCTAGGTAACTTAGATAGTCCAAGTGCCCACTAGGTAACCTACATAGTCCAAGTTCCCGCTTGGTAACCTTAATAGTCCAAATGCCCGCTAGGGAAACTACATATTCCAATGCCCGCTAGTTAACCTAGATAGTCCAAGTGCCCGCTAGGTAACCTAGATAGTCTAAATTCCCGCTAGTTAACCTAGATAGTCCAAGTGCTCGCTAGGTAACCTAGATAGTCAAAGTGCCCTTTAGGTAAACTACATTGTCCAAGTTCCCGCTAGGTAACCTAGAGAGTCCAAGTGCCCGTTAACTAAATTAGATAGTCCAAGTGCCCGCTAGGCAACATACATAGTCCAAGTGCCCGTTCGTTAACCTAGAAGTCCAAGTGCCCTCTATGTAACCTAGACAATCCAAGTGCCCGCTTGGTTACCTGCATAGTCCAAGTGCCCGTTCGTTAACCTAGATAGTCCAAGTGCCCGCTAGGCAACGTACATAGTCCAAGGGCCCGCTAGGTAACCTAGATAGTCCAAGTGCCTGCTAGTAAACCTACATAATCCATGGGCCCGCTAGTTAACCTACATAGTACAAGGGCCCGCTCATTTACCTAGATCGTGCAAGTGTCCGCTAGTTAACCTAGATAGTCCAAGTGCCCGCTAGTTAACCTAGATAGTCCAAGTGTCCGCTAGGGATCCTTCATAATCCAAGTGCCTGCTAGGTAACCTAGATAGTCCAAGTGCCCGCTAATTAACCTAGACAATCCTAGTTCCCGTTAGTTAACCTAGATAGTCCAAGTGCCCACTAGGGGACGTACATAGTCCAAGTGCCCGCTAGGTAACCTAGATAGTTCTTGTTTGCGCTAGGGTATGTACATAGTCAAAGTGCCTGCTAGGAAACCTAGATAGTCCAAGTGCCCGCTAGTTAACCTACATAGTCCAAGGGCCCGCTTGTTAACCTACACAGTCCAAGGTCTGCTAATTAACCTAGATAGTCAAAGTGCCCGCTAGGTAACCTAGACAGTCCAAGTGCCCGCTAGGTTACCTACATAGTCCAAGTGCCCTCTAGGTAACCTACATAGTCAAAGGGACCACTAGGTAACCTAGATAGTCCAAGTGCCTGCTAGGTAACCTAGATAGTCTAAGTTCCCGCTAGTTAACCTAGATAGTCCAAATGCCCTCTAGGTAACGTAGATAGTCAAAGTGCCCATTAGGTAACCTACATTGTCCAAGTTCCCGCTAGGTAACCTAGATAGTCCAAGTGCCCGTTAACTAACTTAGATAGTCCAAGTGCCCGGTAGGCAACATACATAATCCAAGTGCCCGTTCGTTAACCTAGAAGTCCAAGAGCCCGCTATGTATCCTAGACAGTCCAAGTGCCCGCTAGGTTACCTGCATAGTCCAAGTGCCCGTTCGTTAACCTAGATAGTCCAAGTGCCCGCTAGGGAACCTATATAGTCCAAGTGCTATCTAGGTAACCTAGATAGTCCAAGTGCATGCTCGGTAACCTACATAGTCCAAGTGCCCGTTCGTTAACCTAGATAGTCCAAGTGCCCGCTAGGTAACCTATATAGTCCAAGTGCCCGCTAGTTAACCTACATAGTCCAAGTGCCAGCTAGGTAACCTAGATAGTGAAAGTGCCCGTTAGGTAACCGAGATAGTCCAAGTGCCTGCTAGTTAACCTACATTGTACAAGTTCCCGCTAGGTAACCTAGAAAGTCCAAGTGCCCGTAACCTAACCTAGATAGTCCAAGTGCCTGCTAGGCAACATACATAGTCCAAGTGCCCGTTCGTTAACCTAGAAGTCCAAGTGCCCGCTATGTAACCTAGACAGTCCAAGTGCCAGCTAGGTTACCTGCATAGCCCAAGTGCCCGTTCGTTAACCTAGAAGTCGAAGTGCCCGCTAGGGAACCTATATACTCCAAGTGCTATCTAGGTAACCTAGATAGTCCAAGGGCCCACTAGTTAACCTACATAGTCCAAGGGCTCGCTTGTTAACTTTGATAGTCCAATTGCCCGTTAGTTAACCTAGATCGTCCAAGTGCCAGCTAGTTACCCAAATCGTCCAAGTGTCCTCTAGTTAACCTACATAGTCCAAGTGCCCGATAGGGAACCTACATAATCCAAGTTTCCGCTAGGCAACCTAAATAGTCCATGTGCCCGTTAGATAACCTAGATAGTCAAAGTGCCTGCTAGGTAAGGTAGATAGTCCAAGTGCTCGCTAGGTAACCTAGATAGTCTAAGTGCCCGCTAGGTAACCTAGATAGTCCAAATGCCCGCTAGGGAAACTACATAGTCCAAGTTCCCGCTAGTTTGCCTAGATAGTCCAAGTGCCTGCTAGTAACCTACATAATCCATGGGCCCGCTAGTTAACCTACATAGTACAAGGGCCCGCTGGTTAACCTAGATCGTGTAAGTGTCCGCTGGTTAACCTACATAGTCCAAATGCCCGCTAGTTAACCTATATACCAAGTGCCCGCTACGTAACCTAGATAGTCCAAGGGCACGCTAGTTAACCTACCTAGTACAAGTGACCGCTAGGCAACCTAGATAGTCCAAGTGCCCGCTAAGGAACCTACATAGTCCAAGTGCCCGCTAGTTAACCTAGATAGTCCAAATGCCTGCTAGGTAACCGACATAGTGCAAGTGTCCGCTAGTTAACCTACATATTCCAAGTGCCCGCTAGTTAACATAGATAGTCCAAGTGCCCGCTAGGGAACGTACATAGTCCAAGTGCCCGCTAGGTAACTTAGATAGTGCAAGTGCCCGCTAGTTAACCTAGATAGTTCTAGTACCCGCTAGGTAACCTCGATCGTTCAAGGGCCCCCTAGTTAGCCTACATAGTCCAAGTGCCCGCTAGATAACCTAGATAGTCCAAGTGCCCGTTCGATAACCTAGATAGCCCAAGTGCCCTTCAGGGAACCTAGATAGTCCAAAGGCTCTCTAGTAAACCTACATAGTCCATGGGCCCGCTAGTTAACCTACATAGTGCAAGTGTCCGCTAGTTAACCTACATATTCCAAGTGCCCGCTAGGGAACCTACATAGTCCAAGCGCCCGCTAGGCAACCTACATAGTCCAAGTGCCCGTTAGTTAACCTAGATAATCAAAGTGCCTGCTAGGTAACTTAGATAGTCCATGTGCCCACTAGGTAACCTACATAGTCCAAGTTCCCGCTTGGTAACCTTAATAGTCCAAATGCCCGCTAGGGAAAATACATAGTCAAAGTGTCCGCTAGTTAACCTAGATAGTCCAAGTGCCTGCTAGTAAACCTACGTAATCCATGGACCCGCTAGTTAACCTACATAGTGCAAGGGCCCGCTAGTTAACCTAGATCGTGCAAGTGTCCGCTTGTTAACCTACATAGTCCAAGTGCCCGCTAGTTAACCTAGATAGTCCAAGTGCCCGCTAGGGATCCTTCATAATCCAAGTGCCGGCTAGGTAACCTAGATAGTCCAAGTGCCCGCTAGTTAACCGAGATAGTCCTAGTGCCCGTTAGTTAACCTAGATAGTCCACGTGCCCACTAGGGGACGTACATAGTCCAAGTGCCCGCTAGGTAAGCAAGATAGTCCAAAAGCGCGCTAGGGTATGTATATAGTCCAAGTGCCTGCTAGGAAACCTAGATAGTCCAAGTGCCCCCTAGTTAACCTACATAGTCCAAGGGCCCGCTAGTTAACCTACATAGTCCAAGGTCTGCTAGTTAACCTATTTAGTCAAAGTGCCCGCTAGGTCACCTAGACAGTCCAAGTGCCCGCTAGGTTACCTACATAGTCAAAGTGCCCGTTCGTTAACCTAGATAGTCCAAGTGCCCGCTAAGTAACCTACATAGTCCAAGGGACCGCTAGGTAACCTAGATAGTCCAAGTGCCCGCTAGGTAACCTAGATAGTCTAAGTTCCCGCTAGTTAACCTAGATAGTCCAAGTGCCCGCTAGGTAACCTAGATAGTCAAAGTGCCCGTTAGGTAACCTACATTGTCCAAGTTCCCACTAGGTAACCTAGATAGTCCAAGTGCCCGTTACCTAACTTAGATAGTCCAAGTGCCCGCTAGGCAACATACATAGTCCAAGTGCCCGTTCGTTAACCTAGAAGTCCAAGAGCCCGCTATGTAACCTAGACAGTCCAAGTGCCCGCTAGGTTACCTGCGTAGTCCAAGTGCCCGTTCGTTCACCTAGATAGTCCAAGTGCCCGCTAGGGAACCTATATAGTCCAAGTGCTATCTAGGTAACCTAGATAGTCCAAGTGCTTGCTAGGTAACCTGCATAGTCCTAGTGCCCCCTAGTTAACCTACATTCTCCAAGTGCCCGATAAGGAACCTACATAGTCCAAGTGCCCGCTGGGTAACCTTCATAGTCCAAATGCCCTCTAGTTAACCCACATAGTCCAAGTGCCCGCTAGGGAACTTACATAGTCCAAGGGCCCGCTAGGGAACCTACATAGTCCAAGTGCCCGTTAGTTAACCTAGATAGTCCAAGTGCCCGCTAGGTAACCTAGATAGTCTAAGTTCCCGCTAGTTAACCTGGATAGTCCAAGTGCCCGCTAGGTAACCTAGATAGTCCAAGTGCCCGTTCGGTAACCTAGATAGTCCAAGTGCCCTTTAGGGAACCTAGATAGTCCAAGGGCCCGCTAGTAAACCTACATAGTCTATGTGCCCGCTAGTTAACCTTCATAGTGCAAGTTTCCGCTAGTTAACCTACATAATCTAATTTCCCGGTAGCTAACCTAGGTAGTTCAAGGGCCCGCTAGTTGACCTACATAGTCCAAGTGCCAGCAAGGTAACCTAGATAGTACAAGTGCCCGCTAGGGAACCTAAATAGTCCAAGTGCACGCTAGTTAACATAGATAGTCCAAGTGTCCGGTAGTTAACCTACATAGTCCAAGTGCCCGCTAGTTAACCTATATATCAAGTGCCCGCTACGTAACCTAGATAGTCCAAGGGCACGCTAGTTAACCTACATAGTACAAGTGCCCGCTAGGCAACCTAGATAGTCCAAGTGCCCGCTAAGGAACCTACATAGTCCAAGTGCCCGCTAGGTAACTTAGATAGTGCAAGTGCCCGTTAGTTAACCTAGATAGTTATAGTACCCGCTAGGTAACCTAGATCGTCCAAGGGCCCCCTAGTTAGCCTATATAGTCCAAGTGCCCGCTAGGTAACCTAGATAGTCCAAGTGCCTGTTCGGTAACCTAGATAGTCAAAGTGCCCTTTAGGGAACCTAGATAGTCCAAGGGCCCGCTAGTAAACCTACATAGTCCATGTGCCCGCTAGTTAACCTACATAGTGCAAGAGTCCGCTAGTTAACCTACATATTCCAAGTGCCCCCTAGTTAACCTACATAATCTAAGTTCCTGTTAGCTAACCTGGGTAGTCCAAGGGCCCGCTAGTTGACCTACATAGTCAAGTGCCAGCTAGGTAACCTAGATAGTACAAGTGCCCGCTAGGGAACCTAGATAGTCCAAGTGCCTGTTAGCTAACCTAGATAGTCCAAGTGGCGGCTAGGCAATCTACATAGTCCAAGTGCCCGTTCGTTAACCTAGATAATCCAAGTGCCCGCTTGGTAACCTAGATAGTCCAAGGGCACGCTAGTTAACCTACATAGTCCAAGTGCCCGATAGGGAACCTACATAATCCAAGTGCCCGCTAGGGAACCTACATAGTCCAAATGCCCTTTAGGGAACCTAGATAGTCCAAGGGCCCGCTAGTAAACCTACATAGTCCATGGGCCCGCTAGTTAACCTACATAGTCCAAGTGCCCGATAGGGAACCTACATAATCCAAGTGCCCGCAAGGGAACCTACATAGTCCAAGTGCCAGCTTGGCAACCTACAAAGTCCAAGTGCCCGTTAGTTAACCTAGATAATCAAAGTGCCTGCTAGGTAACTTAGATAGTCCAAGTGCCCACTAGGTAACCTACATAGTCCAAGTTCCCGCTTGGTAACCTTAATAGTCCAAATGCCCGCTAGGGAAACTACATATTCCAATGCCCGCTAGTTAACCTAGATAGTCCAAATGCCTGCTAGTAAACCTACATAATCCTTGGGCCCGCTAGTTAACCTAGATAGTCCAAGTGCCCGCTACGTAACCTAGATAGTCTAAATTCCCGCTAGTTAACCTAGATAGTCCAAGTGCTCGCTAGGTAACCTAGATAGTCAAAGTGCCCTTTAGGTAACCTACATTGTCCAAGTTCCCGCTAGGTAACCTAGAGAGTCCAAGTGCCCGTTAACTAAATTAGATAGTCCAAGTGCCGGCTAGGCAACATACATTGACCAAGTGCCGGTTCGTTAACCTAGAAGTCCAAGTGCCCGCTATGTAACCTAGACAATCCAAGTGCCCGCTTGGTTACCTGCATAGTCCAAGTGCCCGTTCGTTAACCTAGATAGTCCAAGTGCCCGCTAGGCAACGTATATAGTCCAAGGGCCCGCTAGGTAACAGAGATAGTCCATGTGCCCGCTAGGTAACCTAGAGTCCAAGTGCTCGCTAGTTAACCTACATAGTCCAAGTGCCCGCTATGTAACCTAGATAGTCCAAGTGCCCGCTAGGTAACTTACATTGTCCAAGTTCCCGCTAGGTAACCTACATAGTCCAAGTGCCCGCTATGTAACCTAGATAGTCCAAGTGCCCGCTAGGTAACTTACATTGTCCAAGTTCCCGCTAGGTAACCTAGATAGTCCAAGTGCCCGTTACCTAACCTAGATAGTCCAAGTGCCCACTAAGCAACCTACATAGTACAAGGGCCCGCTAGTTGACCTAGATAGTCCAAGTGCCCGCTAGTTAACCTAGATAGTCCAAGTGCCCGCTAGTTAACCTAGATAGTCCAAGTGCCCCTTAGGTAATCAAAGTAGTCCAATTGCCCGCTAGGTAACCTACAAAGTCTAAGTGCCCGCTAAGGAATCTATATAGTCCAAATGCCCGCTCGGAAGCCTAGATAGTCCAAGGGCCCGTTACCTAACCTAGATAGTCCAAGTGCCCACTAAGCAACCTACATAGTACAAGGGCCCGCTAGTTGACCTAGATAGTCCAAGTGCCCGCTAGTTAACCTAGATAGTCCAAGTGCCCGCTAGTTAACCTAGATAGTCCAAGTGCCCCTTAGGTAATCAAAGTAGTCCAATTGCCCGCTAGGTAACCTACAAAGTCTAAGTGCCCGCTAAGGAATCTATATAGTCCAAATGCCCGCTCGGAAGCCTAGATAGTCCAAGGGCCCTCTAGGTAAACTACATAGTCCTAGTGCCCCCTAGTTAACCTACATTCTCCATGTGCCCGATAAGGAACCTACATAGTCCAAATGCCCTCTAGTTAACCCACATAGTCCAAGTGCCCACTAGGTAACCTAGAGTCCAAGTGCTCGCTAGTTAACCTACATAGTCCAAGTGCCCGCTATGTAACCTAGATAGTCCAAGTGCCCGCTAGGTAACTTTCATTGTCCAAGTTCCCGCTAGTTAACCTACATAGTCCAAATGCCCGCTAGTTACCCTATATACCAAGTGCCCGCTACGTAACCTAGATAGTCCAAGTGCCCGCTAAGGAACTTACTTAGTCCAAGTGCACGCTAGTTAACCTACATAGTCCAAGTGCCCGCTAGTTAACCTAGATATTCCAAATGCCTGCTAGGTAACCGACATAGTGCAAGTGTCCGCTAGTTAACCTACATATTCCAAGTGCCCGCTAGTTAACATAGATAGTCCAAGTGCCCGCTAGGGAACTTACATAGTCCAAGTGCCCGCTAGGGAACGTACATAGTCCAAGTGCCCGCTAGGTAACTTAGATAGTGCAAGTGCCCGCTAGTTAACCTAGATAGTTCTAGTACCCGCTAGGTAACCTCGATCGTTCAAGGGCCCCCTAGTTAGCCTACATAGTCCAAGTGCCCGCTAGATAACCTAGATAGTCCAAGTGCCCGTTCGGTAACCTAGATAGCCCAAGTGCCCTTTAGGAAACCTAGATAGTCAAAAGGCCCTCTAGTAAACCTACATAGTCCATGGGCCCGCTAGTTAACCTACATAGTGCAAGTGTCCGCTAGTTATCCTACATATTTCAAGTGCCCGCTAGGGAACCTACATAGTCCAAGTGCCCGCTAGGCAACCTACATAGTCCAAGTGCCCGTTAGTTAACCTAGATAATCAAAGTGCCTGCTAGGTAACTTAGATAGTCCAAGTGCCCACTAGGTAACCTACATAGTCCAAGTTCCCGCTTGGTAACCTTAATAGTCCAAATGCCCGCTAGGGAAACTACATAGTCTAAGTGCCCGCTAGTTAACCTAGATAGTCCAAGTGCCTGCTAGCAAACCTACATAATCCCTGGGCCCACTAGTTAACCTACATAATGCAAGGGCCCGCTAGTTAACCTAGATCGTGCAAGTGTCCGCTTGTTAACCTACATAGTCCAAGTGCCCGCTAGTTAACCTAGATAGTCCAAGTGCCCGCTAGGGATCCTTCATAATCCAAGTGCCTGCTAGGTAACCTAGATAGTCCAAGTGCCCGCTAGTTAACCTAGATAATCCTAGTGCCCGTTAGTTAACCTAGATAGTCCACGTGCCCACTAGGGGACGTACATAGTCCAAGTGCCCGCTAGGTAAGCTAGATAGTCCAAGTGCGCGCTAGGGTATGTACATAGTCCAAGTGCCTGCTAGGAAACCTAGATAGTCCAAGTGCCCCCTTGTTAACCGACATAGTCCAAGGGCCCACTAGATAACATACATAATCCAAGGTCTGCTAGTTAACCTAGGTAGTCAAAGTGCCCGCTAGGTAACCTAGACAGTCCAAGTGCCCGCTAGGTTACCTACATAGTCCAAGTGCCCGTTCGTTAACCTAGATAGTCCAAGTGCCCGCTAAGTAACCTACATAGTCCAAGGGACCGCTAGGTAACCTAGATAGTCCAAGTGCCCGCTAGGTAACCTAGATAGTCTAAGTTCCCTCTAGTTAACTTGGATAGTCCAAGTGCCCGCTGGGTAACCTAGATAGTCAAAGTGCCCGTTAGGTAACCTACATTGTCCAAGTTCCCACTAGGTAACATAGATAGTCCAAGTGCCCGTTACCTAACTTAGATAGTCCAAGTGCCCGCTAGGCAACATACATAGTCCAAGTGCCCGTTCGTTAACCTAGAAGTCCAAGAGCCCGCTATGTAACCTAGACAGTCCAAGTGCCCGCTAGGTTACCTGCGTAGTCCAAGTGCCCGTTCGTTCACCTAGATAGTCCAAGTGCCCGCTAGGGAACCTATATAGTCCAAGTGCTATCTAGGTAACCTAGATAGTCCAAGTGCTTGCTAGGTAACCTGCATAGTCCTAGTGCCCCCTAGTTAACCTACATTCTCCAAGTGCCCGATAAGGAACCTAAATAGTCCAAGTGCCCGCTAGGTAACCTTCATAGTCCAAATGCCCTCTAGTTAACCCACATATTCCAAGTGCCCGCTAGGGAACTTACATAGTCCAAGGGCCCGCTAGGGAACCTACATAGTCCAAGTGCCCGTTAGTTAACCTAGATAGTCCACGTGCCCGCTAGGTAACCTAGATAGTCCATGTGCCCGTTCGGTAACCTAGATAGTCCAAGTGCCCTTTAGGGAACCTAGATAGTCCAAGGGCCCGCTAGTAAACCTACATAGTCCATGGACCGCTAGTTAACCTACATAGTGCAAATTTCCGCTAGTTAACCTACATAATCTAATTTCCCGGTAGCTAACCTAGGTAGTTCAAGGGCCCGCTAGTTGACCTACATAGTCCAAGTGCCAGCTAGGTAACCTAGATAGTACAAGTGCCCGCTAGGGAACCTAAATAGTCCAAGTGCACGCTAGTTAACATAGATAGTCCAAGTGTCCGCTAGTTAACCTATATATCAAGTGCCCGCTACTTAACCTAGATAGTCCAAGGGCACGCTAGTTATCCTACATAGTACAAGTGCCCGCTAGGCAACCTAGATAGTCCAAGTGCCCGCTAAGGAACCTACATAGTCCAAGTGCCCCCTAGGTAACTTAGATAGTGCAAGTGCCCGTTAGTTAACCTAGATAGTCCACGTGCCCACTAGGGGACGTACATAGTCCAAGTGCCCGCTAGGTAAGCTAGATAGTCCAAGTGCGCGCTAGGGTATGTACATAGTCCAAGTGCCTGCTAGGAAACCTAGATAGTCCAAGTGCCCCCTTGTTAACCTACATAGTCCAAGGGCCCGCTAGTTAACCTACATAGTCCAAGGTCTGCTAGTTAACCTAGGTAGTCAAAGTGCCCGCTAGGTAACCTAGACAGTCCAAGTGCCCGCTAGGTTACCTACATAGTCCAAGTGCCCGTTCGTTAACCTAGATAGTCCAAGTGCCCGCTAAGTAACCTACATAGTCCAAGGGACCGCTAGGTAACCTAGATAGTCCAAGTGCCCGCTAGGTAACCTAGATAGTCTAAGTTCCCTCTAGTTAACTTGGATAGTCCAAGTGCCCGCTGGGTAACCTAGATAGTCAAAGTGCCCGTTAGGTAACCTACATTGTCCAAGTTCCCACTAGGTAACATAGATAGTCCAAGTGCCCGTTACCTAACTTAGATAGTCCAAGTGCCCGCTAGGCAACATACATAGTCCAAGTGCCCGTTCGTTAACCTAGAAGTCCAAGAGCCCGCTATGTAACCTAGACAGTCCAAGTGCCCGCTAGGTTACCTGCGTAGTCCAAGTGCCCGTTCGTTCACCTAGATAGTCCAAGTGCCCGCTAGGGAACCTATATAGTCCAAGTGCTATCTAGGTAACCTAGATAGTCCAAGTGCTTGCTAGGTAACCTGCATAGTCCTAGTGCCCCCTAGTTAACCTACATTCTCCAAGTGCCCGATAAGGAACCTAAATAGTCCAAGTGCCCGCTAGGTAACCTTCATAGTCCAAATGCCCTCTAGTTAACCCACATATTCCAAGTGCCCGCTAGGGAACTTACATAGTCCAAGGGCCCGCTAGGGAACCTACATAGTCCAAGTGCCCGTTAGTTAACCTAGATAGTCCACGTGCCCGCTAGGTAACCTAGATAGTCCGAGTGCCCGTTCGGTAACCTAGATAGTCCAAGTGCCCTTTAGGGAACCTAGATAGTCCAAGGGCCCGCTAGTAAACCTACATAGTCCATGGACCGCTAGTTAACCTACATAGTGCAAATTTCCGCTAGTTAACCTACATAATCTAATTTCCCGGTAGCTAACCTAGGTAGTTCAAGGGCCCGCTAGTTGACCTACATAGTCCAAGTGCCAGCTAGGTAACCTAGATAGTACAAGTGCCCGCTAGGGAACCTAAATAGTCCAAGTGCACGCTAGTTAACATAGATAGTCCAAGTGTCCGCTAGTTAACCTATATATCAAGTGCCCGCTACTTAACCTAGATAGTCCAAGGGCACGCTAGTTATCCTACATAGTACAAGTGCCCGCTAGGCAACCTAGATAGTCCAAGTGCCCGCTAAGGAACCTACATAGTCCAAGTGCCCTCTAGGTAACTTAGATAGTGCAAGTGCCCGTTAGTTAACCTAGATAGTTCTAGTACCCGCTAGGTAACCTAGATCGTCCAAGGGCCCCCTAGATAGCCTACATAGTCCAAGTGCCCGCTAGGTAACCTAGATAGTCCAAGTGCCCGTTCGGTAACCTAGATAGTCAAAGTGCCCTTTAGGGAACCTAGATAGTCCAAGGGCCCGCTAGTAAACCTACATAGTCCATGGGTCCGCTAGTTAACCTACATAGTGCATGTGTCCGCTAGTTAACCTACATATTCCAAGTGCCCCCTAGTTAACCTACATAATGTAAGTTCCCGTTAGCTAATCTGGGTAGTCCAAGGGCCCGCTAGTTGACCTACATAGTCCAAGTGCCAGCTAGGTAACCTAGATAGTACAAGTGCCCGCTAGGGAACCTAGATAGTTCAAGTGCCTGTTAGCTAACCTAGATAGTCCAAGTGGCGGCTAGGCAACCTACATAGTCCAAGTGCCCGTTCGTTAACCTAGATAATCCAAGTGCCCGCTAGGTAACCTAGACTGTCCAAGTGCACGCTAGTTAACCTACATAGTCCAAGTGCCCGATAGGGAACCAACATAATCCAAGTGCCCGCTAGGGAACCTACATAGTCCAAGTGCCCTTTAGGGAACCTAGATAGTCCAAGGGCCCGCTAGTAAACCTACATAGTCCATGGGCCCGCTAGTTAACCTACATAGTCCAAGTGCCCGATAGGGAACCTACATAATCCAAGTGCCCGCTAGGGAACCTACATAGTCCAAGTGCCCGCTTGGCAACCTAGATAGTCCAAGTGCCCGTTATTTAACCTAGATAATCAAAGTGCCTGCTAGGTAACTTAGATAGTCCAAGTGCCCACTAGGTAACCTACATAGTCCAAGTTCCTGCTTGGTAACCTTAATAGTCCAAATGCCCGCTAGGGAAACTACATATTCCAATGCCCGCTAGTTAACCTAGATAGTCCAAATGCCTGCTAGTAAACCTACATAATCCATGGGCCCGCTAGTTAACCTAGATAGTCCAAGTGCCTGCTAGGTAACCTAGATAGTCTAAGTTCCCGCTAGTTAACCTAGATAGTCCAAGTGCCCGCTAGGTAACCTAGATAGTCAAAGTGCCCTTTAGGTAACCTACATTGTCCAAGTTCCCGCTAGGTAACCTAGATAGTCCAAGTGCCCGTTACCTAACTTAGATAGCCCTAGTGCCCGCTAGGCAACATACATAGTCCAAGTGCCCGTTCGTTAACCTAGAATTCCAAGTGTCCGCTATGTAACCTAGACAATCCAAGTGCCCGCTAGGTTGCCTGCATAGTCCAAGTGCCCGTTCGTTAACCTAGATAGTCCAAGTCCCCGCTAGGCAACCTACATAGTCCAAGGGCCTGCTAGGTAACATAGATAGTCCATGTGCCCGCTAGGTAACCTAGAGTCCAAGTGCTCGCTAGTTAACCTACATAGTCCAAGTGCCCGCTATGTAACCTAGATAGTCCAAGTGCCCGTTATGTAACCTAGATAGTCCAAGTGCCCGCTAGGTAACTTACATTGTCCAAGTTCCCGGTAGGTAACCTAGATAGTCCAAGTGCCCGTTACCTAACCTAGATAGTCCAAGTGCCCACTAAGCAACCTACATAGTACAAGGGCCCGCTAGTTGACCTAGATAGTCCAAGTGCCCGCTAGGTAACCAAAGTAGTCCAAGTGCCCGCTAGGTAACCTACAAAGTCTAAGTGCCCGCTAAGGAATCTATATAGTCCAAATGCCCGCTAGGGAGCCTACATAATCCAAATGCCCGCTAGGTAACCTAGATAGTCCAAGGGCCCTCTAGGTAACCTACATAGTCCTAGTGCCCCCTAGTTAGCTACATTCTCCAAGTGCCCGATAAGGAACCTACATAGTCCAAGTTCCCGCTAGGTAACCTTCATAGTCCAAATGCCCTCTAGTTAACCCACATAATCCAAGTGCCCGCTAGGGAACCTACATAGTCCAAGTGTCTTTAGGGAACCTAGATAGTCCAAGGGCCCGCTAGTAAACCTACATAGTCCATGGGCCAGCTAGTTAACCTACATAGTCCAAGTGCCCGATAGGGAACGTACATAATCCAAGTGCCCGCTAGGGAACCTACATAGTCCAAGTGCCCGCTAGGCAATCTACATAGTCCAAGTGCTCGTTAGTTAACCTAGATAATCAAAGTGCCTGCTAGGTAACTTAGATAGTCCAAGTGCCCACTAGGTAACCTACATAGTCCAAGTTCCCGCTTGGTAACCTTAATAGTCAAAATGCCCGCTAGGGAAACTACATAGTCCAAGTGCCCGCTAGTTAACCTAGATAGTCCAAGTGCCTGCTAGTAAACCTACATAATCCATGGGCCCGCTAGTTAACCTAGATAGTCCAAGTGCCCGCTAGGTAACCTAGATAGTCTAAGTTCCCGCTAGTTAACCTAGATAGTCCAAGTGCCCGCTAGGTAACCTAGATAGTCCAAGTGCCCGTTCGGTAACCTAGATAGTCCAAGTGCCCTTTAGGGAACCTAGATAGTCCAAGGGCCCGCTAGTAAACCTACATAGTCCATGGACCGCTAGTTAACCTACATAGTGCAAATTTCCGCTAGTTAACCTACATAATCTAATTTCCCGGTAGCTAACCTAGGTAGTTCAAGGGCCCGCTAGTTGACCTACATAGTCCAAGTGCCAGCTAGGTAACCTAGATAGTACAAGTGCCCGCTAGGGAACCTAAATAGTCCAAGTGCACGCTAGTTAACATAGATAGTCCAAGTGTCCGCTAGTTAACCTATATATCAAGTGCCCGCTACTTAACCTAGATAGTCCAAGGGCACGCTAGTTATCCTACATAGTACAAGTGCCCGCTAGGCAACCTAGATAGTCCAAGTGCCCGCTAAGGAACCTACATAGTCCAAGTGCCCCCTAGGTAACTTAGATAGTGCAAGTGCCCGTTAGTTAACCTAGATAGTTCTAGTACCCGCTAGGTAACCTAGATCGTCCAAGGGACCCCTAGTTAGCCTACATAGTCCAAGTGCCCGCTAGGTAACCTAGATAGTCCAAGTGCCCGTTCGGTAACCTAGATAATCAAAGTGCCCTTTAGGGAACCTAGATAGTCCAAGGGCCCGCTAGTAAACCTACATAGTCCATGGGCCCGCTAGTTAACCTACATAGTGCATATGTCCGCTAGTTAACCTACATATTCCAAGTGCCCCCTAGTTAACCTACATAATCTAAGTTCCCGTTAGCTAATCTGGGTAGTCCAAGGGCCCGCTAGTTGACCTACATAGTCCAAGTACAAGCTAGGTAACCTAGATAGTACAAGTGCCCGCTAGGGAACCTAGATAGTCCAAGTGCCTGTTAGCTAACCTAGATAGTCCAAGTGGCGGCTAGGCAACCTACATAGTCCAAGTGCCCGTTCGTTAACCTAGATAATCCAAGTGCCCGCTAGGTAACCTAGACTGTCCATGTGCACGCTAGTTAACCTACATAGTCCAAGTGCCCGATAGGGAACCTACATAATCCAAGTGCCCGATAGGGAACCTACATAGTCCAAGTGCCCTTTAGGGAACCTAGATAGTCCAAGGGCCCGCTAGTAAACCTACATAGTCCATGGGCCCGCTAGTTAACCTACATAGTCCAAGTGCCCGATAGGGAACCTACATAATCCAAGTGCCCGCTAGGGAACCTACATAGTCCAAGTGCCCGCTTGGCAACCTAGATAGTCCAAGTGCCCGTTAGTTAACCTAGATAATCAAAGTGCCTGCTAGGTAACTTAGATAGTCCAAGTGCCCACTAGGTAACCTACATAGTCCAAGTTCCCGCTTGGTAACCTTAATAGTCCAAATGCCCGCTAGGGAAACTACATATTCCAATGCCCGCTAGTTAACCTAGATAGTCCAAATGCCTGCTAGTAAACCTACATAATCCATGGGCCCGCTAGTTAACCTAGATAGTCCAAGTGCCTGCTAGGTAACCTAGATAGTCTAAGTTCCCGCTAGTTAACCTAGATAGTCTAAGTGCCCGCTAGGTAACCTAGATAGTCAAAGTGCCCTTTAGGTAACCTACATTGTCCAAGTTCCCGCTAGGTAACATAGATAGTCCAAGTGCCCATTACCTAACTTAGATAGCCCTAGTGCCCGCTAGGCAACATACATAGTCCAAGTGCCCGTTCGTTAACCTAGAATTCCAAGTGTCCGCTATGTAACCTAGACAATCCAAGTGCCCGCTAGGTTGCCTGCATAGTCCAAGTGCCCGTTCGTTAACCTAGATAGTCCAAGTCCCAGCTAGGCAACCTACATAGTCCAAGGGCCTGCTAGGTAACATAGATAGTCCATGTGCCCGCTAGGTAACCTAGAGTCCAAGTGCTCGCTAGTTAACCTACATAGTCCAAGTGCCCGCTATGTAACCTAGATAGTCAAAGTGCCCGTTATGTAACCTAGATAGTCCAAGTCCCCGCTAGGTAACTTACATTGTCCAAGTTCCCGGTAGGTAACCTAGATAGTCCAAGTGCCCGTTACCTAACCTAGATAGTCCAAGTGCCCACTAAGCAACCTACATAGTACAAGGGCCCGCTAGTTGACCTAGATAGTCCAAGTGCCCGCTAGGTAACCAAAGTAGTCCAAGTGCCCGCTAGGTAACCTACA
This sequence comes from Tenrec ecaudatus, assembly GCF_050624435.1. Lineage (NCBI taxonomy): Eukaryota > Metazoa > Chordata > Mammalia > Afrosoricida > Tenrecidae > Tenrec > Tenrec ecaudatus. The sequence continues at coordinate 79,279 of NW_027459342.1, read as the reverse complement.
AAGTCTAAGTGCCCGCTAAGGAATCTATATAGTCCAAATGCCCGCTAGGGAGCCTACATAATCCAAATGCCCGCTAGGTAACCTAGATAGTCCAAGGGCCCTCTAGGTAACCTACATAGTCCTAGTGCCCCCTAGTTAGCTACATTCTCCAAGTGCCCGATAAGGAACCTACATAGTCCAAGTTCCCGCTAGGTAACCTTCATAGTCCAAATGCCCTCTAGTTAACCCACATAATCCAAGTGCCCGCTAGGGAACCTACATAGTCCAAGTGTCTTTAGGGAACCTAGATAGTCCAAGGGCCCGCTAGTAAACCTACATAGTCCATGGGCCAGCTAGTTAACCTACATAGTCCAAGTGCCCGATAGGGAACGTACATAATCCAAGTGCCCGCTAGGGAACCTACATAGTCCAAGTGCCCGCTAGGCAATCTACATAGTCCAAGTGCTCGTTAGTTAACCTAGATAATCAAAGTGCCTGCTAGGTAACTTAGATAGTCCAAGTGCCCACTAGGTAACCTACATAGTCCAAGTTCCCGCTTGGTAACCTTAATAGTCAAAATGCCCGCTAGGGAAACTACATAGTCCAAGTGCCCGCTAGTTAACCTAGATAGTCCAAGTGCCTGCTAGTAAACCTACATAATCCATGGGCCCGCTAGTTAACCTAGATAGTCCAAGTGCCCGCTAGGTAACCTAGATAGTCTAAGTTCCCGCTAGTTAACCTAGATAGTCCAAGTGCTCGCTAGGTAAACTAGATAGTCAAAGTGCCCGTTAGGTATCCTACATTGTCCATGTTCCCGCTAGGTAACCTAGATGGTCCAAGTGCCCGTTACCTAACTTAGATAGTCCAAGTGCCCGCTAGGCAACATACATAGTCCAAGTGCCCGCTAGGTAACCTAGAGTCCAAGTGCTCGCTAGTTAATCTACATAGTCCAAGTGCCCGCTATGTAACCTAGATAGTCAAAGTGCCCGTTAGGTTACCTAGATAGTCCAAGTGCCCGCTAGGTAACTTATATTGTCCAAGTTCCCGCTAGGTAACCTAGATAGTCCAAGTGCCCGTTACCTAACCTAGATAGTCCAAGTGCCCACTAAGCAACCTACATAGTACAAGGGCCCGCTAGTTGACCTAGATAATCCAAGTGCCCGCTAGCTAACCTAGATAGTCCAAGTGCCCCCTAGGTAACCAAAGTAGTCCAATTGCCCGCTAGGTAACCTACAAAGTCTAAGTGCCCGCTAAGGAATCGATATAGTCCAAATGCCCGCTAGGGAGCCTACATAATCCAAATGCCGGCTAGGTAACCTAGATAGTCCAAGGGCCCTCTAGGTAACCTACATAGTCCTAGTGCCCCCTAGTTAACCTACATTCTCCAAGTGCCCGATAAGGAACCTACATAGTCCAAGTGCCCGCTAGGTAACCTTCATAGTCCAAATGCCCTCTAGTCAACCCATATAGTCCAAGTGCCCGCTAGGGAACTTACATGGTCCAAGGGCCCGCTAGGGAACCTACATAGTCCAAGTGCCCGTTAGTTAACCTAGATAGTCCAAGTGCCCGCTAGGTAACCTAGATAGTCCAACAGGCCTCTAGGTAACCTACATACTCCAAGAACCCCCTAGGCAACATAGATAGTTCAAGTGCCAGCTAGGTAATCTAGATAGTCCAAGTGCCCGCTAGGTAACCTACAAAGTATAAGTGCCCGCTAGATTATCTATATAGTCCAAATGCCCGCCTGGGAACCTACATAGTCCAAGTGCCCGCTAGTTAACCTAGATCGTCCAAGTGCCCGCTAGTTAACCAACATAGTCCAAGGGCCCGCTAGTTAACCCACAAAGTCCAAGGTCCGCTAGTTAACCTAGATAGTCAAAGTGCTCGCTAGTTAACCTACAGAGTACAAGGGCCCGCTAGTTGACCTAGATAGTCCAAGTGCCCGCTAGTTAACCTAGATAGTCAAAGTGCCCGTTAGGTAACCAAAGTAGTCCAAATGTCCAATAGGGATCCTACATAGTCCAAGTGCCCGCTAGGTAACCTACATAGTCCAAGTGCCCGTTAGTTAACCTAGATAGTCCAAGTGCCTGCTAGGTAACCTAGACTGTCCAAGTGCCCGCTAGGTTACCTACATAGTCCAAGTGCCTGCTAGGTAACCTAGACTGTCCAAGTGCCCGCTAGGTTACCTACATAGTCCAAGTGCCCGTTCGTTAACCTAGATAGTCCAAGTGCCCGCTAGGAAACCTACATAGTCCAAGTGCCCGCTTGTAACCTAGATAGTCCAACAGCCCTCTAGGTAACCTACATACTCCAAGAACCCGCTAGGCAACGTAGATACTTCAAGTGCCAGCTAGGAAACCTAGATAGTCCAAGTGCCCGCTAGGTAACCTACAAAGTCTAAGTGCCCGCTAGGTTATCTATATAGTCCAAATGCCCGCTAGGGAACCTACATAGTCCAAGTGCCCGCTAGGTAACCTAGATAGTCCAAGTGCCCTCTAGTTAACCTAGATCATCCAAGTGCCCGCTAGTTAACCACCATAGTCCAAGGGCCCGCTAGTTAGCCCACATAGTCCAAGGTCCGCTAGTTAACCTAGATAGTCCAAGTGCTTCCTAGTTAACCTACATAGTACAAGGGCCCGCTAGTTGACCTAGATAGTCCAAGTGCCCGCTAGTTAACCTAGATAGTCCAGTTGCCCTCTAGGTAACCTAAGTAGTCCAAATGTCCGATAGGGATCCTACATAGTCCAAGTGCCCGCTAGGTAACCTACATAGTCCAAGTGCCCGTTCGTTAACCTAGATAGTCCAACTACCTGCTAGGTAACCTAGACTGTCCAAGTGCCCGCTAGATTACCTACATAGTACAAGTGCCCGTTCGTTAACCTAGATACTCCAAGTGCCCGCTAGGAAACCTACATAGTCCAAGGGCCCGCTGGTAACCTAGATAGTCCAAGTGCCCGCTAGGTAACCTAGAGTCCAAGTGCTCGCTATTTAACCTACATAGTCCAAGTGCCCGCTATGTAACCTAGATAGTCAAAGTGCCCATTAGGTAAACTAGATAGTCCAAGTGCCCGTTACCTAACCTAGATAGTCCAAGTGCCCACTAGGCAACCTACATAGTCCAAGAGCCCGTTCGTTAACCTAGAAGTCCAAGTGCCCGCTAGGTAATCTAGACAGTCCAAGTGCCCGCTAGGTTACCTGCATATTCCAAGTGCCCGTTCGTTAACCTAGATAGTCCAAGGGCCCACTAGGTAACCTACATAGTCCAAGTGCCCGCTAGGTAACCTATATAGTCCAAGTGCCCGCTAGGTAACCTAGATAGTCCAAGGGCCCGCTAGTTAACCTACATAGTCCAAGGACTCACTTGTTAACTTTGATAGTCCAAGTGCCCGCTAGTTAACCTAGATTGTCCAAGTGCCCGCTAGTTAACCTAGATTGTCCAAGTGCCTGCTAGCTAACCTACATAGTCCAAGGGTCCACTAGTTAACCTAGATTTGTCCAAGTGTCCTCTAGTTAACCTACATAGTCCAAGTCCCCGCTAATTAACCTATATACCAAGTGCCCGCCACGTAACCTAGATAGTCCAAGGGCACGCTAGTTAACCTACGTAGTCCAACAGCCCGCTAGGCAACCTAGATAGTCCTAGTGCTCGCTAAGGAACCTACATAGTCCAAGTGCACGCTAGTTAACCCAGATAGTCCAAGTGCCCGCTAGTTAACCTATATATCAAGTGCCCGCTACGTAACCTAGATAGTCCAAGGGCACGCTAGTTAACCTACATAGTACAAGTGCCCGCTAGGCAACCTAGATAGTCCAAGTGTCCGCTAAGGAACCTACATAGTCCAAGTGCCCCCTAGGTAACTTAGATAGTGCAAGTGCCCGTTAGTTAACCTAGATAGTTCTAGTACCCGCTAGGTAACCTGGATCGTACAAGGGCCCCCTAGTTAGCCTACATAGTCCATGGGCCCGCTAGTTAACCTACATATTCCAAGTGCCCCCTAGTTAACCTACATAATCTAAGTACTCATTAGCTAACCTAGGTAGTCCAAGGGCCCGCTAGTTGACCTACATAGTCCAAGTGCCAGCTAGGTAACCTAGATAGTACAAGTGCCCTCTAGGCAACCTAGATAGTCCAAGTGCCCGCTAAGGAACCTACATAGTCCAAGTGCCCCCTAGGTAACTTAGATAGTGCAAGTGCCCGTTAGTTAACCTAGATAGTTCTAGTACCCGCTAGGTAACCTGGATCGTCCAAGGGCCCCCTAGTTAGCCTACATAGTCCATGGGCCCGCTAGTTAACCTACATATTCCAAGTGCCCCCTAGTTAACCTACATAATCTAAGTACCCATTAGCTAACCTAGGTAGTCCAAGGGCCCGCTAGTTGACCTACATAGTCCAAGTGCCAGCTAGGTAACCTAGATAGTACAAGTGCCCGCTAGGGAACCTAGATAGTCCAAGTGCACGCTAGTTAACCTAGATAGTCCAAGTGTCCGCTAGTTAACCTACATAGTCTAAGTGCCCGCTAGTTAACCTATATACCAAGTGCCCGCTACGTAACCTAGATAATCCAAGGGCACTCTAGTTGAGCTACATAATACAAGTGCCCGCTAGGCAACCTAGATAGTCCAAGTGCCCACTAAGGAACCTACATAGTCCAAGTGCACGCTAGTTAACCTAGATAGTGCAAGTGCCCACTTGTTAACCTAGATAGTCCAAGTGCCTGCTAGGTATCCTACATAGTGCAAGTGTCCGCTAGCTAACCTACATATTCCAAGTGCCCGCTAGTTAACATAGATAGTCCAAGTGCACGCTAGGGAATGTATATAGTCCAAGTGCCCGCTAGGTAACTTAGATAGTGCAAGTGCCTGCTAGTTAACCTAGATAGTTCTAGTACCCGTTAGGTAACCTAGATCGTCCAAGGGCCCCATAGTTAGCCTACATAGTCCAAGTGCCGGCTAGGTAACTTAGATAGTCCAAGTGCCCGCTCGGTAACCTAGATAGTCCAAGTGCCTTTTAGGGAACCTAGATAGTCCAAGGGCCCGCTAGTAACCTACATAGTACATGGGCCCGCTAGTTAACCTACATAGTGCAAGTGTCCGCTAGTTAACCTACATATTCCAAGGGCCCCCTAGTTAACCTACATAATCTAAGTTCCCGTTAGCTAACCTAGGTAGTCAAGGGGCACGCTAGTTGACCTACATAGTCCAAGTGACAGCTAGGGAACCTAGATAGTCCAAGTGCCTGTTAGCTAACCTAGATTGTCCAAGTGGCGGCTATGTAACCTACATATTCCAAGTGCCCGATAGGGAACCTACATAATCCAACTGCCCGCTAGGGAACCTACATAGTCCAAGTGCCCGCTAGGCAACCTACATAGTCCAAGTGCCCATTAGTTAACCTAGATAATCAAAGTGCCTGCTAGGTAACTTAGATAGTCCAAGTGCCCACTAGGTAACCTAAATAGTCCAAGTTCCCGCTTGGTAACCTCAATAGTCAAACTGCCAGCTATGGAAACTACATAGTCCAAGTGCCCGCTAGTTAACCTAGATAGTCCAAGTGCCTGCTAGTAAACCTACGTAATCCATGGGCCCGCTAGTTAACCTACATAGTGCAAGGGCCCGCTAGTTAACCTAGATAGTCCAAGTGTCCGCTAGTGATCCTTCATAATCCAAGTGCCTGCTAGGTAACCTAGATTGTCCAAGTGCCCGCTAGTTAAACTAGATAGTCCTAGTTCCCGTTAGTTAACCTAGATAGTCCAAGTGCCCACTAGGGGACGTACATAGTCCAAGTGCCCGCTAGGTAACCTAGATAGTCCAAGTGCGCGCTAGGGTATGTACATAGTCCAAGTGCCTGCTAGGAAACCTAGATAGTACAAGTGCCCGCTAGTTAACCTACATAGTCCAAGGGCCCGCTAGTTAACCTACACAGTCTAAGGTCTGCTAGTTAACCTAGATAGTCAAAGTGCCCGCTAGGTAACCTAGACAGTCCAAGTGCCCGCTAGGCTACCTACATAGTACAAGAGCCCGCTAGGTAACCTACATAGTCAAAGGGACCTTTAGGTAACCTAGATAGTCAAGTGCCCTCTAGGTAACCTAGATAGTCTAAGTTCCCTCGAGTTAACCTAGATAGTCCAAGTGCCCGCGAGGTAACGTAGATAGTCAACGTGCCCATTAGGTAACCTAAATAGTCCAAGTTCCCGCCTGGTAACCTCAATAGTGCAACTGCCCGCTATGGAAACTACATAGTCCAAGTGCCCGCTAGTTAACCTAGATAGTCCAAGTGCCTGCTAGTAAACCTACATAATCCATGGGCCCGCTAGTTAACCTACATAGTGCAAGGGCCCGCTAGATAACCTAGATCGTGCAAGTGTCCGCTAGTTAACCTACATAGTCCAAGTGCACGCTAGTTAACCTAGATAGTCCAAGTGTCCGCTAGGGATCCTTCATAATCCAAGTGCCTGCTAGGTAACCTAGATTGTCCAAGTGCCCGCTAGTTAACCTAGATAGTCCTAGTTCCCGTTAGTTAACCTGGATAGTCCAAGTGCCCACTAGAGGACATACATAGTCCAAGTGCCCGCTAGGTAACCTAGATAGTCCAAGTGCGCGCTAGGGTATGTACATAGTCCAAGTGCCTGCTAGGAAACCTAGATAGTACAAGTGCCCGCTAGTTAACCTACATAGTCCAAGGGCCCGCTAGTTAACCTACACAGTCCAAGGTCTGCTAGTTAACCTAGATAGTCAAAGTGCCCGCTAGGTAACCTAGATAGTCCAAGTGCCCGCTAGGCTACCTACATAGTCCAAGAGCCCGCTAGGTAACCTACATAGTCAAAGGGACCGCTAGGTAACCTAGAAAATCCAAGTGCCCGCTAGGTAACCTAGATAGTCTAAGTTCCCGCTAGTTAACCTAGATAGTCCAAGTGCCCGCTAGGTAACGTAGATAGTCAAAGTGCCCATTAGGTAACCTACATTGTCCAAGTTCCCGCTAGGTAACCTAGATAGTCCAAGTGCCCATTACCTAACTTAGATAGTCCAAGTGCCCGCTAGGCAACATACATAGTCCAAGTGCCCGTTCGTTAACCTAGAAGTCCAAGAGCCCGCTATGTAACCTAGACAGTCCAAGTGCCCGCTAGGTTACCTGCATAGTCCAAGTGCCCGTTCGTTAACCTAGATATTCCACGTGCCCGCTAGGGAACCTATATAGTCCAAGTGCTATGTAGGTAACCTAGATAGTCCAAGTGCTTGCTAGGTAACCTACATAGTCCAAGTGCCCGTTCGTTAACCTAGATAGTCCAAGTGACCGCTAGTTAACCTAGATAGTCCAAGTGCCCGCTAGTTAACCTACATAGTCCAAGTGCCAGCTAGGTAACCTAGATAGTGAAAGTGCCCGTTAGGTAACCTAGAAAGTCAAAGTGCCCTTTAGGTAACCTACATTGTCCAAGTTCCCGCTAGGTAACCTAGATAGTCCAAGTGCCCGTTACCTAACTTAGATAGTCCTAGTGCCCGTAGGCAACATACATAGTCCAAGTGCCCGTTCGTTAACCTAGAAGTCCAAGTGCCCGCTATGTAACCTAGACAGTCCTAGAGCCCGCTAGGTTACCTGCATAGTCCAAGTGTCTGTTCGTTAACCTAGAAGTCCAAGTGCCCGCTAGGGAACCTATATACTCCAAGTGCTATCTAGGTAACCTAGATAGTCCAAGGGCCCGCTAGTTAACCTACATAGTCCAAGGGCTCGCTTGTTAACTTTGATAGTCCAAGTGCCCGTTAGTTAACCTAGATCGTCCAAGTGCCAGCTAGTTAACCTAGATCGTCCAAGTGTCCTCTAGTTAACCTACATAGTCCAAGTGCCCGATAGGGAACCTACATAATCCAAGTGCCGGCTAGGCAACCTACATAGTCCAAGTGCCCGTTAGTTAACCTAGATAGTCAAAGTGCCTGCTAGGTAACATAGATAGTCCAAATGCTCGCTAGGTAACCTAGATAGTCCAAGTGCCCGATAGGTAACCTAGATAGTCCAAATGCCCGCTAGGGAAACTACATAGTCCAAGTTCCCGCTAGTTTGCCTATATAGTCCAAGTGCCTGCTAGTAAACCTACATAATCCATGGGCCCGCTAGTTAACCTACATAGTACAAGGGCCCACCTGTTTACCTAGATCGTGTAAGTGTCCGCTTGTTAACCTACATAGTCCAAATGCCCGCTAGTTAACCTATATACCAAGTGCCCGCTACGTAACCTACATAGTCCAAGGGCCCGCTAGTTAACCTACATAGTCCAAGGTCTGCTAGTTAACCTAGATAGTCAAAGTGCCCGCTAGGTAACCAAGACAGTCCAAGTGCCCGCTAAGTTACCTACATAGTCCAAGTGCCCGTTCGTTAACCTAGATAGTCCAAGTGCCCGCTAGGTAACCTACATAGTCCAAGGGACCGCTAGGTAACCTAGATAGTCCAAGTGCCCGCTAGGTAACCTAGATAGAATAAATTCCCGCTAGTTAACCTAGATAGTCCAAGTGCCCGCTAGGTAACCTAGATAGTCAAAGTGCCCGTTAGGTAACCTACATTGTCCAAGTTCCCACTAGGTAACCTAGATAGTCCAAGTGCCCGTTACCTAACTTAGATAGGCCAAGTGCCCGCTAGGCAACATACATAGTCCAAGTGCCCGTTCGTTAACCTAGAAGTCAAAGTGCCCGCTATGTAACCTAGACAGTCCAAGTGCCCGCTAGGTTACCTGCATAGTCCAAGTGCCCGTTCGTTAACCTAGATAGTCCAAGTGCCCGCTCGTTAACCTAGATCGTCCAAGTGCCCGCTAGTTAACCTACATAGTCCTAGTGCCAGCTAGGTAACCTAGATAGTGAAAGTGCCCGTTAGGTAACCTAGATAGTCCAAGTGTCTGCTAGGTAACCTACATTGTCCAAGTTCCCGCTAGGTAACCTAGATAGTCCAAGTGCCCATAACCTAACCTAGATAGTCCAAGTGCCCGCTAGGCAACATACATAGTCCAAGTGCCCGTTCGTTAACCTAGAAGTCCAAGTGCCCGCTAGGTAACCTAGACAGTCCAAGTGCCCGTTCGTTAACCTAAATAGTCCAAGTGCCCGCTAGGGAACCTACATAATCCAAGTGCCCGCTAGGCAACCTACATAGTCCAAGTGCCCGTTAGTTAACCTAGATAGTCAAAGTGCCTGCTAGGTAACTTAGATAGTCCAAGTGCTCGCTAGGTAACCTAGATAGTCCAAGTGCCCGCTTGGTAACCTCAATAGTCAAACTGCCAGCTATGGAAACTACATAGTCCAAGTGCCCGCTAGTTAACCTAGATAGTCCAAGTGCCTGCTAGTAAACCTACGTAATCCATGGGCCCGCTAGTTAACCTACATAGTGCAAGGGCCCGCTAGTTAACCTAGATAGTCCAAGTGTCCGCTAGTGATCCTTCATAATCCAAGTGCCTGCTAGGTAACCTAGATTGTCCAAGTGCCCGCTAGTTAAACTAGATAGTCCTAGTTCCCGTTAGTTAACCTAGATAGTCCAAGTGCCCACTAGGGGACGTACATAGTCCAAGTGCCCGCTAGGTAACCTAGATAGTCCAAGTGCGCGCTAGGGTATGTACATAGTCCAAGTGCCTGCTAGGAAACCTAGATAGTACAAGTGCCCGCTAGTTAACCTACATAGTCCAAGGGCCCGCTAGTTAACCTACACAGTCTAAGGTCTGCTAGTTAACCTAGATAGTCAAAGTGCCCGCTAGGTAACCTAGACAGTCCAAGTGCCCGCTAGGCTACCTACATAGTACAAGAGCCCGCTAGGTAACCTACATAGTCAAAGGGACCTTTAGGTAACCTAGATAGTCAAGTGCCCTCTAGGTAACCTAGATAGTCTAAGTTCCCTCGAGTTAACCTAGATAGTCCAAGTGCCCGCGAGGTAACGTAGATAGTCAACGTGCCCATTAGGTAACCTAAATAGTCCAAGTTCCCGCCTGGTAACCTCAATAGTGCAACTGCCCGCTATGGAAACTACATAGTCCAAGTGCCCGCTAGTTAACCTAGATAGTCCAAGTGCCTGCTAGTAAACCTACATAATCCATGGGCCCGCTAGTTAACCTACATAGTGCAAGGGCCCGCTAGATAACCTAGATCGTGCAAGTGTCCGCTAGTTAACCTACATAGTCCAAGTGCACGCTAGTTAACCTAGATAGTCCAAGTGTCCGCTAGGGATCCTTCATAATCCAAGTGCCTGCTAGGTAACCTAGATTGTCCAAGTGCCCGCTAGTTAACCTAGATAGTCCTAGTTCCCGTTAGTTAACCTGGATAGTCCAAGTGCCCACTAGAGGACATACATAGTCCAAGTGCCCGCTAGGTAACCTAGATAGTCCAAGTGCGCGCTAGGGTATGTACATAGTCCAAGTGCCTGCTAGGAAACCTAGATAGTACAAGTGCCCGCTAGTTAACCTACATAGTCCAAGGGCCCGCTAGTTAACCTACACAGTCCAAGGTCTGCTAGTTAACCTAGATAGTCAAAGTGCCCGCTAGGTAACCTAGATAGTCCAAGTGCCCGCTAGGCTACCTACATAGTCCAAGAGCCCGCTAGGTAACCTACATAGTCAAAGGGACCGCTAGGTAACCTAGAAAATCCAAGTGCCCGCTAGGTAACCTAGATAGTCTAAGTTCCCGCTAGTTAACCTAGATAGTCCAAGTGCCCGCTAGGTAACGTAGATAGTCAAAGTGCCCATTAGGTAACCTACATTGTCCAAGTTCCCGCTAGGTAACCTAGATAGTCCAAGTGCCCATTACCTAACTTAGATAGTCCAAGTGCCCGCTAGGCAACATACATAGTCCAAGTGCCCGTTCGTTAACCTAGAAGTCCAAGAGCCCGCTATGTAACCTAGACAGTCCAAGTGCCCGCTAGGTTACCTGCATAGTCCAAGTGCCCGTTCGTTAACCTAGATATTCCACGTGCCCGCTAGGGAACCTATATAGTCCAAGTGCTATGTAGGTAACCTAGATAGTCCAAGTGCTTGCTAGGTAACCTACATAGTCCAAGTGCCCGTTCGTTAACCTAGATAGTCCAAGTGACCGCTAGTTAACCTATATAGTCCAAGTGCCCGCTAGTTAACCTAGATAGTCCAAGTGCCCGCTAGTTAACCTACATAGTCCAAGTGCCAGCTAGGTAACCTAGATAGTGAAAGTGCCCGTTAGGTAACCTAGAAAGTCAAAGTGCCCTTTAGGTAACCTACATTGTCCAAGTTCCCGCTAGGTAACCTAGATAGTCCAAGTGCCCGTTACCTAACTTAGATAGTCCTAGTGCCCGTAGGCAACATACATAGTCCAAGTGCCCGTTCGTTAACCTAGAAGTCCAAGTGCCCGCTATGTAACCTAGACAGTCCTAGAGCCCGCTAGGTTACCTGCATAGTCCAAGTGTCTGTTCGTTAACCTAGAAGTCCAAGTGCCCGCTAGGGAACCTATATACTCCAAGTGCTATCTAGGTAACCTAGATAGTCCAAGGGCCCGCTAGTTAACCTACATAGTCCAAGGGCTCGCTTGTTAACTTTGATAGTCCAAGTGCCCGTTAGTTAACCTAGATCGTCCAAGTGCCAGCTAGTTAACCTAGATCGTCCAAGTGTCCTCTAGTTAACCTACATAGTCCAAGTGCCCGATAGGGAACCTACATAATCCAAGTGCCGGCTAGGCAACCTACATAGTCCAAGTGCCCGTTAGTTAACCTAGATAGTCAAAGTGCCTGCTAGGTAACATAGATAGTCCAAATGCTCGCTAGGTAACCTAGATAGTCCAAGTGCCCGATAGGTAACCTAGATAGTCCAAATGCCCGCTAGGGAAACTACATAGTCCAAGTTCCCGCTAGTTTGCCTATATAGTCCAAGTGCCTGCTAGTAAACCTACATAATCCATGGGCCCGCTAGTTAACCTACATAGTACAAGGGCCCACCTGTTTACCTAGATCGTGTAAGTGTCCGCTTGTTAACCTACATAGTCCAAATGCCCGCTAGTTAACCTATATACCAAGTGCCCGCTACGTAACCTACATAGTCCAAGGGCCCGCTAGTTAACCTACATAGTCCAAGGTCTGCTAGTTAACCTAGATAGTCAAAGTGCCCGCTAGGTAACCAAGACAGTCCAAGTGCCCGCTAAGTTACCTACATAGTCCAAGTGCCCGTTCGTTAACCTAGATAGTCCAAGTGCCCGCTAGGTAACCTACATAGTCCAAGGGACCGCTAGGTAACCTAGATAGTCCAAGTGCCCGCTAGGTAACCTAGATAGAATAAATTCCCGCTAGTTAACCTAGATAGTCCAAGTGCCCGCTAGGTAACCTAGATAGTCAAAGTGCCCGTTAGGTAACCTACATTGTCCAAGTTCCCACTAGGTAACCTAGATAGTCCAAGTGCCCGTTACCTAACTTAGATAGGCCAAGTGCCCGCTAGGCAACATACATAGTCCAAGTGCCCGTTCGTTAACCTAGAAGTCAAAGTGCCCGCTATGTAACCTAGACAGTCCAAGTGCCCGCTAGGTTACCTGCATAGTCCAAGTGCCCGTTCGTTAACCTAGATAGTCCAAGTGCCCGCTCGTTAACCTAGATCGTCCAAGTGCCCGCTAGTTAACCTACATAGTCCTAGTGCCAGCTAGGTAACCTAGATAGTGAAAGTGCCCGTTAGGTAACCTAGATAGTCCAAGTGTCTGCTAGGTAACCTACATTGTCCAAGTTCCCGCTAGGTAACCTAGATAGTCCAAGTGCCCATAACCTAACCTAGATAGTCCAAGTGCCCGCTAGGCAACATACATAGTCCAAGTGCCCGTTCGTTAACCTAGAAGTCCAAGTGCCCGCTAGGTAACCTAGACAGTCCAAGTGCCCGTTCGTTAACCTAAATAGTCCAAGTGCCCGCTAGGGAACCTACATAATCCAAGTGCCCGCTAGGCAACCTACATAGTCCAAGTGCCCGTTAGTTAACCTAGATAGTCAAAGTGCCTGCTAGGTAACTTAGATAGTCCAAGTGCTCGCTAGGTAACCTAGATAGTCCAAGTGCCCGCTAGGTAACCAATATAGTCCAAATGCCCGCTAGGGAAACTCCAGAGTCCAAGTTCCCACTATTTTGCCTAGATAGTCCAAGTTCCTGCTAGTAAACCTACATAATCCATGGGCCCGCTAGTTAACCTACATAGTACAAGGGCCCGCTAGTTAACCTAGATCGTGTAAATGTCCGCTAGTTAACCTACATAGTCCAAATGCCCGCTAGTTAACCTATATACCAAGTGCCCGCTACGTAACCTAGATAGTCCAAGGGCACGCTAGTTAACCTACATAGTACAAGTGCCCGCTAGGCAACCAAATAGTCCAAGTGCCCGCTAGTTAACCTAGATAGTCCAAGTGCCTGCTAGGTAACCGACATAGTGCAATTGTCCGCTAGTTAACCTACATATTCCAAGTGCCCACTAGTTAACATAGATAGTCCAAGTGCCCGCTAGGGAACGTACATAGTCCAAGTGCCCGCTAGGTAACTTAGATAGTGCAAGTGCCCAGTAGTTAACCTAGATAGTTCTAGTACCCGCTAGGTAACCTCGATCATTCAAGAGCCCCATAGTTAGCCTACATAGTCCAAGTGCCCGCTAGATAACCTAGATAGTCCAAGTGCACGTTCGGTAACCTATATAGCCCAAGTGCCCTTTAGGGATCCTAGATAGTCCAAAGGCCCGCTAGTAAACCTACATAGTGCACGTGTCCACAAGTTAACCTATATATTCCAAGTGCCCGCTAGTTAACCTACATAATCTAAGTGCCTGTTAGCTAACCTAGGTAGTCCAACGGCCCGCTAGTTGACCTACATAGTCCAATTGCCAGCTAGGTAACCTATATAGTACAAGTGCCCGCTAGGGAACCTATATAGTCCAAGTGCTATCTAGGTAACCTAGATAGTCCAAGTGCCTGCTAGGTAACCTACATAGTCCAAGTGCCCGTTCGTTAACCTAGATAGTCTAAGTGCCCGCTAGGTAACCTGTATAGTCCAAGTGCCCGCTAGTTAACCTAGATCGTGCAAGTGCCCGCTAGTTAACCTACATAGTCCAAGTGCCCGCTAGGGAACCTAGATAGTGAAAGTGCCCGTTAGGTAACCTAGATAGTCCAAGTGCCTGCTAGGTAACCTACATTGTCCAAGTTCCCGCTAGAGAACCTAGATAGTCCAAGTGCCCGTAACCTAACCTAGATAGTCCAAGTGCCCGCTAGGCAACATACATAGTCCAAGTGCCCGTTCGTCAACCTAGAAGTCCAAGTGCCCGCTATGTAACCTAGACAGTCCAAGTGCCCGTTCGTTAACCTAGATAGTCCAAGTGCCCGCTAGGGAACCTACATAATCCAAGTGCCCGCTAGGCAACCTACATAGTCCCAGTGCCCGTTAGTTAGCCTAGATAGTCAAAGTGCCTGCTAGGTAACCTAGATAGTCAAAGTGCCCGCTAGTTAACCTAAGTAGTACAAATATCCGATAGGGAACCTACATAATCCAAGTGCCCGCTAGGCATCCTACATAGTCCATGTGCCCGTTAGTTAACCTAGATAGTCAAAGTGCCTCCTAGGTAACATAGATAGTCCAAGTGCCCGCTAGGTAACCTAGATAGTCCAAATGCCCGCTAGGGAAACTACATAGTCCAAGTTCCCGCTAGTTTGCCTAGATAGTCCAACTGCCTGCTAGTAAACCTACATAATCCATGGGCCCGCTGGTTAACCTACATAGTAAAAGGGCCCGCTGGTTAACCTAGATCGTGTAAGTGTCCGCTAGCTAACCTACATAGTCCAAATGCCCGCTAGTTAACCTATATACCAAGTGCCCGCTACGTAACCTAGATAGTCCAAGGGCACGCTAGTTAACCTACCTAGTACAAGTGCCCGCTAGGCAACCTAGATAGTCCAAGTGCCCGCTAAGGAACCTAGATAGTCCAAGTGCACGCTAGTTAACCTACATAGTACAAGTGCCCGCTAAGCAACCTAGATAGTCCAAGTGCCCGCTAAGGAACCTACATAGTCCAAGTGCACGCTAGTTAACCTAGATAGTCCAAGTGCCCGCTAGTTAACCTAGATAGTCCAAGTGCCTGCTAGGTAACTGACATAGTGCAAGTGTCCGCTAGTTATCCTACATATTCCAAGTGCCCGCTAGTTAACATAGATAGTGCAAGTGCCCGCTAGGGAACGTATATAGTCCAAGTGCCCGCTAGGGAACGTACATAGTCCAAGTGCGCGCTAGGTAACTTAGGTAGTGCAAGTGCCCGCTAGTTAACCTAGATAGTTCTAGTACCCGCTAGGTAACCTCGATCGTTCAAGTGCTCGCTCGGGAACCTAGATAGTCCAAGTGCCTTTTAGCTAACCTACATAGTCCAAGTGCCGCCTGGTAACCTGGATAGTCCAAGTGCCCGCTAGTTAACCTACATAGTCCAAGTGCCTTCTAGGGAGCTTACATAGTCCACGTGACCGCTAAGGAACCTACATAGTCCAAGTGCCTGTTAGCTAACCTACATAGTCCAAGGGCCCGCTAGTTGACCTACATAGTCCAAATGCCAGCTAGGTAACCTAGATAGTTCAAGTGCCTGTTAGCTAACCTAGATAGTCCAAGTGGCGGCTAGGTAACATACATAGACCAAGTGCCCGTTCGTTAACCTAGATAAACCAAGTGCCCGTTAGGTAACCTAGACAGTCCAAGTGCCCGCTAGTTACCCTACATAGTCCAAGTGCCCGTTAGTTAACCTAGATAGTCAAAGTGCCTGCTAGGTAACCTAGATAGTCCAAGTGCCCGCTAGGTAACCTACATAGTTCAAGTGCCCGCTAGGTAAGCTAAATTGTCCAAATGCCCGCTAGGGAAACTACATAGTCCAAGTGCCCGCTAGTTAACCTAGATAGTCCAAGAGCCCCCTAGTAAACCTACATAATCCATGGGCACGCTAGTTAACCTACATAGTCCAAGCGCCAGCCATTTAACCTAGATAGTCCAATTGCCCGCTAGGGATCCTTCATAATCCTATTCCTGCTAGGAAACCTAGATAGTCCAAGGGCCTGCTAGTTAACCTACATAGTCCAAGAGCCCGCTAGGTAACCTACATAGTGCAAGTGTCCGCAAGTTAACCTACATAGTCCAAGTGCACTCTAGGTAACCTAGATAGTCCAAGTGCCCGCTAGTTAGCCTACATAGTGCAAGTGTCCTCTAGTTAACCTACGTAGTCCAAGGGACCCCTAGTTAACCTAGATAGTCCAAATACCCGCTAGGTAACCTAGATAGTCCATGTGCCCGCTAGTTAACCTACATAGTCCAAGTGCCCGATAGAAAACTATATAGTCCAAGTGCCCTCTATGGAACCTACATAGTCCAAGTGCCCGTTAGGGAACCAATAGTTTTATTGCTGGCTAGGGAACCTGTATCATCCAAGTGCCCGCTAGGTAACCTAGATAGTCCTAGTGCCCGCTAGGTAACCTACAAAGTCCAAGTGCCCGTTCGGTAACCTAGAGAGTCCAAGTGCCCTTTAGGGAACCTAGATAGTCCAAGGGCCCGCTAGTAAACCTCCATAACCATGGGCCCGCTAGTTAACCTACATAGTGCAAGTGCCCCCTAGTTAACCTACATAATCTAAATTCCCGTTAGCTAACCTAGGTAGTCCAAGGGCTCGCTAGTTGACCTACATAGTCCAAGTGCCAGCTAGGTAACCTAGATAGTACAAGTGTCCGCTGGGGAACTTAGATAGTCCAAGTGCCTGTTAGCTAACCTAGATAGTCCAAGTGGCGGCTAGGTAACCTACATAGTCCAAGTGCACGTTCGTTAACCTAGATAATCCAAGTGCCCGTTAGGTAACCTAGACAGTCCAAGTGCACGCTAGTTACCCTACATAGTCCAAGTGCCCGTTAATTAACCTAGATAGTCAAAGTGCCTGCTAGGTAACCTAGATAGTCCAAGTGCCCGCTAGGTAACCTACATAGTCCAAGTGCCCGCTAGGTAACCTAAATTGTCCAAATGCCAGCTAGGGAAACTACATAGTCCAAGTGCCCGCTAGTTAACCTAGATAGTCCAAGTGCCCCCTAGTAAACCTACATAATCCATGGGCCCGCTAGTAAACCTACATAGTCCAAGTGCCAGCCATTTAACATAGATAGTCCAATTGCCCGCTAGGGATCCTTCATAATCCTATTCCTGCTAGGTAGCCTAGATAGTCCAAAGCCTGCTAGTTAACCTACATAGTCCAAGAGCCTGCTAGGTAACCTACATAGTGCAAGTGTCCGCTAGTTAACCTACATAGTCCAAGTGCACGCTAGTTAACCTAGATAGTCCAAGTGCCCGCTAGGTAACCTACATAGTGCAAGTGTCTGCTAGTTAACCTACGTAGTCCAAGGGACCCCTAGTTAACCTAGATAGTCCAAGTACCCGCTAGGTAACCTAGATAGTCCATGTGCCCGCTAGTTAACCTACATAGTCCAAGTGCCCGATAGAAAACTATATAGTCCAAGTGCCCTCTATGGAACCTACATAGTCCAAGTGCCTGTTGGGGAACCAATAGTCTTAGTGCTGGCTAGGGAACCTGTATCATCCAATTGCCCGCTAGGTAACCTAGATAGTCCAAGTGCCCGCTAGGTAACCTACAAAGTCCAAGTGCCCGTTCGGTAACCTAGATAGTCCAAGTGCCCTTTAGGGAACCTAGATAGTCCAAGGGCCCGCTAGTTAACCTACATAGTCCATGGGCCCGCTAGTTAACATACATAGTGCAAGGGCCCGCTAGTTAACCTAGATCGTGCAAGTGTCCGCTAGTAAACCTACATAGTCCAAGTGCCCGCTAGTTAACCAAGATAGTCCAAGTGCCCGCTAGTTAAACTAGATAGTCCTAGTTCCCGTTAGTTAACCTAGATAGTCCAAGTGCCCATTAGGGGACGTACATAGTCCAAGTGCCTGCTAGGAAACCTAGATAGTCCAAGAGCCCGCTAGTTAACCTCCATAATCCAAGGGCCCGCTAGTTAACCTACATAGTCCAAGGTCTGCTAGTTAACCTAGATAGTCAAAGTGCCCGCTGGGTAACCTAGACAGTCCAAGTGCCCGTTAGGTTACCTACATAGTCCAAGTGCCCGTTCGTTAACCTAGATAGTACATGTGCCCGCTAGGTAACCTACATAGTCCAAGGGCCCGCTAGGTAACCTAGATAGTCCAAGTGCCCGCTAGTTAACCTAGATAGTTCAAGTGCCTGCTAGGTAACCTACATTGTCCATGTTCCCGCTAGGTAACGTAGATAGTCCATGTGCCCGTTACCTAACCTAGATTGTCCAAGTGCCCGCTAGGCAACATACATATTCCAAGTGCCCTTTCATTAACCTAGAAGTCCAAGTGCCCGCTAGTTAACCTAGATAGTCCAAGTGCCTGCTAGGTAACCTACATTGTCCAAGTTCCCGCTAGGTAAGCTAGATAGTCCAAGTGCCCGTTACCTAACCTAGATTGTCCAAGTGCCCGCTAGTCAACATACATATTCCAAGTGCCCTTTCGTTAACCTAGAAGTCCAAGTGCCCGCTATGTAACCTAGACAGTCCAAGTGCCCGCTAGGTTACTTGCATAGTCCAAGTGCCCGTTCGTTAACCTAGATAGTCCAAGTGTCCGCTAGGGAACCTATATATTCCAAGTGGTATCTAGGTAACCTAGATAGTCCAAGGGCCTGCTAGTTAACCTAGATAGTTCAAGGGCTCCCTTGTTAACTTTGATAGTCCAAGTGCCCGTTAGTTAACATAGATCGTCCAAGTGCCCGCTACTTAACCTAGATCGTCCAAATGTCCTCTAGTTAACCTACATAGTCCAAGTGCCCGCTAGGTAACCTACATAGTGCAAGTGTCTGCTAGGTAACCTACATAGTCCATGTGCCCGCTACTTAGCATAGATAGTCCAAGTGCCCGCTAGGGAAGGTACATAGTCCAAGTGCCCGCTAGGTAACCTAGCGAGTACAAGTGCCCCCTAGTTAACTTACATAGTCCAAGTGCCTGCTAGGTAAACTACATAGTCCATGTGCCCGTTCGTTAACCTACATTGTCCAAGTGCCCCCTAGGTAACGTAGATAGCCCAAGTGCCCGCTAGGGACTTACATAGTCCAAGTGCCCACTAGGTAACCTAGACAGTCCAATTGTCCACTACTTAACCTAGACAGTCCAAGTACCCCATAGGGAACCTACATAGTCCAAGTGCCCGCTAGGGAACCTACATAGTCCAAGTGCTCGCTCGGCAACCTTAATAGTCCAAGTGCCCGTTAGTTAACCTAGATAGTCAAAGTGCCTGCTAGGTAACCTAAATAGTCCAAGTGCCCGCTAGGGAACCTACATAGTCCAAGTGCCCGCTAGGTAACCTAGATAGTCCAAGTGCCCGCTAGTTTACCTAAATCGTCCAAGTGTCCGCTAGGTAACCTACATAGTCCAAGTGCCTGCTAGGTAACCTAGATAGTCCAAGTGCCTGATAGCTAACCTACATAGTCCAAGTGTCTGTTCGTTAACCTAGATAGTCCAAGTGCCCATTGGGTATCCTACATAGTCCAAGTGCCCGCTTGGTAACCTGGATAGTCCAAGTGCCCGCTAGTTAACCTAAATAGTCCAAGTGCCTTCTAGGAAGTCTACATAGTCCACGTGACCGCTAGGGAACCTACATAGTCCAAGTGCCCATTAGGGAACCTACATAGTCCAAATGCCCGCAAGGAAACCTACATGGTCTAAATGCCCGCTATGCAACCTACATAATCCAAGTGCCCGCTCTGGAACATACACACTCCAAGTGCCCGTTAGCTAACCTAGAGAGTCCAAGGGCCCGCTAGTTGACCTACATAGTCCAAGTGCCAGCTAGGTAACCTAGATAGTACAAGTGCCCGCTAGGGAACCTAGATAGTCCAAGTGCCTGTTAGCTGACCTAGATAGTCCAAGTGGCGGCTAGGTAACCTACATAGTCCAAGTGCCCGTTTGTTAACCTAGATAATCCAAGTGCCCGTTAGGTAACCTAGACAGTCAAAGTACCCGCTAGTTACCCTACATAGTCCAAGTGCCCGATAGTTAACCTAGATAGTCAAAGTGCCTGCTAGGTAACCTAGATAGTCCAAGTGCCCGCTAGGTAACCTACATAGTCCAAGTGCCCGCTAGGTAACCTAAATTGTCCAAATGCCCGCTAGGGACTCTACATAGTCCAAGTGCCCGCTAGTTAACCTAGATAGTCCAAGTGCCCCCTAGTAAACCTACATAATCCATGGGCCCGCTAGTTAACCTACATAGTCCAAGCGACAGCCATTTAACCTAGATAGTCCAATTGCCCGCTAGGGATCCTTCATAATCCTATTCCTGCTAGGTAACCTAGATAGTCCAAGGGCCTGCTAGTTAACCTACATAGTCCAAGAGCCCGCTAGGTAACCTACATAGTGCAAGTGTCCGCTAGTTAACCTACATAGTCCAAGTGCACGCTAGGTACCCTAGATAGTCCAAGTGTCCGCTAGTTAACCTACGTAGTCCAAGGGACCCCTAGTTAACCTAGATAGTCCAAGTACCCGCTAGGTAACCTAGATAGTCCATGTGCCCGCTAGTTAACCTACATAGTCCAAGTGCCCGATAGAAAACTATATAGTCCAAGTGCCCTCTATGGATCCTACATAGTCCAAGTGCCCGTTAGGGAACCAATAGTCTTAGTGCTGGCTAGGGAACCTGTATCATCCAAGTGCCCGCTAGGTAACCTAGATAGTCCAAGTGCCCGTTAGGTAACCTACAAAGTCCAAGTGCCCGTTCGGTAACCTAGATAGTCCAAGTGCCCTTTAGGGAACCTAGATAGTCCAAGGGCCCGCTAGTAAACCTACATAGTCCATGGGCGCGCTAGTTAACCTACATAGTGCAAGTGCCCCCTAGTTAACCTACATAATCTAAGTTCCCGTTAGCTAACCTAGGTAGTCCAAGGGCCTGCTGGTTGACCTACATAGTCCAAGTGCCAGCTAGGTAACCTAGATAGTACAAGTGCCCGCTAGGGAACCTAGATAGTCCAAGTGCCTGTTAGCTAACCTAGATAGTCCAAGTGGCGGCTAGGTAACCTACATAGTCCAAGTGCCTGTTCGTTAACCAAGATAATCCAAGTGCCCGTTAGGTAACCTAGACAGTCAAAGTGCCCGCTAGTTACCCTACATAGTCCAAGTGCCCGTTAATTAACCTAGATAGTCAAAGTGCCTCCTAGGTAACCTAGATAGTCCAAGTGCCCGCTAGGTATCCTACATAGTCCAAGTGCCCGCTAGGTAACCTAAATTGTCCAAATGCCCGCTAGGGAAACTACATAGTCCATGTGCCCGCTAGTTAACCTAGATAGTCCAAGTGCCCCCTAGTAAACCTACATAATCCATGGGCCCGCTAGGGAGCCTATATAATCCAAAAGCCCGCTAGGTAACCTAGATAGTCCAAGGGCCAGCTAGGTAACCCACATAGTCCTAGTGCCCCCTAGTTAACCTACATTTTCCAAGTGCCTGATAAGGAGCCTACATAGTCCAAGTGCCCGCTAGGTTACTTGCATAGTCCAAGTGCCCGTTCGTTAACCTAGATACTCCAAGTGTCCGCCAAGGAACCTATTTATTCCAAGTGCTATCTAGGTAACCTAGATAGTCCAAGGGTCCGCTAGTTAACCTAGATAGTCCAAGGGCTCGTTTGATAACTTTGATAGTCCAAGTGCCCGTTAGTTAACCTAGATCGTCCATGTGCCCGCTAGTTAACCTAGATCGTCCAAATGTCCTCTAGTTAACCTACATAGTCCAAGTGCCCGCTAGGTAACCTACATAGTGCAAGTGTCTGCTAGGTAACCTACATAGTCAAAGTGCCCGCTACTTAACATAGGTAGTCCAATTGCCCGCTAGGGAAGGTACATAGTCCAAATGCCCGCTAGGTAACCTAGAGAGGGCAAGTGTCCGCTAGTTAACCAACATAGTCCAAGTTTCTGCTAGGTAAACTACATAGTCCAAGAGCCCGTTCGTTAACCCACATAGTGCAAGGGCCCGCTAGGTAAAGTAGATAGTCCAAGTGCCCGCTAGGAAACGTACATAGTCCAAGTGACCACTAGGTAACCTAGACAGTCCAATTGCCCACTAGTTAACCTAGACAGTTCAAGTACCCGATAGGGAACCTACATAATCCAAGTGCCTGCTAGGGAACCTACATAGTCCAAGTGCTCGCTAGGCAACGTAGATAGTTCAAGTGCCAGCTAGGTAACCAAAGTAGTCCAAGTGCCCGCTAGGTAACCTACAAAGTCTAAGTGCCCGCTAAGGAATCTATATATTCCAAATGCCCGCTAGGGAGCCTATATAATCCAAATGCCCGCTAGGTAACCTAGATAGTCCAAGGGCCAGCTAGGTAACCCACATAGTCTTAGTGCCCCCTAGTTAACCTACATTTTCCAAGTGCCTGATAAGGAACTTACATAGTCCAAGTGCCCGCTAGGTAACCTGCATAGTCAAAATGCCCTCTAGTTAACCCACATAGTCCAAGTGCCCGCTAGGGAACTTACATAGTCCAAGGGCCCGCTAGGGAACCTACATAGTCGAAGTGCCCGTTAGTTAACCTAGATAGTCCAAGTGCCCGCTAGGTAACCTAGATAGTCCAACAGCCCTCTAGGTAACCTACATACTCCAAGAACCCGCTAGGCAACGTAGATTGTTTAAGTGCCAGCTAGGTAACCTAGATAATCCAAGTGCCCGCTAGGTAACCTACAAAGTCTAAGTGCCCGCTAGGTTATCTATATAGTCCAAATGCCCGCCTGGGAACCTACATAGTCCAACTGCCTGCTAGGTAACCTAGATAATCCAAGTGCCCTCTAGTTAACCCACATAGTCCAAGGTCCGCTAGTTAACCTAGATAGTCCAAGTGCTCGCTAGTTAACCTACATTGACAAGGGCCCGCTAGTTGACCTAGATAGTCCAAGTGCCCGCTAGGTAACCAAAGTAGTCCAAATGTCCGATAGGGATCCTAGATAGTTCAAGTGCCCGCTAGGTAACCTATATAGTCCAAAGGCCCGATAGGTAACCTAGATAGTCAAAGTGCCCGTTCGGTAACCTAGATAGTCCAAGTGCCCGCTAGGAAACCTACATAGTCCAAAGGCCCGCTAGGTAACCTAGATAGTCAAAGTGCCCGTTAGGTAACCAAGATAGTCCAAGTGCTCTCTAGGTAACTTACATTGTCCAAGTTCCTGCTAGGTAACCTAGATTGTCCAAGTGCCCGTTACCTAACCTCGATAGTCCAAGTGCCCACTAGGCAACCTACATAGTACAAGAGCCCGTTCGTTAACCTAGAATTCCAAGTGCCCGCTAGGTAACCTAGACAGTCCAAGTGCCTGCTAGGTAACCTATATTGTCCAAGTGCCCGCTAGGTAACCTAGATAGTCCAAGGGCCCGCTAGTTAACCTACATAGTCCAAGGGCTCACTTGTTAACTTTGATAGTCCAAGTGCCCGCTAGTTAACCTAAATCATCCAAGTGCCCGCTAGTTAACCTAGATAGTCCAAGTGCCCGCTAGGTAACCTACAAAGTCCAAGTGCCCGTTCGGTAACCTAGATAGTCCAAGTGCCCTTTAGGGAACCTAGATAGTCCAAGGGCCCGCTAGTAAACCTACATAGTTCATGGGCCCGCTAGTTAACCTACATAGTGCAAGTGCCCCCTAGTTAACCTACATAATCTAAGTTCACGTTAGCTAACCTAGGTAGTCCAAGGGCCCGCTAGTTGACCTACATAGTCCAAGTGCCAGCTAGGTAACCTAGATAGTACAAGTGCCCGCTAGGGAACCTAGATAGTCCAAGTGCCTGTTAGCTAACCTAGATAGTCCATGTGGCGGCTAGGTAACCTACATAGTCCAAGTGCCCGTTCGTTAACCTAGATAATCCAAGTGTCCGTTAGGTAACCTAGACAGTCCAAGTGCCCGCTAGTTACCCTACATAGTCCAAGTGCCCGTTAGTTAACCTAGATAGTCAAAGTGCCTGCTAGGTAACCTAGATAGTCCAAGTGTCCGCTAGGTAACCTACATAGTCCAAGTGCCCGCTAGGTAACCTAAATTGTCCAAATGCCCGCTAGGGAAACTACAGAGTCCAAGTGCCCGCTAGTTAACCTAGATAGTCCAAGTGCCCCCTAGTAAACCTACATAATCCATGGGCCCGCTGGTTAACCTACATAGTCCAAGCGCCAGCCATTTAACCTAGATAGTCCAATTGCCCGCTAGGGATCCTTCATAATCCTATTCCTGCTAGGTAACCTAGATAGTCCAAGGGCCTGCTAGTTAACCTACATATTCCAAATCCCGCTAGGTAACCTACATAGTGCAAGTGTCCGCTAGTTAACCTACATAGTCCAAGTGCACGCTAGTTAACCTAGATAGTCCAAGTGCCCGCTAGGTAACCTACATAGTGCAAGTGTCCGCTAGTTAACCTACGTAGTCCAAGGGACCCCTAGTAAACCTAGATAGTCCAAGTACCCGCTAGGTAACCTAGATAGTCCATTTGCCCGCTAGTTAACCTACATAGTCCAAGTGCCCGATAGAAAACTATATAGTCCAAGTGCCCTCTATGGATCCTACATAGTCCAAGTGCCCGTTAGGGAACCAATAGTCTTAGTGCTGGCTAGGGAACCTGTATGATCCAAGTGCCCGCTAGGTAACCTAGATAGTCCAAGTGCCCTTTTGGGAACCTAGATAGTCCAAGGGCCCGCTAGTAAACCTACGTAGTCCATGGGCCCGCTAGTTAACGTACATAGTGCAAGTGCCCCCTAGTTAACCTACATAATCTAAGTTCCCGTTAGCTAACCTAGGTAGTCCAAGGGCCCGCTAGTTGACCTACATAGTCAAAGTGCCAGCTAGGTAACCTAGATAGTACAAGTGCCCGCTAGGGAACCTAGATAGTCCAAGTGCCTGTTAGCTAACCTAGATAGTCCAAGTGGCGGCAAGGTAACCTACATAGTCCAAGTGCCCGTTCGTTAACCTAGATAATCCAAGTGCCCGTTAGGTAACCTAGACAGTCCTAGTGCCCGCTAGTTACCCTACATAGTCCAAGTGCCCGTTAGTTAACCTAGATAGCCAAAGTGCCTGCTAGGTAACCTAGATAGTCCAAGTGCCCGCTAGGTAACCTACATAGTCCAAGTACCCGCTAGGTAACCTAAATTGTCCAAATGCCCGCTAGGGAAACTACATAGTCCAAGTGCCCGCTAGTTAACCTAGATAGTCCAAGTGCCCCCTAGTAAACCTACATAATCCATGGGACCGCTAGTTAACCTACATAGTCCAAGAGCCCGCTAGTTAACCTAGATAGTCCATGTGCCCGCTAGTTAACCTACATAGTCCAAGTGCCCGATAGAAAACTATATAGTCCAAGTGCCCTCTATGGAACCTACATAGTCCAAGTGCCTGTTAGGGATCAAATAGTCTTAGTGCTGGCTAGGGAACCTGTATCATCCAAGTGCCCTCTAGGTAACCTAGATAGTCCAAGTGCCCGCTAGGTAACCTACAAAGTCCAAGTGCCCGCTAGGTAATCTATTTAGTCTAAATGCCCGCTAGGGAACCTACATAGTCCAAGGGCCGCTAGGGAACCTACATAGTCCAAGTGCCCGTTAGTTAACCTAGATAGTCCAAGTGCCCGCTAGGTAACCTAGATAGTCCAAAAGCCCGGTAGGTAACCTACATACTCCAAGTACCTGCTAGGTAACTTAGATAGTTCAAGTGTCAGCTAGGTAACCTAGATAGTCCAAGTGCCCGCTAGGTAACCTAGATAGTCCAAGTGCCCGTAACCTAACCTAGATAGTCCAAGTGCCCGCTAGGCAACATACATAGTCCAAGTGCCCGTTCGTTAACCTAGAAGTCCAAGTGCCCGCTATGTAACCTAGACAGTCCAAGTGCCCGTTCGTTAACCTAGATAGTCCAAGTGCCCGCTAGGGAACCTACATAATCCAAGTGCCCGCTAGGCAACCTACATAGTCCAAGTGCCCGTTAGTTAACCTAGATAGTCAAAGTGCCTGCTAGGTAACTTAGATAGTCCAAGTGCTCCTAGGTAACCTATATATTCCAAGTGCCCGCTAGGTAACCTAGATAGTCCAAATGCCCGCTAGGGAAACTACATTGTCCAAGTGCCCGCTAGTTTGCCTAGATAGTCCAAGTGCCTGCTAGTAAACCTACATAATCCATGGGCCCGCTAGTTAACCTACATAGTACAAGGGCCCGCTAGTTAACCTAGATCATGTAAGTGTCCGCTAGTTAACCTACATAGTCCAAATGCCCGCTAGTTAACCTATATACCAAGTGCCCGCTACGTAACCTAGATAGTCCAAGGGCACGTTAGTTAACCTACATAGTACAAGTGCCCGCTAGGCAACTTAGATAGTCCAAGTGCCCGCTAAGGAACCTACATAGTCCAAGTGCACGCTAGTTAACCTAGATAGTCCAAGTGCCCGCTAGTTAACCTAGATAGTCCAAGTGCCTGCTAGGTAACTGACATAGTGCAAGTGTCCGCTACTTAACCTACATATTCCAAGTGCCCGCTAGTTAACATAGATAGTTCTAGTTCCCGCTAGGTAACCTCGATCGTTCAAGGGCCCCATAGTTCGCCTACATAGTCCAAGTGCCCGCTAGATAACATAGATAGTCCAAGTGCACGTTCGGTAACCTAGATAGCCCAAGTGCCCTTTACGGAACCTAGATAGTCCAAAGGCCCGCAAGTTAACCTACATAGTGCAAGTGTCCGTTAGTTAACCTACATAATCCAAGTTCCCCCTAGTTAACCTACATAATCTAAGTGCCCATTAGCTAACCTAGGTAATATAAGGGCCCGCTAGTTGACCTACATAGTCCAAGTGCCAGCTAGGTAACCTAGATTGTACAAGTGCCCGCTAGGGAACCTAGATAGTCCAAGTGCCTGTTAGCTAACCTAGATAGTCCAAGTGGCAGCTAGGTAACCTACATAGTCCAAGTGCCCGTTCGTTAACCTAGATAATCTAAGTGCCCACTAGGTAACCTAGACAGTCCAAGTGCCCGCTAGTTAACCTACATAGTCCAAGTGCCCGATAGGGAACCTACATAATCCAAGTGCCCGCTAGGAAACCTACATAGTCCAAGTGCCCGCTAGGCAACCTACATAGTCCAAGTGCCCGTTATTTAACCTAGATAGTCCAAGTGCCCGCTAGGTAACCTACATAGTCCAAGTTCCCACTTGGTAACCTTAATAGTCCAAATGCGCGCTAGGGAAACGACATAGTCCAAGGGCCCGCTAGTTAACCTCGATAGTCCAAGTGCCTGCTAGTAAACCTACATAATCCATGGGCCCGCTAGTTAACCCACATAGTGCAAGGGCCCGCTAGTTAACCTAGATTGTCCAAGTGCCCGCTAGGGATCCTTCATAATCCAAGTGCCTGCTAGGTAACCTAGATAGTCCAAGTGCCCGCTAGATAACCTAGATAGCCCTCGTGCCCGTTAGTTAACCCAGATAGTCCAAGTGCCCACTAGGGGACGTACATAGTCCAAGTTCCCGCTAGGTACCGTAGATAGTCCAAGTGCGCGCTAGGGTATGTACATATTCCAAGTGCCTGCTAGGAAACCTAGATAGTCCAAGAGCCCGCTAGTTAACCTACATAGTCCAAGGGCCCGCTAGTTAACCTATATAGAACAAAGTCTGCTAGTTAACCTAGATAGTCAAAGTGCCCGTTACCTAACCTAGATTGTCCAAGTGCCTGTTAGGTAACCTACATTGTCCAAATTCCCGCTAGGTAACCTAGATAGTCCAAGTGCCCGTTACCTAACCTAGATTGTCCATGTGCCCGCTAGGCAATATACATATTCCAAGTGCCCGTTCGTTAATCTAGAAGTCCAAGTGCCCGCTATGTAACCTAGACAATCCAAGTGCCCGCTAGATTACTTGCATAGTCCAAGTGCCCGTTCATTAACCTAGATAGTCCAAGTGTCCGCCAAGGAACCTATTTATTCCAAGTGCTATCTAGGTAACCTAGATAGTCCAAGGGTCCGCTAGTTAACCTAGATAGTCCAAGGGCTCGCTTGTTAACTTTGATAGTCCAAGTGCCCGTTAGTTAACCTAGATCGTCCCAGTGCCCGCTAGTTAACCTAGATCGTCCAAATGTCCTCTAGTTAACCTACATAGTCCAAGTGCCCGCTAGGTAACCTACATAGTGCAAGTGTCTGCTATGTAACCTACATAGTCAAAGTGCCCGCTACTTAACATAGATAGTCCAAGTGCCCGCTAGGGAAGGTACATAGTCCAAATGCCCTTTAGGTAACCTAGAGAGTGCAAGTGTCCGCTAGTTAACCTACATAGTCCAAGTTTCTGCTAGGTAAACTACATAGTCCAAGAGCCCGTTCGTTAACCTACATAGTCCAAGTGCCCGCTAGGTAACGTAGATAGCCCAAGTGCCCGCTAGGAAACATCCATAGTCCAAGTGACCACTAGGTATCCTAGACAGTCCAATTGCCCACTAGTTAACCTAGACAGTTCAAGTACCCGATAGAGAACCTACATAGTCCAAGTGCCCGCTAGGCAACCTACATAGTCCAAGTGCCCGTTAGTTAACCTAGATAGTCAAAGTGCCTGCTAGGTAACTTAGATAGTCCAAGTGCTCCTAGGTAACCTATATATTCCAAGTGCCCGCTAGGTAACCTAGATAGTCCAAATGCCCGCTAGGGAAACTACATTGTCCAAGTGCCCGCTAGTTTGCCTAGATAGTCCAAGTGCCTGCTAGTAAACCTACATAATCCATGGGCCCGCTAGTTAACCTACATAGTACAAGGGCCCGCTAGTTAACCTAGATCATGTAAGTGTCCGCTAGTTAACCTACATAGTCCAAATGCCCGCTAGTTAACCTATATACCAAGTGCCCGCTACGTAACCTAGATAGTCCAAGGGCACGTTAGTTAACCTACATAGTACAAGTGCCCGCTAGGCAACTTAGATAGTCCAAGTGCCCGCTAAGGAACCTACATAGTCCAAGTGCACGCTAGTTAACCTAGATAGTCCAAGTGCCCGCTAGTTAACCTAGATAGTCCAAGTGCCTGCTCGGTAACTGACATAGTGCAAGTGTCCGCTAGTTAACCTACATATTCCAAGTGCCCGCTAGTTAACATAGATAGTCCAAGTGGCCGCTAGGGAACGTACATAGTCCAAGTGCCCGCTAGTTAACCTAGATAGTTCTAGTTCCCGCTAGGTAACCTCGATCGTTCAAGGGCCCCATAGTTAGCCTACATAGTCCAAGTGCCCGCTAGATAACATAGATAGTCCAAGTGCACGTTCGGTAACCTAGATAGCCCAAGTGCCCTTTACGGAACCTAGATAGTCCAAAGGCCCGCTAGTTAACCTACAAAGTGCAAGTGTCCGTTAGTTAACCTACATAATCCAAGTTCCCCCTAGTTAACCTACATAATCTAAGTGCCCATTAGCTAACCTAGGTAATATAAGGGCCCGCTAGTTGACCTACATAGTCCAAGTGCCAGCTAGGTAACCTAGATTGTACAAGTGCCCGCTAGGGAACCTAGATAGTCCAAGTGCCTGTTAGCTAACCTAGATAGTCCAAGTGGCAACTAGGTAACCTACATAGTCCAAGGGCCCGTTCGTTAACCTAGATAATCCAAGTGCCCACTAGGTAACCTAGACAGTCCAAGTGCCCGCTAGTTAACCTACATAGTCCAAGTGCCCGATAGGGAACCTACATAATCCAAGTGCCCGCTAGGAAACCTACATAGTCCAAGTGCCCGCTAGGCAACCTACATAGTCCAAGTGCCCGTTATTTAACCTAGATAGTCCAAGTGCCCGCTAGGTAACCTACATAGTCCAAGTTCCCACTTGGTAACCTTAATAGTCCAAATGCGCGCTAGGGAAACGACATAGTCCAAGGGCCCGCTAGTTAACCTCGATAGTCCAAGTGCCTGCTAGTAAACCTACATAATCCATGGGCCCGCTAGTTAACCTACATAGTGCAAGGGCCCGCTAGTTAACCTAGATTGTCCAAGTGCCCGCTAGGGATCCTTCATAATCCAAGTGCCTGCTAGGTAACCTAGATAGTCCAAGTGCCCGCTAGATAACCTAGATAGCCCTCGTGCCCGTTAGTTAACCCAGATAGTCCAAGTGCCCACTAGGGGACGTACATAGTCCAAGTTCCCGCTAGGTACCCTAGATAGTCCAAGTGCGCGCTAGGGTATGTACATATTCCAAGTGCCTGCTAGGAAACCTAGATAGTCCAAGAGCCCGCTAGTTAACCTACATAGTCCAAGGGCCCGCTAGTTAACCTATATAGAACAAGGTCTGCTAGTTAACCTAGATAGTCAAAGTGCCCGTTACCTAACCTAGATTGTCCAAGTGCCTGCTAGGTAACCTACATTGTCCAAATTCCCG
This sequence comes from Tenrec ecaudatus, assembly GCF_050624435.1. NCBI lineage: Eukaryota > Metazoa > Chordata > Mammalia > Afrosoricida > Tenrecidae > Tenrec > Tenrec ecaudatus. Next base: position 48,960 of record NW_027459342.1, on the reverse strand, counting down.
CTAGGTAACCTAGATAGTCCAAGTGCCCGTTACCTAACCTAGATTGTCCATGTGCCCGCTAGGCAATATACATATTCCAAGTGCCCGTTCATTAATCTAGAAGTCCAAGTGCCCGCTATGTAACCTAGACAATCCAAGTGCCCGCTAGATTACTTGCATAGTCCAAGTGCCCGTTCATTAACCTAGATAGTCCAAGTGTCCGCCAAGGAACCTATTTATTCCAAGTGCTATCTAGGTAACCTAGATAGTCCAAGGGTCCGCTAGTTAACCTAGATAGTCCAAGGGCTCGCTTGTTAACTTTGATAGTCCAAGTGCCCGTTAGTTAACCTAGATCGTCCCAGTGCCCGCTAGTTAACCTAGATCGTCCAAATGTCCTCTAGTTAACCTACATAGTCCAAGTGCCCGCTAGGTAACCTACATAGTGCAAGTGTCTGCTAGGTAACCTACATAGTCAAAGTGCCCGCTACTTAACATAGATAGTCCAAGTGCCCGCTAGGGAAGGTACATAGTCCAAATGCCCTTTAGGTAACCTAGAGAGTGCAAGTGTCCGCTAGTTAACCTACATAGTCCAAGTTTCTGCTAGGTAAACTACATAGTCCAAGAGCCCGTTCGTTAACCTACATAGTCCAAGTGCCCGCTAGGTAACGTAGATAGCCCAAGTGCCCGCTAGGAAACATCCATAGTCCAAGTGACCACTAGGTATCCTAGACAGTCCAATTGCCCACTAGTTAACCTAGACAGTTCAAGTACCCGATAGAGAACCTACATAGTCCAAGTGCCTGCTAGGGAACCTACATAGTCCAAGTACTCGCTAGGCAACGTAGATAGTTCAAGTGCGAGCTAGGTAACCAAAGTAGTCCAAGTGCCCGCTAGGTAACCTACAAAGTCTAAGTGCCCGCTAAGGAATCTATATAGTCCAAATGCCTGCTAGGAAGCCTATATAATCCACATGCCCGCTAGGTAACCTAGATAGTCCAAGGGCCCGCTATTTAACCTACATAGTCCAAGGGCTCACTTGTTAACTTTGATAGTCCAAGTGCCCGCTAGTTAACCTAAATCGTTCAAGTGCCCGCTAGTTAACCTAGATTGTCCAAGTGCGTGCTAGTTTACCTACATAGTTCAAGGGTCCACTAGTTAACCTAGATAGTCCAAGTGTTCTCTAGTTAACCTACATAGTCCAAGTGCCCGCTAGTTAACCTATATACCAAGTGCCCGCTAAGTAACCTAGATAGTCCAAGGGCACGCTAGTTAACCTACATAGTCCAAGTGCCCGCTAGGCAACCTAGATAGTCCAAGTGCCCGCTAAGGAACCTACATAGTCCAAGTGCACGCTGGTTTAACCTAGATAGTCCAAGTGCCCGCTAGGGAACGTACATAGTCCAAGTGCACGCTAGGTAACCTATATAGTGCAAGTTCCCGCTAGTTAGCCTACATAGTCCAAGTGCCCGCTAGGTAACCTAGATAGTCCAAGTGCCCGTTCGGTAACCTAGATATTCCAAGTTTCCATTAGGGAACCTAGATAGTCCAAAGGCCCGCTAGTAAACCTACATAGTCCATGGGCCCGCTAGTTAACCTACATTATCTAAGTGCCTGTTAGCTAACCTAGATAGTCCAAAGGCCCGCTAGTTGACCTTCATAGTCTAAGTGCCAGCTAGGTAACCTAGATAGTACAAATGCCCGCTAGGGAACCTAGATAGTCCAAGTGCCTGTTAGCTAACCTAGATAGTCCAAGTGGCGGCTAGGTAACCCAGAGAGTCCAAGTGCCCGCTAGTTAACCTACATAGTCCAAGTGCCCGATAGGGAACCTACATAATCCAAGTGCCCGCTAGGCAACCTACATAGTCCAATTGCCCGTTAGTTAACCTAGATAGTCAAAGTGCCTCCTAGGTAACCTAGATAGTCCAAGTGCATGCTAGTTAACCTAGATAGTCCAAGTGCCCGCTAGTTAACCTAGATAGTCCAAGTGCCTGCTAGGTAACCTACATCGTGCAAATGTCTGCTAGTTAACATACATATTCCAAGTGCCCCCTTGTTAACATAGATAGTCCACGTGCCCGCTAGGGAACGTACATAGTCCATGTGCGCTCTCGTTAACCTAGATAGTTCTAGTACCCGCTAGGTAACCTAGATCGTCCAAGGGCCCCCTAGTTAGCCTACATAGTCCAAGTGCCCGCTAGGTAACCTAGATAGTCCAAGTGCCCGTTCGGTAACCTAGATAGTCCAAGTGCCCTTTAGGGAACCTAGATAGTCCAAGGGCCCGCTAGTAAACCTACATAGTCCATGGGCCCGCTAGTTAACCTACATAGTGCAAGTGTCCGCTAGTTAACCTACATATTCCAAGTGCCCCCTAGTTAACCTACATAATCTAAGTTCCCATTAGCTAACCTAGGTAGTCCAAGGGCCGCTAGTTGACTTACATAGTCCAACTACCAGCTAGGTAACCTAGATAGTACAAGTGCCCCCTAGCTAACCTATATAGTCCAAGTGGCGGCTAGGTAACCTACATAGTCGAAATGCCCATTCGTTAACCTAGATAATCCAAGTGCCCGCTAGGTAACCTAGACAGTCCAAGTGCCCGCTAGTTAACCTACATAATCCAAGTGCCCGATAGGGAACCTACATAATCCAAGTTCCCGCTTGGTAACCTAAATAGTCCAAATGCCCGCTAGGGAAACTACATAGTCCGAGTGCCCGTTAGTTAACCCAGATAGTCCAAGTGCCTGCTAGTAAACCTACATAATCCATGGGCCCGCAAGTTAACCTACATAGTGCAAGGGCCCGCTAGTTAACCTAGAACGTGCAAGTGTCCGCTAGTTAACATACATAGTCCAAGTGCTCGCTAGTTAACCTAAATAGTCCAAGTGGCCGCTAGGGATCCTTCATAATCCAAGTGCCCGCTAGTTAACCTAGATAGTCCAAGTGCCCACTAGGGGACGTACATAGTCCAAGTGCCCGCTAGGTAACCTAGATAATCCAAGTGCGCGCTAGGGCATGTACATAGTCCAAGTGCCACTAGGAAACTAGATAGTCCAAGTGCCCGCTAGTTAACCTACATAGTCCACGGGCCCGCTAGTTAACCTACATAGTCGAAGGTCTGCTAGTTAACCTAGATAATCAAAGTGCCCGCTAGGTAACCTAGACAGTCCAAGTGCCCGCTAGGTTACCTACATAGTCGAAGTGCCCGTTCGTTAACCTAGATAGTCCAAGTGCCCGCTAGGTAACCTACATAGTCCAAGTGCTCGCTAGGTAACCTAGATAGTGAAAGTTCCCTTTAGGGAACCTAGATAGTCCAAGTGCCCCCTAGGGAACCTACATAGTCCAATTGCTCGCTCTGGAACATACATAGTCCAAGTGCTCATTAGTTAACCTAGATAATCCAAGTGCCCGCTAGTTAACCTAGATAGTCCAAGTGCCTGCTAGGTAACCTACATAGTCCAAGTGCCCGCTAGGTAACCTATATAGTCCAAATGTCAGCTAGGGAACCTACATAGTCCAAGCGCCCGCTAGTTAACCTAGATAGTCCAAGTGCCCGCTAGTTAACCTAGATAGTCCAAGTGCCCGCTAGTTAACCAGAATCATCAACGTGCCCTCTAGTTAACTTACATAGTCAAAAGGCCTGCTAGTTAACCTACATAGACCAAGGGCCCGCTAGTTAACCTAGATAGTCCAAGTGTCCGCTAGTTAACCTACATAGTCCAAGTTCCCGCTAGGTAACCTAGACAGTCCAAGTGACCACTAGGTTACCTATATAATCCAAGTGCCCGTTCGTTAACCTACATAGTCCAAGTGCCCGCTAGGTAACGTAGATAGCGCAAGTGCCCGCTAGGGAAAGTACATAGTCCAAGTGCCCGTAGGTAACCTAGATAGTCCAAGTGCCCACTAGTTAACCTACATAGTCCAAGTGCCTGCTTGGTAAACTACATAGTCCAAGTGCCCGTTCGTTAACCTACATAGTCCAAGTGCCCGTTCGTTAACCTACATAGTCCAAGTGCCCGCTAGGTAACATAGATAGCCCAAGTGCCTGCTAGGGAACATACATAGTCCAAGTGCCCACTAGGTAACCTAGACAGTCCAATTGCCCGCTAGTTAACCTAGACAGTCCAAGTACCCGATAGGGAACCTACATAGTCCAAGTGCTCGCTAGGTAACCTACATAGTCCAAGTGCCCGTTAGTTAACCTAGATAGTCAAAGTGCCTGCTAGGTAACCTAAATAGTCCAAGTGCCCGCTAGAGAACCTACATACTCCAAGTGCCCGCTAGGTAACCTAGATTGTCCAATTGCCCGTTAGCTAACCTAGATAGTCGAAGTGTCCGCTAGTTAACCAACATATTCCAAGTGCCCGTTCGTTAACCTAGATAGTCCAAGTGCCCGCTAGGTAACCTAGACAGTCCAAGTGCCCGCTAGGTTACCTACATAGTCCAACTGCACGGTCCTTAACCTAGATAGTCCAAGTGCCGGCTAGTTAACCTAAATCGTCCAAGTGTCCGCTAGGTAACCTACATAGTCCATGTGACTGCTGGTAACCTAGATAGTCCAAGTGCCTGATAGCTAACCTACATAGTCCAAGTGTCCGTTCGTTAACCTAGATAGTCCAAGTGCCCATTGGGTAACCTACATAGTCCAAGTGCCCGCTTGGAAACCTGGATAGTCCAAGTGCCCGCTAGTTAACCTACATAGTCCAAGTGCCTTCTAGGGAGCCTACATAGTCCACGTGACCGCTAGGGAACGTACATAGTCCAAGTGCCCGTTAGGGAAACTACATAGTCCAAGTGCCCGCTAGGTAACCTACATAGTCCAAATGCCCGCAAGGCAACCTACATAGTCTAAATGCCCGCTAGGCAACCTACATAATCCAATTGCCCGCTCTGGAACATACATAGTCCAAGTGCCCGTTAGCTAACCTAGATAGTCCAAGGGCCCGCTAGTTGACCTACATAGTCCAAGTGCCAGCTAGGTAACCTAGATAGTACAAGTGCCCGCTAGGGAACCTAGATAGTCCAAGTGCCTGTTAGCTAACCTAAATAGTCCAAGTGGCGGCTAGGTAACATACATAGTCCAAGTGCCCGTTAGTTAACCTAGATAGTCAAAGTGCCTGCTAGGTAACTTAGATAGTCCAAGTGCTCCTAGGTAACCTATATATTCCAAGTGCCCACTAGGTAACCTAGATAGTCCAAATGCCCGCTAGGGAAACTACATAGTCCAAGTGCCCGCTAGTTTGCCTAGATAGTCCAAGTGCCTGCTAGTAAACCTACATAATCCATGGGCCCGCTAGTTAACCTACATAGTACAAGGGCCCGCTAGTTAACCTAGATCATGTAAGTGTCCGCTAGTTAACCTACATAGTCCAAATGCCCGCTAGTTAACCTATATACCAAGTGCCCGCTACGTAACCTAGATAGTCCAAGGGCACGTTAGTTAACCTACATAGTACAAGTGCCCGCTAGGCAACTTAGATAGTCCAAGTGCCCGCTAAGGAACCTACATAGTCCAAGTGCACGCTAGTTAACCTAGATAGTCCAAGTGCCCGCTAGTTAACCTAGATAGTCCAAGTGCCTGCTAGGTAACTGACATAGTGCAAGTGTCCGCTAGTTAACCTACATATTCCAAGTGCCCGCTAGTTAACATAGATAGTCCAAGTGGCCGCTAGGGAACGTACATAGTCCAAGTGCCCGCTAGTTAACCTAGATAGTTCTAGTTCCCGCTAGGTAACCTCGATCGTTCAAGGGCCCCATAGTTAGCCTACATAGTCCAAGTGCCCGCTAGATAACATAGATAGTCCAAGTGCACGTTCGGTAACCTAGATAGCCCAAGTGCCCTTTACGGAACCTAGATAGTCCAAAGGCCCGCTAGTTAACCTACATAGTGCAAGTGTCCGTTAGTTAACCTACATAATCCAAGTTCCCCCTAGTTAACCTACATAATCTAAGTGCCCGTTAGCTAACCTAGGTAATATAAGGGCCCGCTAGTTGACCTACATAGATCAAGTGCCAGCTAGGTAACCTAGATTGTACAAGTGCCCGCTAGGGAACCTAGATAGTCCAAGTGCCTGTTAGCTAACCTAGATAGTCCAAGTGGCAGCTAGGTAACCTACATAGTCCAAGTGCCCGTTCGTTAACCTAGATAATCCAAGTGCCCACTAGGTAACCTAGACAGTCCAAGTGCCCGCTAGTTAACCTACATAGTCCAAGTGCCCGATAGGGAACCTACATAATCCAAGTGCCCGCTAGGAAACCTACATAGTCCAAGTGCCCGCTAGGCAACCTACATAGTCCAAGTGCCCGTTATTTAACCTAGATAGTCCAAGTGCCCGCTAGGTAACCTACATAGTCCAAGTTCCCGCTTGGTAACCTTAATAGTCCAAATGCGCGCTAGGGAAACGACATAGTCCAAGGGCCCGCTAGTTAACCTCGATAGTCCAAGTGCCTGCTAGTAAACCTACATAATCCATGGGCCCGCTAGTTAACCTACATAGTGCAAGGGCCCGCTAGTTAACCTAGATTGTCCAAGTGCCCGCTAGGGATCCTTCATAATCCAAGTGCCTGCTAGGTAACCTAGATAGTCCAAGTGCCCGCTAGATAACCTAGATAGCCCTCGTGCCCGTTAGTTAACCCAGATAGTCCAAGTGCCCACTAGGGGACGTACATAGTCCAAGTTCCCGCTAGGTACCCTAGATAGTCCAAGTGCGCGCTAGGGTATGTACATATTCCAAGTGCCTGCTAGGAAACCTAGATAGTCCAAGAGCCCGCTAGTTAACCTACATAGTCCAAGGGCCCGCTAGTTAACCTATATAGAACAAGGTCTGCTAGTTAACCTAGATAGTCAAAGTGCCCGTTACCTAACCTAGATTGTCCAAGTGCCTGCTAGGTAACCTACATTGTCCAAATTCCCGCTAGGTAACCTAGATAGTCCAAGTGCCCGTTACCTAACCTAGATTGTCCATGTGCCCGCTAGGCAATATACATATTCCAAGTGCCCGTTCATTAATCTAGAAGTCCAAGTGCCCGCTATGTAACCTAGACAATCCAAGTGCCCGCTAGATTACTTGCATAGTCCAAGTGCCCGTTCATTAACCTAGATAGTCCAAGTGTCCGCCAAGGAACCTATTTATTCCAAGTGCTATCTAGGTAACCTAGATAGTCCAAGGGTCCGCTAGTTAACCTAGATAGTCCAAGGGCTCGCTTGTTAACTTTGATAGTCCAAGTGCCCGTTAGTTAACCTAGATCGTCCCAGTGCCCGCTAGTTAACCTAGATCGTCCAAATGTCCTCTAGTTAACCTACATAGTCCAAGTGCCCGCTAGGTAACCTACATAGTGCAAGTGTCTGCTATGTAACCTACATAGTCAAAGTGCCCGCTACTTAACATAGATAGTCCAAGTGCCCGCTAGGGAAGGTACATAGTCCAAATGCCCTTTAGGTAACCTAGAGAGTGCAAGTGTCCGCTAGTTAACCTACATAGTCCAAGTTTCTGCTAGGTAAACTACATAGTCCAAGAGCCCGTTCGTTAACCTACATAGTCCAAGTGCCCGCTAGGTAACGTAGATAGCCCAAGTGCCCGCTAGGAAACATCCATAGTCCAAGTGACCACTAGGTATCCTAGACAGTCCAATTGCCCACTAGTTAACCTAGACAGTTCAAGTACCCGATAGAGAACCTACATAGTCCAAGTGCCTGCTAGGGAACCTACATAGTCCAAGTACTCGCTAGGCAACGTAGATAGTTCAAGTGCGAGCTAGGTAACCAAAGTAGTCCACGTGCCTGCTAGGTAACCTACAAAGTCTAAGTGCCCGCTAAGAAATCTATATAGTCCAAATGCCTGCTAGGAAGCCTATATAATCCAAATGCCCGCTAGGTAACCTAGATAGTCCTAGGGCCCGCTATTTAACCTACATAGTCCAAGGGCTCACTTGTTAACTTTGATAGTCCAAGTGCCCGCTAGTTAACCTAAATCGTCCAAGTGCCCGCTAGTTAACCTAGATTGTCCAAGTGCGTGCTAGTTAACCTACATAGTTCAAGGGTCCACTAGTTAACCTAGATAGTCCAAGTGTTCTCTAGTTAACCTACATAGTCCAAGTGCCCGCTAGTTAACCTATACACCAAGTGCCCGCTAAGTAACCTAGATAGTCCAAGGGCACGCTAGTTAACCTACATAGTCCAAGTGCCCGCTAGGCAACCTAGATAGTCCAAGTGCCCGCTAAGGAACCTACATAGTCCAAGTGCACGCTGGTTAACCTAGATAGTCCAAGTGCCCGCTAGGGAACGTACATAGTCCAAGTGCCCGCTAGGTAACCTAGATAGTGCAAGTTCCCGCTAGTTAGCCTACATAGTCCAAGTGCCCGCTAGGTAACCTAGATAGTCCAAGTGCCCGTTCGGTAACCTAGATATTCCAAGTTTCCATTAGGGAACCAAGATAGTCCAAGGGCCCGCTAGTACACCTACATAGTCCATGGGCCCGCTAGTTAACCTACATTATCTAAGTGCCTGTTAGCTAACCTAGATAGTCCAAAGGCCCGCTAGTTGACCTTCATAGTCTAAGTGCCAGCTAGGTAACCTAGATAGTACAAATGCCCGCTAGGGAACCTAGATAGTCCAAGTGCCTGTTAGCTAACCTAGATAGTCCAAGTGGCGGCTAGGTAACCCAGAGAGTCCAAGTGCCCGCTAGTTAACCTACATAGTCCAAGTGCCCGATAGGGAACCTACATAATCCAAGTGCCCGCTAGGCAACCTACATAGTCCAAGTGCCCGTTAGTTAACCTAGATAGTCAAAGTGCCTGCTAGGTAACCTAGATAGTCCAAGTGCATGCTAGTTAACCTAGATGGTCCAAGTGCCCGCTAGTTAACCTAGATAGTCCAAGTGCCTGCTAGGTAACCTACATCGTGCAAATGTCTGCTAGTTAACATACATATTCCAAGTGCCCGCTTGTTAACATAGATAGTCCACGTGCCCGCTAGGGAACGTACATAGTCCATGTGCCCTCTAGTTAACCTAGATAGTTCTAGTACCCGCTAGGTAACCTAGATCGTCCAAGGGCCCCCTAGTTAGCCTACATAGTCCAAGTGCCCGCTAGGTAACCTAGATAGTCCAAGTGCCCGTTCAGTAACCTAGATAGTCCAAGTGCCCTTTAGGGAACCTAGATAGTCCAAGGGCCCGCTAGTAAACCTACATAGTCCATGGGCCCGCTAGTTAACCTACATAGTGCAAGTGTCCGCTAGTTAACCTACATATTCCAAGTGCCCCCTAGTTAACCTACATAATCTAAGTTCCCATTAGCTAACCTAGGTAGTCCAAGGGCCCGCTAGTTGACTTACATAGTCCAACTGCCAGCTAGGTAACCTAGATAGTACAAGTGCCCCCTAGCTAACCTATATAGTCCAAGTGGCGGCTAGGTAACCTACATAGTCGAAATGCCCATTCGTTAACCTAGATAATCCAAGTGCCCGCTAGGTAACCTAGACAGTCCAAGTGCCCGCTAGTTAACCTACATAATCCAAGTGCCCGATAGGGAACCTACATAATCCAAGTTCCCGCTTGGTAACTTAAATAGTCCAAATGCCCGCTAGGGAAACTACATAGTCCGAGTGCCCGTTAGTTAACCCAGATAGTCCAAGTGCCTGCTAGTAAACCTACATAATCCATGGGCCCGCAAGTTAACCTACATAGTGCAAGGGCCCGCTAGTTAACCTAGAACGTGCAAGTGTCCGCTAGTTAACATACATAGTACAAGTGCTCGCTAGTTAACCTAAATAGTCCAAGTGGCCGCTAGGGATCCTTCATAATCCAAGTGCCCGCTAGTTAAACTAGATAGTCCAAGTGCCCACTAGGGGACGTACATAGTCCAAGTGCCCGCTAGGTAACCTAGATAATCCAAGTGCGCGCTAGGGCATGTACATAGTCCAAGTGCCTACTAGGAAACTAGATAGTCCAAGTGCCCGCTAGTTAACCTACATAGTCCACGGGCCCGCTAGTTAACCTACATAGTCGAAGGTCTGCTAGTTAACCTAGATAATCAAAGTGCCCGCTAGGTAACCTAGACAGTCCAAGTGCCCGCTAGGTTACCTACATAGTCGAAGTGCCCGTTCGTTAACCTAGATAGTCCAAGTGCACGCTAGGTAACCTAGATAGTGAAAGTTCCCTTTAGGGAACCTAGATAGTCCAAGTGCCCCCTAGGGAACCTACATAGTCCAATTGCTCGCTCTGGAACATACATAGTCCAAGTGCTCATTAGTTAACCTAGATAATCCAAGTGCCCGCTAGGCAACCTACATAGTCCAAGTGCCCGTTAGTTAACCTAGATAGTCAAAGTGCCTGCTAGGTAACCTAGATAGTCCAAGTGCATGCTAGTTAACCTAGATGGTCCAAGTGCCCGCTAGTTAACCTAGATAGTCCAAGTGCCTGCTAGGTAACCTACATCGTGCAAATGTCTGCTACTTAACATACATATTCCAAGTGCCCGCTTGTTAACATAGATAGTCCACGTGCCCGCTAGGGAACGTACATAGTCCATGTGCCCTCTAGTTAACCTAGATAGTTCTAGTACCCGCTAGGTAACCTAGATCGTCCAAGGGCCCCCTAGTTAGCCTACATAGTCCAAGTGCCCGCTAGGTAACCTAGATAGTCCAAGTGCCCGTTCAGTAACCTAGATAGTCCAAGTGCCCTTTAGGGAACCTAGATAGTCCAAGGGCCCGCTAGTAAACCTACATAGTCCATGGGCCCGCTAGTTAACCTACATAGTGCAAGTGTCCGCTAGTTAACCTACATATTCCAAGTGCCCCCTAGTTAACCTACATAATCTAAGTTCCCATTAGCTAACCTAGGTAGTCCAAGGGCCCGCTAGTTGACTTACATAGTCCAACTGCCAGCTAGGTAACCTAGATAGTACAAGTGCCCCCTAGCTAACCTATATAGTCCAAGTGGCGGCTAGGTAACCTACATAGTCGAAATGCCCATTCGTTAACCTAGATAATCCAAGTGCCCGCTAGGTAACCTAGACAGTCCAAGTGCCCGCTAGTTAACCTACATAATCCAAGTGCCCGATAGGGAACCTACATAATCCAAGTTCCCGCTTGGTAACTTAAATAGTCCAAATGCCCGCTAGGGAAACTACATAGTCCGAGTGCCCGTTAGTTAACCCAGATAGTCCAAGTGCCTGCTAGTAAACCTACATAATCCATGGGCCCGCAAGTTAACCTACATAGTGCAAGGGCCCGCTAGTTAACCTAGAACGTGCAAGTGTCCGCTAGTTAACATACATAGTCCAAGTGCTCGCTAGTTAACCTAAATAGTCCAAGTGGCCGCTAGGGATCCTTCATAATCCAAGTGCCCGCTAGTTAAACTAGATAGTCCAAGTGCCCACTAGGGGACGTACATAGTCCAAGTGCCCGCTAGGTAACCTAGATAATCCAAGTGCGCGCTAGGGCATGTACATAGTCCAAGTGCCTACTAGGAAACTAGATAGTCCAAGTGCCCGCTAGTTAACCTACATAGTCCACGGGCCCGCTAGTTAACCTACATAGTCGAAGGTCTGCTAGTTAACCTAGATAATCAAAGTGCCCGCTAGGTAACCTAGACAGTCCAAGTGCCCGCTAGGTTACCTACATAGTCGAAGTGCCCGTTCGTTAACCTAGATAGTCCAAGTGCCCGCTAGGTAACCTACATAGTCCAAGGGCCTGCTAGGTAACCTAGGTAGTCCAAGTGCCCGCTAGGTAACCTAGATAGTCCAAGTGCCCGCTAGTTAACCTACATAGTCCAAGTGCACGCTAGGTAACCTAGATAGTGAAAGTTCCCTTTAGGGAACCTAGATAGTCCAAGTGCCCCCTAGGGAACCTACATAGTCCAATTGCTCGCTCTGGAACATACATAGTCCAAGTGCTCATTAGTTAACCTAGATAATCCAAGTGCCCGCTAGTTAACCTAGATAGTCCAAGTGCCCGCTAGGTAACCTACATAGTCCAAGTGCCCGCTAGGTAACCTATATAGTCCAAATGTCAGCTAGGGAACCTACATAGTCCAAGCGCCCGCTAGTTAACCTAGATAGTCCAAGTGCCCGCTAGTTAACCTAGATAGTCCAAGTGCCCGCTAGTTAACCAGAATCATCAACGTGCCCTCTAGTTAACTTACATAGTCAAAAGGCCTGCTAGTTAACCTACATAGACCAAAGGCCCGCTAGTTAACCTAGATAGTCCATGTGTCCGCTAGTTAACCTACATAGTCCAAGTTCCCGCTAGGTAACCTAGACAGTCCAAGTGACCACTAGGTTACCTATATAATCCAAGTGCCCGTTCGTTAACCTACATAGTCCAAGTGCCCGCTAGGTAATGTAGATAGCGCAAGTGCCCGCTAGGGAAAGTACATAGTCCAAGTGCCCGTAGGTAACCTAGATAGTCCAAGTGCCCACTAGTTAACCTACATAGTCCAAGTGCCTGCTTGGTAAACTACATAGTCCAAGTGCCCGTTCGTTAACCTACATAGTCCAAGTGCCCGTTCGTTAACCTACATAGTCCAAGTGCCTGCTAGGTAACCTAGATATTCCATGTGCCCACTAGTTAACCTACATAGTCCAAGTGCCCAATAGGGAACCTATATAATCCAAGTGCCCGCTAGGGAACCTACATAGTCCAAGTGCCCGTTAGGTAACCTAGATAGTCCAAGTGCCCGCTAGGTAACCTACATAGTGCAAGTGTCTGCTAGTTAACATAAGTAGTCCAAGCGCCCGCTAGTTAACATACATAGTCCAAGTGCCCGGTAGTTAACTTACATAGTTCAAGTGTCCGTAGGGAACATTCATAGTCAAAGTGCCCTCTAGGGAACCTACATAGTCCAATTGCCCTCTAGGGAACCTACGTAGTCCAAGTGCCCGCTAGGGAATCTACATATTCCTAGGGCCCGCTGGTTAATGTAGATAGTCCAAGTGCTGCTATTTAATCTACATAGTGCAAGGGCCTGCTAGTTAACCTACATAGTCCAAGTACCCGCTAGTTAACCTAGATCGTCCAAGTGTCCGCTAGTTAACCTACATAGTCCAAGTGCCCGCTAGGGAACCGACATAGTCCAAGTGCCTGCTAGGGAACCTACATTGTCCAAGTGCCCGCTCTGGAACATACATAGTCCAAGTGCCCGCTAGGTAACCTAGAGTCCAAGTACTCGCTAGTTAACCTACATAGTCCAAGTGCACGCTATGTAACCTAGATAGTCAATGTGCCCGTTAGGTAACCTAGATAGTCCAAGTGCCCGTTACCTAACCTAGATAGTCCAAGTGTCCTTTACTTAACCTACATAGTCCAAGTGCCCGCTAGTTAACCTATATACCAAGTGCCCATTACGTAACCTAGATATTCCAAGGGCATGCTAGCTAACCTATATCGTCCAAGTGCCCGCTAGGCAACCTAGATAGTCCAAGTGCCCGCTAAGGAACATACATAGTCCAAGTGCACGCTAAGGAACCTAGATAGTCCAAGTGCACGCTAGTTAACCTAGATAGTCCAAGTGCCCGCTAGTTAACCTACATAGTCCAAGTTCCCGCTAGGTAACCTAGATACTGCAAGTGCCCGCTTGTTAACCTAGATAGTTCATGTACCCGCTAGGCAACCTAGATCGTCCAAGGGCCCCCTAGTTAGCCTACATAGTCCAAGTGCCCGGTAGTTCATCTAGATAGTCCAAGGACCCTCTACTTAATGTAGATAGTCCAAGTGCCACTAATTAATCTACATGGTCCAAGGGTTTCGCTAGTTAACCTACATAGTCCAAATACCCGCTAAGAAACCTAGATAGTCCAAGTGCACGCTAGTTAACCTAGATAGTCCAAGTTCCCGCTAGTTAACCTAGATCTTCCAAATGCCCGCTAAGAAACCTAGATAGTCCAAGTGCCCTTTACCTAACCTAGATAGTCCAATTGCCCGCTATGCAACATACATAGTCCAAGTGCCCGTTCGTTAACCTAGAAGTCCAAGTGCCCGCTAGGTAACCTAGACTCTACAAGTGCCCGCTAGTTTACCTACATAGTCCAAATGCCCGTTCGGTAACCTAGATAGTGCAAGTGTCCGGTAGTAAACCTACATAGTCCAAGTGCCCGCTAGGTAACCTAGATAGTCCAAGGGCCCGCTAGTTAACCTACATAGTCAAAGTGCCCGGTAGTTAACTTACATAGTTCAAGTGTCCGTAGGGAACATACATAGTCCAAGTGCCCGCTAGGGAACATACAGAGTCCACGTGCCCGCTGGGAACCTACATAGTCCACGTGCCCGCTAGGGAATCTACATAGTCCAAGGGCCCGCTAGTTAACCTACATAGTCCAAGTACCCGCTAGTTAATCTACATAGTCCAAGGGCTCGCTAGGTAACCTACATAGTCCAAGTGCCTGCTAGGGAACCTACATTGTCCAAGTGCCCGCTCTGGAACATACATAGTCCAAGTGGCCGCTAGGGAATCTACATAGTCCAAGGGCCCGCTAGTTAACCTAGATAGTCCAAGTGCCCGCTAGGTACCCTAGATAGTTCAAGTGCCCGTTAGGTAACCTAGAGTCCAAGTGCTCGCTAGTTAACCTACATAGTCCAAGAGCACGCTATGTAACCTAGATATTCAAAGTGCCCGTTAGGTAACCTAGATAGTCCAAGTGCCCGTTACCTAACCTAGATAGTCCAAGTGCCCGCTAGGCAACCTACATAGTCCAAGAGCCCGTTCGTTAACCTAGAAGTCAAAGTGTCCGCTAGGTAACCTAGACATTCCAAGTGCCCGCTAGGTTACCTGCATATTCCAAGTGCCCGTTCGTTAACCTAGATAATCCAAGTGCACACTAGGTAACCTACATAGTCCAAGTGCCCGCTAGGTAACCTAGAAGTCCAAGTGCCCGCTAGGTAACCTAGACTCTCCAAGTGCCCGCTAGGTAACCTACATAGTCCAAATGCCCGTTCGGTAACCTAGATAGTGCAAGTGTCCGGTAGTCAACCTACGTAGTCCAAGTGCCCGCTAGATAACCTAGATAGTCCAAGGGCCTGCTAGTTAACCTACATAGTCAAATTGCCCGGTAGTTAACTTACATAGTTCAAGTGTCCGTAGGGAACATACATAGTCCAAGTGCCCGCTAGGGAAACTAGATAGTCTAAGTGCCCGATCTGGAACATACATAGTCCAAGTGCCCACTAGGGATTCTACATAGTCCAAGGGCCCGCTAGTTAACGTAGATAGTCCAAGTGCCGCTAGTTAATCTACATTGTCCAAGGGCCCGCTAGTTAACCTACATCGTCCAAGGGTCCGCTAGTTAACCTACATTCTGCAAGTGCCTTCTAGGGAACCTACATAGTCCAAGTGCCCGCTAGGTAACCTAGACAGTTCAAGTGACCACTAGGTTACCTACGGAGTCCAAGTGCCCGTTCATTAACCTACATAGTCAAAGTGCCCACTAGGTAACCAATATAGTCCAAATGCCCGCTAGGGGCCTTAATAGTCCAAATGCCCGCTAGTTAACCTAGATAGTCCAAGTGCTCACTAGTTAACCTAGATAGTCCAAATGCTCGCTAGGGAACCTACATAGTCAAAGTGCCTGCTAGGGAACCTATATTGTCCAAGTGCCCGCTCTGCAACATACATAGTCCAAGTGCCCGCTAGGGAATCTACATAGTCCAAGGGCCCGCTAGTTAACCTAGATAGTCCAAGTGCCTGCTAGGAAACCTACATAGTCCAAGGGCCCGCTAGGTAACCTAGATAGTTCAAGTGCCCGTTAGGTAACCTAGAATCCAAGTGCTCGCTAGTTAACCTACATAGTCCAAGTTCAAGCTATGTAACCTAGATAGTCAAATTGCCCGTTAGGTAACATAGATAGTCCAAGTGCCCGTTACCTAACGTAGATTGTCCAAGTGCCCGCTAGGCAACCTACATAGTCCAAGAGCCCGTTCGTTAACCTAGAAGTCCAAGTGTCCGCTAGGTAACCTAGACAGTCCAAGAGCCCGCTAGGTTACCTGCATATTCCAAGTGCCCTTTCGTTAACCTAGATAATCCAAGTGCCCACTAGGTAACCTACATAGTCCAAGTGCCCGCTAGGTAACATATATAGACCTAGTGCCCGCTAGGTAACCCAGATTGTTCAAGGGCCCGCTAGTTAACCAACATAGTCCAAGGGCTCACTGCTTCACTTTGATAGTTCAAGTGCCCGCTAGTTAACCTAGATTGTCCAAGTGCCCGCTAGTTAACCTAGATTGTCCAAGTGCCCACTAGTTAACCTACATAGTCCAAGGGCCCACTCCAAATGCCCGCTAGGGGCCCTAATAGTCCAAATGCCTGCTAGTTAACCAAGATAGACCAAGTGCCCGCTAGGGAACCTATCTAGTCCAAGTACCCGCTAGGAAACGTACATAGTCCAAGTGCCCGCTAGGTAACGTACATAGTCCAAGTGCACGCTAGGTAACGTAGATAGTCCAAGTGCCCGCTAGGAAATGTACATAGTCCAAGTGCCCGCTAGTTAACCTACATAGTCCAAGTGCCTGCTAGGTAACCTAGATATTCCATGTGCCCACTAGTTAACCTACATAGTCCAAGTGCCCAATAGGGAACCTATATAATCCAAGTGCCCGCTAGGGAACCTACATAGTCCAAGTGCCCGTTAGGTAACCTAGATAGTCCAAGTGCCCGCTAGGTAACCTACATAGTGCAAGTGTCTGCTAGTTAACATAAGTAGTCCAAGCGCCCGCTAGTTAACATACATAGTCCAAGTGCCCGGTAGTTAACTTACATAGTTCAAGTGTCCGTAGGGAACATTCATAGTCAAAGTGCCCTCTAGGGAACCTACATAGTCCAATTGCCCTCTAGAGAACCTACGTAGTCCAAGTGCCCGCTAGGGAATCTACATAGTCCTAGGGCCCGCTGGTTAATGTAGATAGTCCAAGTGCTGCTATTTAATCTACATAGTGCAAGGGCCTACTAGTTAACCTACATAGTCCAAGTACCCGCTAGTTAACCTAGATCGTCCAAGTGTCCACTAGTTAACCTACATAGTCCAAGTGCCCGCTAGGGAACCGACATAGTCCAAGTGCCTGCTAGGGAACCTACATTGTCCAAGTGCCCGCTCTGGAACATACATAGTCCACGTGCCCGCTAGGGAATCTACATATCCAAGAGCCCGCTAGTTAACCTAGATAGTCCAAGTGCCTGCTAGGAAACCTACATAGTCCAAGGGCCCGCTAGGTAACCTAGATAGTTCAAGTGCCCGCTAGGTAACCTAGAGTCCAAGTACTCGCTAGTTAACCTACATAGTCCAAGTGCACGCTATGTAACCTAGATAGTCAATGTGCCCGTTAGGTAACCTAGATAGTCCAAGTGCCCGTTACCTAACCTAGATAGTCCAAGTGTCCTTTACTTAACCTACATAGTCCAAGTGCCCGCTAGTTAACCTATATACCAAGTGCCCATTACGTAACCTAGATATTCCAAGGGCATGCTAGCTAACCTATATCGTCCAAGTGCCCGCTAGGCAACCTAGATAGTCCAAGTGCCCGCTAAGGAACATACATAGTCCAAGTGCACGCTAAGGAACCTAGATAGTCCAAGTGCACGCTAGTTAACCTAGATAGTCCAAGTGCCCGCTAGTTAACCTACATAGTCCAAGTTCCCGCTAGGTAACCTAGGTACTGCAAGTGCCCGCTTGTTAACCTAGATAGTTCATGTACCCGCTTGGCAACCTAGATCGTCCAAGGGCCCCCTAGTTAGCCTACATAGTCCAAGTGCCCGGTAGTTCATCTAGATAGTCCAAGGACCCTCTACTTAACGTAGATAGTCCAAGTGCCACTAATTAATCTACATGGTCCAAGGGCCCGCTAGTTAACCTACATAGTCCAAATACCCGCTAAGAAACCTAGATAGTCCAAGTGCACGCTAGTTAACCTAGAAGTCCAAGTTCCCTCTAGTTAACCTAGATCTTCCAAATGCCCGCTAAGAAACCTAGATAGTCCAAGTGCCCTTTACCTAACCTAGATAGTCCAATTGCCCGCTATGCAACATACATAGTCCAAGTGCCCGTTCGTTAACCTAGAAGTCCAAGTGCCCGCTAGGTAACCTAGACTCTACAAGTGCCCGCTAGTTTACCTACATAGTCCAAATGCCCGTTCGGTAACCTAGGTAGTGCAAGTGTCCGGTAGTCAACCTACGTAGTCCAAGTGCCCGCTAGATAATCTAGATAGTCCAAGGGCCCGCTAGTTAACCTACATAGTCAAATTGCCCGGTAGTTAACTTACATAGTTCAAGTGTCCGTAGGGAACATACATAGTCCAAGTGCCCGCTAGGGAACCTAGATAGTCTAAGTGCCCGATCTGGAACATACATAGTCCAAGTGCCCACTAGGGATTCTACATAGTCCAAGGGCCCGCTAGTTAACGTAGATAGTCCAAGTGCCGCTAGTTATTCTACATTGTCCAAGGGCCCGCTAGTTAACCTACATCGTCCAAGGGCCCGCTAGTTAACCTACATTCTCCAAGTGCCTTCTAGGGAACCTACATAGTCCAAGTGCCCGCTAGGTAACCTAGACAGTTCAAGTGACCACTAGGTTACCTACGGAGTCCAAGTGCCCGTTCGTTAACCTACATAGTCAAAGTGCCCGCTAGGTAACCAATATAGTCCAAATGCCCGCTAGGGGCCTTAATAGTCCAAATGCCCGCTAGTTAACCTAGATAGTCCAAGTGCTCATTAGTTAACCTAGATAGTCCAAATGCTCGCTAGGGAACCCACATAGTCCAAGTGCCCGCTAGGGAACTTACATAGTCCAAGGGCCCGCTAGGGAACCTACATAGTCCAAGAGCCCGCTAGTTAATGTAGATAGTCCAAGTGCCGCTAGTTAATCTACATATTTCAAGGGCCCGCTATTTAACCTACATAGTCCAAGTACCCGCTAGTTAAACTAGATCGTCCAAGTGTCCGCTAATTAACCTGCATTGTACAAGTGCCCGCTATGGAACCTAGATTGTCCAAGTGCCCGCTCTGGAACATACATATTCCAAGTGCCCGCTAGGGAATCTACATAGTCCAAGGGCCCGCTAGTTAACGTAGATAGTCCAAGTGCCGCTAGTTCATCTACATAGTCCATGGGCCCGCTAGTTAACCTACATAGTCCAAGTACCCGCTAGTTAATCTACATAGTCCAAGGGCCCGCTAGGTAACCTACATACTCCAAGGGCCCGCTAGTTAACCTACATAGTCCTAGGGCCCGCTAGTTAACCTACATCATCCAAGGGCCCGCTAGTTAACCTACATTCTCCAAGTGCCTTCTAGGGAACCTACATAGTCCAAGTGCCCGCTAGGTAACCTAGACAGTTCAAGTGACCACTAGGTTACCTACATAGTCCAAGTGCCCGTTCGTTAACCTACATAGTCCAAGTGCCCGCTAGGTAACCAATATAGTCCAAATGCCCGCTAGGGGCCCTAATAGTCCAAATGCCCGCTACTTAATCTAGATAGTCCAAGTGTTCGCTAGTTAACCTAGATAGTCCAAATGCCCGCTTGGGAATCCACATAGTCCAAGTGCCCGCTAGGGAACTTACAAAGTCCAAGGCCCCGCTAGGGAACCTACATAGTCCAAGGGCCCGCTAGGTAACCCATATAGCCCAAGTGCCTGCTAGGTAACCCTAAGAGTCCAAGGGCCCGCTAGTTAACCTACATAGTCCAAGGGCTCACTTGTTCACTTTGATAGTTCAAGTGCCCGCTAGTTAACCTACATAGTCCAAGGGCCCACTAGTTAAGCTAGATAGCCCAAGTGTCCTCTAGTTAACCTACATAGTCCAAGTGCCCGCTAGTTAACCTATATACCAAGTGCCCGTTACGTAACCTAGATATTCCAAGGGCACGCTAGTTAACCTATATCATCCAAGTGCACGCTAGGCAACCTAGATAGTCCAAGTGCCCGCTAAGGAACCTACATACTCCAAGTGCACGCTACTTAATCTAGATAGTCCAAGTGCCCGCTAGTTAACCTAGATAGTCCAAGTGCTCGCTAGGTAACCTAAGTAGTCCAAATGTCTGATAGGGATCCTACATAGTACAAGTGCCCGCTAGGTAACCTACATCGTCCAAGTGCCTGTTAGTTAACCTAGATAGTCCAAGTGCCCGCTAGGTAACCTAGACTGTCCAAGTGCCAGCTAGGTTACCTACATAGTCCAAGTGCCCGTTCATTAACCTAGATAGTCCAAGTTTCTGCTAGGAAACCTACATAGTCCAAGGGCCCGCTAGGTAACCTAGATAGTTCAAGTGCCCGCTAGGTAACCTAGAGTCCAAGTACTCGCTAGTAAACCTACATAGTCCAATTGCACGCTATGTAACCTAGATAGTCAAAGTACCCGTTAGGTAACCTAGATAGTCCAAGTTCCCATTACCTAACCTAGATAGTGCAAGTGCCCTCTAGGCAACCTACATAGTCCAAGAGCCCGTTCGTTAACCTAGAAGTCCAAGTGCCCGCTAGGTAACCTAGACAGTCCAAGTGCCCGCTAGGTTACCTGCATATTCCAAGTGCCCGTTCGTTAACCTAGATAATCCAAGTGCCCACTAGGTAACCTACATAGTCCAACTGCACGCTAGGTAACCTATATAGCCCAAGTGCCCGCTAGGTAACCCAGATAGTCCAAGGGCCCGCTAGTTAACCAACATAGTCCAAGGGCTCACTTGTTCACTTTGATAGTTCAAGTGCCCGCTAGTTAACCTAGATTGTCCACGTGCCAGCTAAGGAACCTACATAGTCCAAGTGCATGCTAAGGAACCTACATAGTCCAAGTGCACGCTAGTTAACCTAGATAGTCCAAGTTCCCGCTAGGTAACCTAGATACTGCAAGTGCCCGCTTGTTAACCTAGATAGTTCATGTACCGCTAGGTATCCTAGATCGTCCAAGGGCCCCCTAGTTAGCCTACATAGTCCAAGTGCCCGGTAGTTCATCTAGATAGTCCAAGGGCCCGCTACTTAACGTAGATAGTCCAAGTGCCACTAGTTAATCTACATAGTCCAAGGGCCCGCTAGTTAAACTACAAAATCCAAGTACCCGCTAAGAAACCTAGATAGTCCAAGTGCACGCTAGTTAACCTAGATAGTCCAAGTGCCCTCTAGTTAACCTAGATCTTCCAAATGCCCGCTAAGAAACCTAGATAGTCCAAGTGCCCTTTACCTAACCTAGATAGTCCAATTGCCCGCTATGCAACATACATAGTCCAAGTGCCCGTTCGTTAACCTAGAAGTCCAAGTGCCCACTAGGTAACCTAGACTCTCCAAGTGCCCGCTAGTTTACCTACATAGTCCAAATGCCCGTTCGGTAACCTAGATAGTGCAATGTCCGGTAGTTAACCTACATAGTCCAAGTGCCCGCTAGGCAACCTAGATAGTCCAAGTGCCCGCTAAGGAACATACATAGTCCAAGTGCACGCTAAGGAACCTACATAGTCCAAGTTCACGCTAGTTAACCTAGATAGTCCAAGTGCCCACTAGTTAACCTAGATAGTCCAAGTTCCCGCTAGGTAACCTAGATACTGCAAGTGCCCGCTTGTTAACCTAGATAGTTCATGTACCGCTAGGCATCCTAGATCGTCCAAGGGCCCCCTAGTTAGCCTACATAGTCCAAGTGCCCGGTAGTTCATCTAGATAGTCCAAGGGCCCGCTACTTAACGTAGATAGTCCAAGTGCCTCTAGTTAATCTACATAGTCCAAGTTCCCGCTAGTTAACCTACATAGTCCAAGTACCCGCTAAGAAACCTAGATAGTCCAAGTACACGCTAGTTAACCTAGATACTCCAAGTGCCCTCTAGTTAACCTAGATCTTCCAAATGCCCACTAAGAAATCTAGATAGTCCAAGTGCCCTTTACCTAACCTAGATAGTCCAATTGCCCGCTATGCAACATACATAGTCCAAGTGCCCGTTCGTTAACCTAGAAGTCCAAGTACCCGCTAGGTAACCTAGACTCTCCAAGTGCCCGCTAGTTTACCTACATAGTCCAAATGCCCGTTCGGTAACCTAGATAGTGCAAGTGTCCGGTAGTAAACCTACATAGTCCAAGTGCCCGCTAGGTAACCTAGATAGTCCAAGGGCCCGCTAGTTAACATACATATTCAAAGTGCCCGGTAGTTAACTTACATAGTTCAAGTGTCCGTAGGGAACATACAGAGTCCAAGTGCCCGCTAGGGAACCTACATAGTCCACGTGCCCGCTAGGGAATCTACATAGTCCACGTGCCCGCTAGGGAATCTACATAGTCCAAGGGCCCGCTAGTTAATGTAGATAGTCCAAGTGCCGCTAGTTAATCTACATATTTCAAGGGCCCGCTATATAACCTACATAGTACAAGTACCCGCTAGTTAACCTAGATCGTCCAAGTGTCCGCTAAATAACCTACATTGTACAAGTGCCCGCTAGGGAACCTAGATTGTCCAAGTGCCCGCTCTGGAACATACATAGTCCAAGTGCCCGCTAGGGAATCTACATAGTCCAAGGGCCCGCTAGTTAACGTAGATAGTCCAAGTGCCGCTAGTTAATATACATAGTCCAAGGGCCCGCTAGTTAACCTACATAGTCCAAGTACCCGCTAGTTAATCTACATAGTCCAAGGGCCCGCTAGGTAACCTACTAGTCCAAGTGCCTGCTAGGGAACCTACATTGTCCAAGTGCCCACTCTGGAACATACATAGTCCAAGTGCCCGCTAGGGAATCTATATAGTCCAAGGGCCCGCTAGTTAACCTAGATAGTCCAAGTGCCTGCTAGGAAACCTACAGAGTCCAAGGGCCCGCTAGGTAACCTAGATAGTTAAAGTGCCCATTAGGTAACCTAGAGTCCAAGTGCTCGCTTGTTAACCTACATAGTCCAAGTGTACGCTATGTAACCTAGATAGTCAAAGTGCCAGTTAGGTAACCTAGATAGTCCAAGTGCCCGTTACCTAACCTAGATAGTCCAAGTGCCCGCTAGGCAACCTATATAGTCCAAGTGCCCGTTCGTTAACCTAGATAGTTCAAGTACCCGCTAGGTAACCTAAGTAGTCCAAATGTCTGATAGGGATCCTACATAGTCCAAGTGCCCGCTAGGTAACCTACATCGTCCAAGTGCCTGTTAGTTAACCTAGATAGTCCAAGTGCCCGCTAGGTAACCTAGACTGTCCAAGTGCCCGCTAGGTTACCTACATAGTCCATGTGCCCGTTCGTTAACCTAGATAGTCCAAGTGCCTCCTAGGAAACCTACATAGTCCAAGGGCTCGCTAGGTAACCTAGATAGTTCAAGGGCCCGCTAGGTAACCTAGAGTCCAAGTACTCGCAAGTTAACCTACATAGTCCAAGTGCACGCTATATAACCTAGATAGTCAAAGTGCCTGTTAGGTAACCTAGATAGTCCAAGTGCCCGTTACCTAACCTAGATTGTCCAAGTGCCCGCTAGGCAACCTACATAGTCCAAGAGCCCGTTCGTTAACCTAGAAATCCAAGTGCACGCAAGGTAACCTAGACAGTCCAACTGCCCGCTAGGTTACCTGCATATTCCAAGTGCCCGTTCGTTAACCTAGATAATCCAAGTGCCCACTAGGTAACCTACATAGTCCAAGTGCCCGCTAGGTAATCTATATAGCCCAAGTGCCCGCTAGGTAACCCAGATAGTCCAAGGGCCCACTTGTTAACCAACATAGTCCAAGGGCTCACTTGTTCACTTTGATAGTTCAAGTGCCCGCTAGTTAACCTAGATCGTCCAAGTGCCCGCTAGTTAACCTAGATTGTCCAAGTGCCCGCTAGTTAACCTACATAGTCCAAGGGCCCACTAGTTAACCTAGATAGTCCAAGTGTCCTTTAGTTAACCTACATAGTCCAAGTGCCCGCTAGTTAACCTATATACCAAGTGCCCGTTACGTAACCTAGATATTCCAAGGGCACGCTAGTTAACCTATATCGTCCAAGTGCCCACTAGGCAACCTAGATAGTCCAAGTGCCCGCTAAGGAACCTACATAGTTCAAGTGCACGCTAAGGAACCTACATAGTCCAAGTGCACGCTAGTTAACCTAGATAGTCCAAGTGCCCGCTAGTTTACCTACATAGTCCAAGTTCCCGCTAGGTAACCTAGATACTGCAAGTGCCCGCTTGTTAACCTAGATAGTTCATGTACCCGCTAGGCAACCTAGATCGTCCAAGGGCCCCCTAGTTAGCCTACATAGTCCAAGTGCCCGGTAGTTCTTCTAGATAGTCCAAGGGCCCGCTACTTAATGTAGATAGTCCAAGTGCCATTAGTTAATCTACATAGTCCAAGGCCCGCTAGTTAACCTACATAGTCCAAGTACCCGCTAAGAAACCTAGATAGTCCAAGTGCACGCTAGTTAACCTAGATAGTCCAAGTGCCCTCTAGTTAACCTAGATCTTCCAAATGCCCGCTAAGAAACCTAGATAGTCCAAGTGCCCTTTACCTAACCTAGATAGTCCAATTGCCCGCTATGCAACATACATAGTCCAAGTGCCCGTTCGTTAACCTAGAAGTCCAAGTGCCCGCTAGGTAACCTAGACTCTCCAAGTGCCCGCTAGTTTACCTACATAGTCCAAATGCCCGTTCAGTAACCTAGATAGTGCAAGTGTCCGGTAGTTAACCTACATAGTCCAAGTGCCCGCTAGGAAACCTAGATAGTCCAAGGGCCCGCTAATTAACCTACATAGTCAAAGTGCCCGGTAGTTAACTTACATAGTTCAAGTGTCCGTAGGGAACATACATAGTCCAAGTGCCCGCTAGGGAACATACAGAGTCCAAGTGCCCGCTAGGGAACCTACATAGTCCACGTGCCCGCTAGGGAATCTACATAGTCCAAGGGCCCGCTAGTTAATGTAGATAGTCCAAGTGCCGCTAGTTAATCTACATATTTCAAGGGCCCGCTATTTAACCTACATAGTACAAGTACCCGCTAGTTAACCTAGATCGTCCAAGTGTCCGCTAATTAACCTACATTGTACAAGTGCCCGCTAGGGAACCTAGATAGTCCAAGTGCCCGCTCTGGAACATACATGGTCCAAGTGCCCGCTAGGGAATCTACATAGTCCAAGGGCCCGCTAGTTAACGTAGATAGTCCAAGTGCCGCTAGTTAATATACATAGTCCATGGGCCCGCTAGTTAACCTACATAGTCCAAGTACCCGCTAGTTAATCTACATAGTCCAAGGGCCCGCTAGGTAACCTACATAGTCCAAGTGCCTGCTAGGGAACCTACATTGTCCAAGTGCCCGCTCTGGAACATACATAGTCCAAGGGCCCGCTAGGGAATCTACATAGTCCAAGGGCCCGCTAGTTAAACTAGATAGTCCAAGTGCCTGCTAGGAAACCTACAGAGTCCAAGGGCCCGCTAGGTAACCTAGATAGTTCAAGTGCCCATTAGGTAACCTAGAGTCCAAGTGCTCGCTTGTTAACCTACATAGTCCAAGTGCACGCTATGTAACCTAGATAGTCAAAGTGCCCGTTAGGTAACCTAGATAGTCCAAGTGCCCGTTACCTAACCTAGATAGTCCAAGTGCCCGCTAGGCAACCTACATAGTCCAAGAGCCCGTTCGTTAACCTAGAAGTCCAAGTGTCCGCTAGGTAACCTAGACAGTCCAAGTGCCCGCTAGGTTACCTGCATATTCCAGGTACCCGTTCGTTAACCTAGATAATCCAAGTGCCCACTAGGTAACCTAAATACTCCAAGTGCCCGCTTGGTAACCTATATAGCCCAAGTGCCCGCTAGGTAACCCAGATAGTCCATGGGCCCGCTAGTTAACCAACATAGTCCAAGGGCTCACTTGTTCACTTTGATAGTTCAAGTGCCCGCTAGTTAAGCTAGATCGTCCAAGTGCACGCTAGTTAACCTACATAGTCCAAGGGCCCACTCCAAATGCCGCTAGGGGCCCTAATAGTCCAAATGCCCGCTAGTTATCTTAGATAGTCCAAGTGCTCGCTAGTAAACCTAGATAGTCCAAGTGCCCGCTAGTTAACCTAGATAGACAAAGTGCCCGCTAGGGAACGTAGATAGACCAAGTGCCCGCTAGTTAACCTAGATAGTCCAAGTGCCCGCTAGGTAACCTAGACAGTTCAAGTGACCATTAGGTTACCTACATAGTCCAAGTGCCCGCTAGTTATCCTAGATATTCCAAGTGCTCACTAGTTAACCTAGATAGTCCAAGTGCCCGCTAGTTAACCTAGATAGACCAAGTGTCCGCTAGGGAACCTACGTAGTCCAAGTGCCCCATAGGGAACCTACATAGTCAAAGTGCCCGCTAGTTAACATAGATAATCCAAGTACCCGCTAGGAAACGTACATAGTCCAAGTGCCCGCTAGTTAACGTACATATTCCAAGTGCCCTCTAGGTAAGGTAGATAGTCCTAGTGCCCGCTAGTTAACCTACATAGTCCAAGTGCCTGCTAGGTAACCTAGATAGTCCAAGTACCCACTAGTTAACCTACATAGTCAAAGTTCCCCCTAGGTAACCTAGATTGTCCAAGTGCCCGCTAGTTAACCAAAATAGTCAATGGGCCCGCGAGTTAACCTACATAGTGCAAGAGCCCGCTAGCTAACCTAGATAATCCAAGTGCCCGCTAGTTAACCTATATCATCCAAGTGCCCGCTAGTTAACCTAGATCGTCCAAGTGCCCGCTAGTTAACCTACATAGTCAATGGGCCCGCTAGTTAACCTACATAGTGCAAGAGCCCGCTAGTTAACCTAGATCGTGCAAGTGTCCGCTAGTTAACCTACATAGTCCACGTGCCAGTTAGCTAACCTAGATAGTCCAAGGGCCCGCTAGTTGACCTACATAGTCCAAGTGCCCACTAGGGGACGTACTTAGTCCATGTGCCCGTTAGCTAACCTAGATAGTCCAAGTGCCCGCTAGTTAACAATGATCATCCAAGTGCCCGCTAGTTAACCTAGATAGTCCAAATGCCCTGTAGTTAACCAAGATCGTCCATGTGCCCGCTAGTAAACCTACATAGTCCAAATGCCCGCTAGTTAACCTACATAGTCCAAGTGCCCGATAGGGAGCCTAGACAGTCCAAGTGCCCGCTAGGTTACCTGCATATTCCAAGTGCCCGTTCATTAACCTACATAGTCCAAGTGCCCGCTAGGTAACCAATATAGTCCAAATGCCCGCTAGGGGCCCTAATAGTCCAAATGCCCGCTAGTTAACCTAGATAGTCCAAGTGCTCGCTAGTTAACCTAGATAGTCCAAGTACCCGCTAGGTAACCTAAGTAGTCCAAATGATTGATAGGGATCCTACATAGTCCAAGTGCCCGCTAGGTAACCTACATCGTCCAAGTGCCTGTTAGTTAACCTGGATAGTCCAAGTGCCCGCTAGGTAACCTAGACTGTCCAAGTGCCCGTTCGTTAACCTAGATAGTCCAAGTGCCTGCTAGGAAACTTACATAGTCCAAGGGCCCGCTAGGTAACCTAGATAGTTCAAGGGCCCGCTAGGTAACCTAGAGTCCAAGTACTCGCAAGTTAACCTACATAGTCCAAGTGCACGCTATATAACCTAGATAGTCAAAGTGCCCGTTAGGTAAACTAGATAGTCCAAGTGCCCGTTACCTAACCTAGATAGTCCAAGTGCCCGCTAGGCAACCTACATAGTCCAATAGCCCGTTCGTTAACCTAGAAGTCCAAGTGCACGCAAGGTAACCTAGACAGTCCAACTACCCGCTAGGTTACCTGCATATTCCAAGTGCCCGTTCGTTAACCTAGATAATCCAAGTGCCCACTAGGTAACCTACATAGTCCAAGTGCCCGCTAGGTAACCTATATTGCCCAAGTGCCCGCTAGGTAACCCAGATAGTCCAAGGGCCCACTTGTTAACCAACATAGTCCAAGGGCTCACTTGTTCACTTTGATAGTTCAAGTGCCCGCTAGTTAACCTACATAGTCAAAGTTCCCCCTAGGTAACCTAGATTGTCCAAGTGCCCGCTAGTTAACCAAAATAGTCAATGGGCCCGCGAGTTAACCTACATAGTGCAAGAGCCCGCTAGCTAACCTAGATAATCCAAGTGCCCGCTAGTTAACCTATATCATCCAAGTGCCCGCTAGTTAACCTAGATCGTCCAAGTGCCCGCTAGTTAACATACATAGTCAATGGGCCCGCTAGTTAACCTACATAGTGCAAGAGCCCGCTAGTTAACCTAGATCGTGCAAGTGTCCGCTAGTTAACCTACATAGTCCACGTGCCAGTTAGCTAACCTAGATAGTCCAAGGGCCCGCTAGTTGACCTACATAGTCCAAGTGCCCACTAGGGGACGTACTTAGTCCATGTGCCCGTTAGCTAACCTAGATAGTCCAAGTGCCCGCTAGTTAACAATGATCATCCAAGTGCCCGCTAGTTAACCTAGATAGTCCAAATGCCCTGTAGTTAACCAAGATCGTCCATGTGCCCGCTAGTAAACCTACATAGTCCAAATGCCCGCTAGTTAACCTACATAGTCCAAGTGCCCGATAGGGAGCCCAGACAGTCCAAGTGCCCGCTAGGTTACCTGCATATTCCAAGTGCCCGTTCATTAACCTACATAGTCCAAGTGCCCGCTAGGTAACCAATATAGTCCAAATGCCCGCTAGGGGCCCTAATAGTCCAAATGCCCGCTAGTTAACCTAGATAGTCCAAGTGCTCGCTAGTTAACCTAGATAGTCCAAGTACCCGCTAGGTAACCTAAGTAGTCCAAATGATTGATAGGGATCCTACATAGTCCAAGTGCCCGCTAGGTAACCTACATCGTCCAAGTGCCTGTTAGTTAACCTGGATAGTCCAAGTGCCCGCTAGGTAACCTAGACTGTCCAAGTGCCCGTTCGTTAACCTAGATAGTCCAAGTGCCTGCTAGGAAACTTACATAGTCCAAGGGCCCGCTAGGTAACCTAGATAGTTCAAGGGCCCGCTAGGTAACCTAGAGTCCAAGTACTCGCAAGTTAACCTACATAGTCCAAGTGCACGCTATATAACCTAGATAGTCAAAGTGCCCGTTAGGTAAACTAGATAGTCCAAGTGCCCGTTACCTAACCTAGATAGTCCAAGTGCCCGCTAGGCAACCTACATAGTCCAATAGCCCGTTCGTTAACCTAGAAGTCCAAGTGCACGCAAGGTAACCTAGACAGTCCAACTGCCCGCTAGGTTACCTGCATATTCCAAGTGCCCGTTCATTAACCTAGATAATCCAAGTGCCCACTAGGTAACCTACATAGTCCAAGTGCCCGCTAGGTAACCTATATAGCCCAAGTGCCCGCTAGGTAACCCAGATAGTCCAAGGGCCCACTTGTTAACCAACATAGTCCAAGGGCTCACTTGTTCACTTTGATAGTTCAAGTGCCCGCTAGTTAACCTAGATCGTCCAAGTGCCCGCTAGTT
Organism: Tenrec ecaudatus; assembly: GCF_050624435.1. NCBI lineage: Eukaryota > Metazoa > Chordata > Mammalia > Afrosoricida > Tenrecidae > Tenrec > Tenrec ecaudatus. Next base: position 19,649 of record NW_027459342.1, on the reverse strand, counting down.
AGCCTAGATTGTCCAAGTGCCCGCTAGTTAACCTACATAGTCCAAGGGCCCACTAGTTAACCTAGATAGACCAAGTGTCCTTTAGTTAACCTACATAGTCCAAGTGCCCGCTAGTTAAGCTATATACCAAGTGCCCGTTACGTAACCTAGATATTCCAAGGGCACGCTAGTTAACCTCTATCGTCCAAGTGCCCGCTAGGCAACCTAGATAGTCCAAGTGCCCGCTAAGGAACCTACATAGTTCAAGTGCACGCTAAGGAACCTACATAGTCCAAGTGCACGCTAGTTAACCTAGATAGTCCTAGTGCCCGCTAGTTAAGCTACATAGTCCAATTCCCGCTAGGTAACCTAGATACTGCAAGTGCCCGCTTGTTAACCTAGATAGTTCATGTACCCGCTAGGCAACCTAGATCGTCCAAGGGCCCCCTAGTTAGCCTACATAGTCCAAGTGCCCAGTAGTTCATCTAGATAGTCCAAGGGCCCGCTACTTAATGTAGATAGTCCAAGTGCCATTAGTTAAAGTACATAGTCCAAGGCCCGCTAGTTAACCTACATAGTCCAAGTACCCGCTAAGAAACCTAGATAGTCCAAGTGCACGCTAGTTAACCTAGATAGTCCAAGTGCCCTCTAGTTAACCTAGATCTTCCAAATGCCCGCTAAGAAACCTAGATAGTCCAAGTGCCCTTTACCTAACCTTGATAGTCCAATTGCCCGCTATTCAACATACATAGTCCAAGTGCCCGTTCGTTAACCTAGAAGTCCAAGTGCCCGCTAGGTAACCTAGACTCTCCAAGTGCCCGCTAGTTTACCTACATAGTCCAAATGCCCGTTCGGTAACCTAGATAGTGCAAGTGTCCGGTAGTTAACCTACATAGTCCAAGTGCCCGCTAGGAAACCTAGATAGTCCAAGGGCCCGCTAGTTAACCTACATAATCAAAGTGCCCGGTAGTTAACTTACATAGTTCAAGTGTCCGTAGGGAACATACATAGTCCAAGTGCCCGCTAGGGAACATACAGAGTCCAAGTGCCCGCTAGGGAACCTACATAGTCCACGTGCCCGCTAGGGAATCTACATAGTCCAAGGGCCCGCTAGTTAATGTAGATAGTCCAAGTGCCGCTAGTTAATCTACATATTTCAAGGGCCCGCTGTTTAACCTACATAGTACAAGTACCCGCTAGTTAACCTAGATCGTCCAAGTGTCCGCTAATTAACCTACATTGTACAAGTGCCCGTAGGGAACCTAGATAGTCCAAGTGCCCGCTCTGGAACATACATGGTCCAAGTGCCCGCTAGGGAATCTACATAGTCCAATGGCTCGCTAGTTAACGTAGATAGTCCAAGTGCCGCTAGTTAATATACATAGTCCAAGGGCCCGCTAGTTAACCTACATAGTCCAAGTACCCGCTAGTTAATCTACATAGTCCATGGGCCCGCTAGGTAACCTACATAGTCCAAGTGCCTGCTAGGGAACCTACATTGTCCAAGTGCCCGCTCTGGAACATACATAGTCCAAGGGCCTGCTAGGAAACCTACAGAGTCCAAGGGCCCGCTGGGTAACCTAGATAGTTCAAGTGCCCATTAGGTAACCTAGAGTCCAAGTGCTCGCTTGTTAACCTACATAGTCCAAGTGCACGCTATGTAACCTAGATAGTCAAAGTGCCCGTTAGGTAACCTAGATAGTCCAAGTGCCCGTTACCTAACCTAGATAGTCCAAGTGCCCGCTAGGCAACCTACATAGTCCAAGAGCCCGTTCGTTAACCTAGAAGTCCAAGTGTCCGCTAGGTAACCTAGACAGTCCAAGTGCCCGCTAGGTTACCTGCATATTCCAGGTACCCGTTCATTAACCTAGATAATCCAAGTGCCCACTAGGTAACCTAAATACTCCAAGTGCCCGATAGGTAACCTATATAGCCGAAGTGCCCGCTAGGTAACCCAGATAGTCCAAGGGCCCGCTAGTTAACCAACATAGTCCAAGGGCTCACTTGTTCACTTTGAGTGTTCAAGTGCCCGCTAGTTAACCTAGATCGCCAAGTGCACGCTAGTTAACCTACATAGTCCAAGGGCCCACTCCAAATGCCCGCTAGGGGCCCTAATAGTCCAAATGCCCGCTAGTTATCCTAGATAGTCCAAGTGCTCGCTAGTAAACCTAGATAGTCCAAGTGCCCGCTAGTTAACCTAGATAGACCAAGTGCCCGCTAGGGAGCCTATCTAGTCCAAGTACCCACTAGGAAATGTACATAGTCCAAGTGCCCGCTAGGTAACGTAGATAGACCAAGTGCCCGCTAGTTAACCTATATAGTCCAAGTGCCCGCTAGGTAACCTAGACAGTTCAAGTGACCATTAGGTTACCTACATAGTCCAAGTGCCCGCTAGTTATCCTAGATAGTCCAAGTGCTCACTAGTTAACCTAGATAGTCCAAGTGCCCGCTAGTTAACATAGATAGACCAAGTGTCCGCTAGGGAACCTACCTAGTCCAAGTGCCCCATAGGGAACCTACATAGTCCAAGTGCCCGCTAGTTAACATAGATGATCCAAGTACCCGCTAGGAAACGTACATAGTCCAGGTGCCCGCTAGTTAACGTACATAGTCCAAGTTCCCTCTAGGTAAGGTAGATAGTCCAAGTGCCCACTAGGGAACGTACATAGTCCAAGTGCCCGCTACGTAACCTAGATAGTCCAAGTGCCCGCTAGTTAACCTACATAGTCCAAGTGCCTGCTAGGTAACCTAGATAGTCCAAGTGCCCACTAGTTAACCTACATAGTCAAAGTTCCCCCTAGGTAACCTAGATTGTCCAAGTGCCCGCTAGTTAACCTAAATAGTCAATGGGCCCGCGAGTTAACCTACATAGTGCAAGAGCCCGCTAGCTAACCTAGATAATCCAAGTGCCCGCTAGTTAACCTATATCATCCAAGTGCACGCTAGTTAACCTACATAGTCAATGGGCCCGCTAGTTAACCTACATAGTGCAAGAGCCCGCTAGTTAACCTAGATCGTGCAAGTGTCCGCTAGTTAACCTACATAGTCCACGTGCCAGTTAGCTAACCTAGATAGTCCAAGGGCCCGCTAGTTGACCTACATAATCCAATTGCCCACTAGGGGACGTACTTAGTCCATGTGCCCGTTAGCTAACGTAGATAGTCCAAGTGCCCGCTAGTTAACAATGATCATCCAAGTGCCCGCTAGTTAACCTAGATAGTCCAAATGCCCTCTAGTTAACCTAGATCGTCCATGTGCCCACTAGTAAACCTACATAGTCCAAGTGCCTGCTAGTTAACCTACATAGTCCAAGTGCCCGATACGGAGCCTAGACAGTCCAAGTGCCCGCTAGGTTACCTGCATATTCCAAGTGTCCGTTCATTAACCTACATAGTCCAAGTGCCCGCTAGGTAACCAATATAGTCCAAATGCCCGCTAGGGGCCCTAATAGTCCAAATGCCCGCTAGTTAACCTAGATAGTCCAAGTTCTCGCTAGTTAACCTAGATAGTCCATGTGCCCGCTAGTTAACCTAGATAGACCAAGTACACGCTAGGGAACCTATCTAATCCAAGTACCCGCTAGGAAACGTACATAGTCCAAGTGCCCGCTAGGTAACGTAGATAGTCCAAGTGCCCGCTAGGTAACGTAGATAGTCCAAGTGCCCGCTAGGGAACGTACATAGTCCAAGTGCCCGCTAGGTAACCTAGATAGTCCAAGTGCCCGCTAGTTAACCTACATAGTCCAAGTGCCCGCTAGGTAACCTAGACAGTTCAAGTGACTATTAGGTTACCTACATAGTCCAAGTGCCCGCTAGTTATCCTAGATAGTCCAAGTGCTCACTAGTTAACCTAGATATTCCAAGTGCCCGCTAGTTAACCTAGATCGACCAAGTGTCCGCTAGGGAACCTACCTAGTCCAAGTGCCCCATAGGGAACCTACATAGTCCAAGTGCCCGCTAGTTAACATAGATAATCCAACTACCCGCTAGGAAACGTACATAGTCCAAGTGCCCGCTAGTTAACGTACATAGTCCAAATGCCCGCTAGGTAAGGTAGATAGTCCAAGTGCCCACTAGGGAACGTACATAGTCCAAGTGCCCGCTACGTAACGTAGATATTCCAAGTGCCCGCTAGTTAACCTACATAGTCCAAGTGCCTGCTAGGTAACCTAGATAGTCCAAGTGCCCACTAGTTAACCTACATAGTCAAAGTTCCCCCTAGGTAACCTAGATTGTCCAAGTGCCCGCTAGTTAACCTTAATAGTCAATGGGCCCGCGAGTTAACCTACATAGTGCAAGAGCCCGCTAGCTAACCTAGATAATCCAAGTGCCCGCTAGTTAACCTATATCGTCCAAGTGCCCGCTAGTTAACCTAGATCGTCCAAGTGCCCACTAGTTAACCTACATAGTCAATGGGCCCGCTAGTTAACCTACATAGTGCAAGAGCCCGCTAGTTAACCTAGATCGTGCAAGTGTACGCTAGTTAACCTACATAGTAAACGTGCCAGTTAGCTAACCTAGATAGTCCAAGGGCCCGCTAGTTGACCTACATAGTCGAAGTGCCCACTAGGGGACGTACTTAGTCCATGTGCCCGTTAGCTAACCTAGATAGTCAAAGTGCCCGCTAGTTAACAATGATCATCCAAGTGCCCGCTAGTAAACCTACATAGTCCAAATGCCCGCTAGTTAACCTACATAGTCCAAGTGCCTGATAGGGAGCCTAGAGTCTCCAAGTGCCCGCTAGGTTACCTGCATATTCCAAGTGCCCGTTCGTTAACCTACATAGTCCAAGTGCCCGCTACGTAACGATTATAGTCCAAATGCCCGCTAGGGGCCCTAATAGTCCAAATGCCCGCTAGTTAACCTACATAGTCCAAGTGCTCGCTAGTTAACCTAGATCGTCCAAGTGCCCGCTAGTTAACCTACATAGTCAATGGGCACGCTAGTTAACCTACATAGTGCAAGAACCCGCTAGCTAACCTAGATAATCCAAGTGCCCGCTAGTTAACCTATATCGTCCAAGTGCCCGCTAGTTAACCTAGATCGTGCAAGTGTCCGCTAGTTAACCTAAATAGTCCAAGTGCCAGTTAGCTAACCTAGATAGTCCAAGTGCCCGCTAGTTGACCTACATAGTCCAAGTGCCCGCTAGGGAACCTTCATAGTCCAGGTGCCAGCTAGGTAACCTAGATAGTCCAAGTGCCCACTAGTTAACCTACATAGTCAAAGTTCCCCCTAGGTAACCTAGATTGTCCAAGTGCCCGCTAGTTAACCTAAATAGTCAAAGGGCCCGCGAGTTAACCTACATAGTGCAAGAGCCAGCTAGCTAACCTGGATAATCCAAGTACCCGCTAGTTAACCTATATCGTCCAAGTGCCCGCTAGTTAACCTAGATCGTCCAAGTGCCCGCTAGTTAACCTACATAGTCAATGGGCCCTCTCGTTAACCTACATAGTGCAAGAGCCCGCTAGTTAACCTAGATCGTGCAAGTGTCCGGTAGTTAACCTACATAGTCCACGTGCGAGTTAGCTAACCTAGATAGTCCAAGGACCCGCTAGTTGACCTACATAGTCCAAGTGCCCACTAGGGGACATACTTAGTCCATGTGCCCTTTAGCTAACCTAGATATTCCAAGTGCCCGCTAGTTAACAATGATCATCCAAGTGCCCGCTAGTTAACCTAGATAGTCCAAGTGCCCTCTAGTTTACCTAGATCGTCCAAGTGCCCGCTAGTAAACCTATATTGTCCAAGTGCTCGCTAGTTAACCTACATAGTACAAGGGCCCACTAGTTGACCTGGATAGTCCAAGTGACCGCTAGTTAACCTAGATAGTCCAAGTGCCCGATAGGTAACCTACATCGTCCAAGTGCCTGTTAGTTAACGTAGATAGTCCAAGTGCCCGCTAGGTAACCTAGACTGTCCAAGTGCCCGCTAGGTTACCTACATAGTCCAAGTGCCCGTTCGTTAACCTAGATAGTCCAAATGCCTGCTAGGAAACCTACATAGTACAAGGGCCCGCAAGGTAACCTAGATAGTTCAAGTGCCCGCTAGGTAACCTAGAGTCCAAGTACTCGCTAGTTAACCTACATAATCCAAGTGCACGCTATGTAACCTAGATAGTCAAAGCGCCCGTTAGGTAACCTAGATAGTCCAAGAGCCCGTTACCTAACCTAGATAGTCCAAGTGCCCGCTAGGCAACCTACATAGTCCAAGAGCCCGTTCGTTAACCTAGAAGTCCAAGTGCCCGCTAGGTAACCTATACAGTCCAAGTGCCCGCAAGGTTACCTGCATATTCCAAGTGCCCGTTCGTTAACCTAGATAATCCAAGTGCCCACTAGGTAACCTACATACTCCAAGTGCCCGCTAGGTAACCTATATAGCCCAAGTGCCTGCTAGGTAACCCAGATAGTCCAAGGGCCCGCTAGTTAACCAACATAGTCCAAGGGCTCACTTGTTCACTTTGATAGTTCAAGTGCCCGCTAGTTAATCTAGATCGTCCAAGTGCACGCTAGTTAACCTAGATTGTCCAAGTGTCCGCTAGTTAACCTACATAGTCCAAGTGCCTGCTAGTTAACCTATATACCAAGTGCCCGTTACGTAACCTAGATATTCCAAGGGCACGCTAGTTAACCTATGTCGTCCAAGTGCCCGCTAGGCAACCTAGATTGTCCAAGTGCCCGCTAAGGAATCTACATAGTCCAAGTGCACGCTAGTTAACCTGCATAGTCCAAGTTCCAGCTAGTTAACCTAGATACTGCAAGTGCCCGCTTGTTAACCTAGATAGTTCATGTACCCGCTAGGCAACCTAGATCGTCCAAGGGCCCCCTAGTTAGCCTACATAGTCCAAGTGCCCGGTAGTTCATCTAGATAGTCCAAGGGCCCGCTACTTAACGTAGATAGTCCAAGTGCCACTAGTCAATCTACATGGTCCAAGGGCCCGCTAGTAAACTTACATAGTCCAAGTACCCGCTAAGAAACCTAGATAGTCCAAGTGCACGCTAGTTAACCTAGATAGTCCAAGTGCCCTCTAGTTAACCTAGATCTTCCAAATGCCCGCGAAGAAACCTAGATAATCCAAGTGCCCTTTACCTAACCTAGATAGTCCAATTGCCCGCTATGCAACATACATAGTCCAAGTGCCCGTTCGTTAACCTAGAAGTCCAAGTGCCCGCTAGGTAACCTAGACTCTCCAAGTGCCCGCTAGTTTATCTACATAGTCCAAATGCCCGTTCGGTAACCTAGATAGTGCAAGTGTCCGGTAGTTAACCTACATAGTCCAAGTGCCCGCTAGGTAACCTAGATAGTCCAAGGGCCCGCTAGTTAACCTACATAGTCAAAGTACCCGGTAGTTAACTTACATAGTTCAAGTGTCCGTAGGGAACATACATAGTCCAAGTGCCCGCTAGGGAACATAGAGAGTCCAAGTGCCCGCTAGGGAACATACATAGTCGAAGTGCCCGTTCGTTAACCTAGAAGTCCAAGTGCCCGCTAGGTAACCTAGACTCTCCAAGTGCCCGCTAGGTTACCTATATAGTCCAAATGCCCGTTCGGTAACCTAGATAGTGCAAGTGTCCGGTAGTTAACCTACATAGTCCAAGTGCCCGCTAGGGAACATACAGAGTCCAAGTGCTCGCGGGGAACCTAGATAGTCCAAGGGCCCGCTAGTTAACCTACATAGTCAAATTGCCCGGTAGTTAACTTACATAGTTCAAGTGTCCGTAGGGAACATACATAGTCCATGTGCCCGCTAGAGAACCTAGATAGTCCAAGTGCCTGATCTGGAACATACATAGTCCAAGTGCCCGCTAGGGAATCTACATAGTCCAAGTGCCCGCTAGTTAACCTAGATAGTTCTATTTCCCGCTAGGTAACCTCGATAGTTCAAGGGCCCCATAGTTAGCCTACATAGTCCAAGTGCCCGCTAGATAACCTAGATAGTCCAAGTGCACGTTCGGTAACCTAGATAGCCCAAGTGCCCTTTACGGAACCTAGACAGTCCAAAGGCCCGCTAGTGAACCTACATAGTGCAAGTGTCCGTTAGTTAACCTACATAATCCAAGTTCCCCCTAGTTAACCTACATAATCTAAGTGCCCGTTAGCTAACCTAGGTAATATAAGGGCCCGCTAGTTGACCTTCATAGTCCAAGTGCCAGCTAGGTAACCTAGATAGTACAAGTGCCCGCTAGGGAACCTAGATAGTCCAAGTGCCTGTTAGCTAACCTAGATAGTCCAAGTGGCAGCTAGGTAACCTACATAGTCCAAGTGCCCGTTCGTTAACTTAGATAATCCAAGTGCCCGCTAGGTAAACTAGACAGTCCAAGTGCCCGCTAGTTAACCTACATAGTCCAAGTGCCCGATAGGGAACCTACATAATCCAAGTGCCCGCTAGGGAACCTACATAGTCCAAGTGCCCGCTAGGCAACCTACATAGTCCAAGTGCTCGTTATTTAACCTAGATAGTCCAAGTGCCCGCTAGGTAACCTACATAGTCCAAGTTCCCGCTTGGTAACCTTAATAGTCCAAATGCGTGCTAGGGAAACGACATAGTCCAAGGGCCCGCTAGTTAACCTAGATAGTCCAAGTGCCTGCTAGTAAACCTACATAATCCATGGGCCCGCTAGTTAACCTACATAGTGCAAGGGCCCGCTAGTTAACCTAGATCTTGCAAGTGTCCGCTAGTTAACCTACATAGTCCAAGTGCACGCTAGTTAACCTAGATTGTCCAAGTGCCCGCTAGGTATCCTTCATAATCCAAGTGCCTGCTAGGTAACCTAGATAGTCCAAGTGCCCGCTAGTTAACCTAGATAGTCCTCGTGCCCGTTAGTTAACCCAGATAGTCCAAGTGCCCACTAGGGGACGTACATAGTCGAAGTTCTCGCTAGGTACCCTAGATAGTGCAAGTGCGCGCTAGGGTATGTACATAATCCAAGTGCCTGCTAGGAAACCTAGATAGTCCAAGAGCCCGCTAGTTAACCTACATAGTCCAAGGGCCCGCTAGTTAACCTACATAGAACAAGGTCTGCTAGTTAACCTAGATAGTCAAAGTGCCCGTTACCTAACCTAGATTGTCCAAGTGCCTGCTAGGTAACCTACATTGTCCAAGTTCCCGCTAGGTAACCTAGATAGTCCAAGTGCCCGTTACCTAACCTAGATTGTCCAAGTGCCCGCTGGGCAATATACATATTCCAAGTGCCCGTTCATTAATCTAGAAGTCCAAGTGCCCGCTATGTAACCTAGACATTCCAAGTGCCCGCTAGGTTACTTGCATAGTCCAAGTGCCCGTTCGTTAACCTAGATAGTCCAAGTGTCCGCCAAGGAACCTATTTATTTCAAGTGCTATCTAGGTAACCTAGATAGTCCAAGGGTCCGCTAGTTAACCTAGATAGTCCAAGGGCTCGCTTGTTAACTTTGATAGTCCAAGTGCCCGCTAGTTAACCTAGATCGTCCAAATGTCCTCTAGTTAACCTACATAGTCCAAGTGCCCGCTAGGTAACCTACATAGTGCAAGTGTCTGCTAGGTAACCTACATAGTCAAAGTGCCCGCTACTTAACATAGATAGTCCAAGTGCCCGCTAGGGAAGGTACATAGTCCAAATGCCCGCTAGGTAACCTAGAGAGTGCAAGTGTCCGCTAGTTAACCTACATATACCAAGTTTCTGCTAGGTAAACTACATAGTCCATGAGCCCGTTCGTTAACCTACATAGTGCAAGTGCCCGCTAGGTAAAGTAGATAGCCCAAGTGCCCGCTAGGAAACGTACATAGTCCAAGTGACCACTAGGTAACCTAGACACTCCAATTGCCCACTAGTTAACCTAGACAGTTCAAGTACCCGATAGGGAACCTACATAATCCAAGTGCCTGCTAGGGAACCTACATAGTCCAAGTGCTCGCTAGGCAACGTAGATAGTTCAAGTGCCAGCTAGGTAACCAAAGTAGTCCAAGTGCCCGCTAGGTAACTTACAAAGTCTAAGTGCCCGCTAAGGAATCTATATAGTCCAAATGCCCGCTAGGGAGCCTATATAATCCAAATGCCCGCTAGGTAACCTAGATAGTCCAAGGGCCAGCTAGGAAACCCACATAGTCCTAGTGCCCCCTAGTTAACCTACATTTTCCAAGTGCCTGATAAGGAACCTACATAGTCCAAGTGCCCGCTAGGTAACCTGCATAGTCAAAATGCCCTCTAGTTAACCCACATAGTCCAAGTGCCCGCTAGGGAACTTACATAGTCCAAGGGCCCGCTAGGGAACCTACATAGTCGAAGTGCCCGTTAGTTAACCTAGATAGTCCAAGTGCCCGCTAGGTAACCTAGATAGTCCAACAGCCCTCTAGGTAACCTACATACTCCAAGAACCCGCTAGGCAACGTAGATAGTTTAAGTGCCAGCTAGGTAACCTAGATAATCCAAGTGCCCGCTAGGTAACCTACAAAGTCTAAGTGCCCGCTAGGTTATCTATATAGTCCAAATGCCCGCCTGGGAACCTACATAGTCCAACTGCCCGCTAGGTAACCTAGATAATCCAAGTGCCCTCTAGTTAACCCACATAGTACAAGGTCCGCTAGTTAACCTAGATAGTCCAAGTGCTCGCTAGTTAACCTACATAGACAAGGGCCCGCTAGTTGACCTAGATAGTCCAAGTGCCCGCTAGGTAACCAAAGTTGTCCAAATGTCCGATAGGTATCCTAGATAGTTCAAGTGCCCGCTAGGTAACCTATATAGTCCAAAGGCCCGCTAGGTAACCAAGATAGTCAAAGGGCCCGTTCGGTAACCTAGATAGTCCAAGTGCCCGCTAGGAAACCTACATAGTCCAAAGGCCCGCTAGGTAACCTAGATAGTCAAAGTGCCCGTTAGGTAACCTAGATAGTCCAAGTGCCCTCTAGGTAACTTACATTGTCCAAGTTCCTGCTAGGTAACCTAGATAGTCCAAGTGCCCGTTACCTAACCTCGATAGTCCAAGTGCCCACTAGGCAACCTACATAGTACAAGAGCCCGTTCGTTAACCTAGAATTCCAAGTGCCCGCTAGGTAACCTAGACAGTCCAAGTGCCCGCTAGGTAACCTAGATAGTCCAAAAGCCCGGTAGGTAACCTACATACTCCAAGTACCTGCTAGGTAACTTAGATAGTTCAAGTATCAGCTAGGTAACCTAGATAGTCCAAGTGCCCGCTAGGTAACCTAGATAGTCCAAGTGCCAGCTAGGTAACCAAAGTAGTCCAAGTGCCCGCTAGGCAACATACATAGTCCAAGTGCCCGTTCGTTAACCTAGAAGTCCAAGTGCCCGCTATGTAACCTAGACAGTCCAAGTGCCCGTTCGTTAACCTAGATAGTCCAAGTGCCCGCTAGGGAACCTACATAATCCAAGTGCCCGCTAGGCAACCTACATAGTCCAAGTGCCCTTTAGTTAACCTAGATAGTCAAACTGCCTGCTAGGTAACTTAGATAGTCCAAGTGCTCGCTCGGTAACCTAGATAGTCCAAGTGCCCGCTAGGTAACCTAGATAGTCCAAATGCCCGCTAGGGAAACTACATAGTCCAAGTGCCCGCTAGTTTGCCTAGATAGTCCAAGTGCCTGCTAGTAAACCTACATAATCCATGGGCCCGCTAGTTAACCTACATAGTACCAGGGCCCGCTAGTTAACCTAGATCATGTAAGTGTCCGCTAGTTAACCTACATAGTCCAAATGCCCGCTAGTTAACCTATATACCAAGTGCCCGCTACGTAACCTAGATAGTCCAAGGGCACGCTAGTTAACCTACATAGTACAAGTGCCCGCTAGGCAACCTAGATATTCCAAGTGCCCGCTAAGGAACCTACATAGTCCAAGTGCACGCTAGTTAACCTAGATAGTCCAAGTGCCCGCTAGTTAACCTAGATAGTCCAAGTGCCTGCTAGGTAACTGACATAGTGCAAGTGTCCGCTCCGTAACTTACATATTCCAAGTGACCGCTAGTTAACATAGATAGTCCAAGTGCCCGCTAGGGAACGTACATAGTCCAAGTGCCCGCTAGGTAACTTAGATAGTGCAAGTGCCCGCTAGTTAACCTAGATAGTTCTATTTCCCGCTAGGTAACCTCGATCGTTCAAGGGCCCCATAGTTAGCCTACATAGTACAAGTGCCCGCTAGATAACCTAGATGGTCCAAGTGCACGTTCGGTAACCTAGATAGCCCAAGTGCCTTTTACGGAACCTAGATTGTCCAAAGGCCCGCTAGTTAACCTACATAGTGCAAGTGTCCGTTAGTTAACCTACATAATCCAAGTTCCCCCTAGTTAACCTACATAATCTAAGTGCCCGTTAGCTAACCTAGGTAATATAAGGGCCCGCTAGTTGACCTACATAGTCCAAGTGCCAGCTAGGTAACCTAGATAGTACAAGTGCCCGCTAGGGAACCTAGATAGTCCAAGTGCCTGTTAGCTAACCTAGATAGTCCAAGTGGCAGCTAGGTAACCTACATAGTCCAAGTGCCCGTTCGTTAACTTAGATAATCCAAGTGCCCGCTAGGTAAACTAGACAGTCCAAGTGCCCGCTAGTTAACCTACATAGTCCAAGTGCCCGATAGGGAACCTACATAATCCAAGTGCCCGCTAGGGAACCTACATAGTCCAAGTGCCCGCTAGGCAACCTACATAGTCCAAGTGCTCGTTATTTAACCTAGATAGTCCAAGTGCCCGCTAGGTAACCTACATAGTCCAAGTTCCCGCTTGGTAACCTTAATAGTCCAAATGCGTGCTAGGGAAACGACATAGTCCAAGGGCCCGCTAGTTAACCTAGATAGTCCAAGTGCCTGCTAGTAAACCTACATAATCCATGGGCCCGCTAGTTAACCTACATAGTGCAAGGGCCCGCTAGTTAACCTAGATCTTGCAAGTGTCCGCTAGTTAACCTACATAGTCCAAGTGCACGCTAGTTAACCTAGATTGTCCAAGTGCCCGCTAGGTATCCTTCATAATCCAAGTGCCTGCTAGGTAACCTAGATAGTCCAAGTGCCCGCTAGTTAACCTAGATAGTCCTCGTGCCCGTTAGTTAACCCAGATAGTCCAAGTGCCCACTAGGGGACGTACATAGTCGAAGTTCTCGCTAGGTACCCTAGATAGTGCAAGTGCGCGCTAGGGTATGTACATAATCCAAGTGCCTGCTAGGAAACCTAGATAGTCCAAGAGCCCGCTAGTTAACCTACATAGTCCAAGGGCCCGCTAGTTAACCTACATAGAACAAGGTCTGCTAGTTAACCTAGATAGTCAAAGTGCCCGTTACCTAACCTAGATTGTCCAAGTGCCTGCTAGGTAACCTACATTGTCCAAGTTCCCGCTAGGTAACCTAGATAGTCCAAGTGCCCGTTACCTAACCTAGATTGTCCAAGTGCCCGCTAGGCAATATACATATTCCAAGTGCCCGTTCATTAATCTAGAAGTCCAAGTGCCCGCTATGTAACCTAGACATTCCAAGTGCCCGCTAGGTTACTTGCATAGTCCAAGTGCCCGTTCGTTAACCTAGATAGTCCAAGTGTCCGCCAAGGAACCTATTTATTTCAAGTGCTATCTAGGTAACCTAGATAGTCCAAGGGTCCGCTAGTTAACCTAGATAGTCCAAGGGCTCGCTTGTTAACTTTGATAGTCCAAGTGCCCGTTAGTTAACCTAGATCGTCCAAGTGCGCGCTAGTTAACCTAGATCGTCCAAATGTCCTCTAGTTAACCTACATAGTCCAAGTGCCCGCTAGGTAACCTACATAGTGCAAGTGTCTGCTAGGTAACCTACATAGTCCAAGTGCCCGTTCGTTAACTTAGATAATCCAAGTGCCCGCTAGGTAAACTAGACAGTCCAAGTGCCCGCTAGTTAACCTACATAGTCCAAGTGCCCGATAGGGAACCTACATAATCCAAGTGCCCGCTAGGGAACCTACATAGTCCAAGTGCCCGCTAGGCAACCTACATAGTCCAAGTGCTCGTTATTTAACCTAGATAGTCCAAGTGCCCGCTAGGTAACCTACATAGTCCAAGTTCCCGCTTGGTAACCTTAATAGTCCAAATGCGTGCTAGGGAAACGACATAGTCCAAGGGCCCGCTAGTTAACCTAGATAGTCCAAGTGCCTGCTAGTAAACCTACATAATCCATGGGCCCGCTAGTTAACCTACATAGTGCAAGGGCCCGCTAGTTAACCTAGATCTTGCAAGTGTCCGCTAGTTAACCTACATAGTCCAAGTGCACGCTAGTTAACCTAGATTGTCCAAGTGCCCGCTAGGTATCCTTCATAATCCAAGTGCCTGCTAGGTAACCTAGATAGTCCAAGTGCCCGCTAGTTAACCTAGATAGTCCTCGTGCCCGTTAGTTAACCCAGATAGTCCAAGTGCCCACTAGGGGACGTACATAGTCGAAGTTCTCGCTAGGTACCCTAGATAGTGCAAGTGCGCGCTAGGGTATGTACATAATCCAAGTGCCTGCTAGGAAACCTAGATAGTCCAAGAGCCCGCTAGTTAACCTACATAGTCCAAGGGCCCGCTAGTTAACCTACATAGAACAAGGTCTGCTAGTTAACCTAGATAGTCAAAGTGCCCGTTACCTAACCTAGATTGTCCAAGTGCCTGCTAGGTAACCTACATTGTCCAAGTTCCCGCTAGGTAACCTAGATAGTCCAAGTGCCCGTTACCTAACCTAGATTGTCCAAGTGCCCGCTAGGCAATATACATATTCCAAGTGCCCGTTCATTAATCTAGAAGTCCAAGTGCCCGCTATGTAACCTAGACATTCCAAGTGCCCGCTAGGTTACTTGCATAGTCCAAGTGCCCGTTCGTTAACCTAGATAGTCCAAGTGTCCGCCAAGGAACCTATTTATTTCAAGTGCTATCTAGGTAACCTAGATAGTCCAAGGGTCCGCTAGTTAACCTAGATAGTCCAAGGGCTCGCTTGTTAACTTTGATAGTCCAAGTGCCCGTTAGTTAACCTAGATCGTCCAAGTGCGCGCTAGTTAACCTAGATCGTCCAAATGTCCTCTAGTTAACCTACATAGTCCAAGTGCCCGCTAGGTAACCTACATAGTGCAAGTGTCTGCTAGGTAACCTACATAGTCAAAGTGCCCGCTACTTAACATAGATAGTCCAAGTGCCCGCTAGGGAAGGTACATAGTCCAAATGCCCGCTAGGTAACCTAGAGAGTGCAAGTGTCCGCTAGTTAACCTACATATACCAAGTTTCTGCTAGGTAAACTACATAGTCCATGAGCCCGTTCGTTAACCTACATAGTGCAAGTGCCCGCTAGGTAAAGTAGATAGCCCAAGTGCCCGCTAGGAAACGTATATAGTCCAAGTGACCACTAGGTAACCTAGACACTCCAATTGCCCACTAGTTAACCTAGACAGTTCAAGTACCCGATAGGGAACCTACATAATCCAAGTGCCTGCTAGGGAACCTACATAGTCCAAGTGCTCGCTAGGCAACGTAGATAGTTCAAGTGCCAGCTAGGTAACCAAAGTAGTCCAAGTGCCCGCTAGGTAACTTACAAAGTCTAAGTGCCCGCTAAGGAATCTATATAGTCCAAATGCCCGCTAGGGAGCCTATATAATCCAAATGCCCGCTAGGTAACCTAGATAGTCCAAGGGCCAGCTAGGAAACCCACATAGTCCTAGTGCCCCCTAGTTAACCTACATTTTCCAAGTGCCTGATAAGGAACCTACATAGTCCAAGTGCCCGCTAGGTAACCTGCATAGTCAAAATGCCCTCTAGTTAACCCACATAGTCCAAGTGCCCGCTAGGGAACTTACATAGTCCAAGGGCCCGCTAGGGAACCTACATAGTCGAAGTGCCCGTTAGTTAACCTAGATAGTCCAAGTACCCGCTAGGTAACCTAGATAGTCCAACAGCCCTCTAGGTAACCTACATACTCCAAGAACCCGCTAGGCAACGTAGATAGTTTAAGTGCCAGCTAGGTAACCTAGATAATCCAAGTGCCCGCTAGGTAACCTACAAAGTCTAAGTGCCCGCTAGGTTATCTATATAGTCCAAATGCCCGCCTGGGAACCTACATAGTCCAACTGCCCGCTAGGTAACCTAGATAATCCAAGTGCCCTCTAGTTAACCCACATAGTACAAGGTCCGCTAGTTAACCTAGATAGTCCAAGTGCTCGCTAGTTAACCTACATAGACAAGGGCCCGCTAGTTGACCTAGATAGTCCAAGTGCCCGCTAGGTAACCAAAGTAGTCCAAATGTCCGATAGGTATCCTAGATAGTTCAAGTGCCCGCTAGGTAACCTATATAGTCCAAAGGCCCGCTAGGTAACCAAGATAGTCAAAGGGCCCGTTCGGTAACCTAGATAGTCCAAGTGCCCGCTAGGAAACCTACATAGTCCAAAGGCCCGCTAGGTAACCTAGATAGTCAAAGTGCCCGTTAGGTAACCTAGATAGTCCAAGTGCCCTCTAGGTAACTTACATTGTCCAAGTTCCTGCTAGGTAACCTAGATAGTCCAAGTGCCCGTTACCTAACCTCGATAGTCCAAGTGCCCACTAGGCAACCTACATAGTACAAGAGCCCGTTCGTTAACCTAGAATTCCAAGTGCCCGCTAGGTAACCTAGACAGTCCAAGTGCCCGCTAGGTAACCTAGATAGTCCAAAATCCCGGTAGGTAACCTACATACTCCAAGTACCTGCTAGGTAACTTAGATAGTTCAAGTGTCAGCTAGGTATCCTAGATAGTCCAAGTGCCCGCTAGGTAACCTAGATAGTCCAAGTGCCAGCTAGGTAACCAAAGTAGTCCAAGTGCCCGCTAGGCAACATACATAGTCCAAGTGCCCGTTCGTTAACCTAGAAGTCCAAGTGCCCGCTATGTAACCTAGACAGTCCAAGTGCCCGTTCGTTAACCTAGATAGTCCAAGTGCCCGCTAGGGAACCTACATAATCCAAGTGCCCGCTAGGCAACCTACATAGTCCAAGTGCCCTTTAGTTAACCTAGATAGTCAAACTGCCTGCTAGGTAACTTAGATAGTCCAAGTGCTCGCTCGGTAACCTAGATAGTCCAAGTGCCCGCTAGGTAACCTAGATAGTCCAAATGCCCGCTAGGGAAACTACATAGTCCAAGTGCCCGCTAGTTTGCCTAGATAGTCCAAGTGCCTGCTAGTAAACCTACATAATCCATGGGCCCGCTAGTTAACCTACATAGTACCAGGGCCCGCTAGTTAACCTAGATCATGTAAGTGTCCGCTAGTTAACCTACATAGTCCAAATGCCCGCTAGTTAACCTATATACCAAGTGCCCGCTACGTAACCTAGATAGTCCAAGGGCACGCTAGTTAACCTACATAGTACAAGTGCCCGCTAGGCAACCTAGATATTCCAAGTGCCCGCTAAGGAACCTACATAGTCCAAGTGCACGCTAGTTAACCTAGATAGTCCAAGTGCCCGCTAGTTAACCTAGATAGTCCAAGTGCCTGCTAGGTAACTGACATAGTGCAAGTGTCCGCTACTTAACCTACATATTCCAAGTGACCGCTAGTTAACATAGATAGTCCAAGTGCCCGCTAGGGAACGTACATAGTCCAAGTGCCCGCTAGGTAACTTAGATAGTGCAAGTGCCCGCTAGTTAACCTAGATAGTTCTATTTCCCGCTAGGTAACCTCGATCGTTCAAGGGCCCCATAGTTAGCCTACATAGTACAAGTGCCCGCTAGATAACCTAGATGGTCCAAGTGCACGTTCGGTAACCTAGATAGCCCAAGTGCCTTTTACGGAACCTAGATTGTCCAAAGGCCCGCTAGTTAACCTACATAGTGCAAGTGTCCGTTAGTTAACCTACATAATCCAAGTTCCCCCTAGTTAACCTACATAATCTAAGTGCCCGTTAGCTAACCTAGGTAATATAAGGGCCCGCTAGTTGACCTACATAGTCCAAGTGCCAGCTAGGTAACCTAGATAGTACAAGTGCCCGCTAGGGAACCTAGATAGTCCAAGTGCCTGTTAGCTAACCTAGATAGTCCAAGTGGCAGCTAGGTAACCTACATAGTCCAAGTGCCCGTTCGTTAACCTAGATAATCCAAGTGCCCGCTAGGTAACCTAGACAGTCCAAGTGCCCGCTAGTTAACCTACATAATCCAAGTGCCCGCTAGGGAACCTACATAGTCCAAGTGCCCGCTAGGCAACCTACATAGTCCAAGTGCCCGTTATTTAACCTAGATAGTCCAAGTGCCCGCTAGGTAACCTACATAGTCCAGTTCCCGCTTGGTAACCTTAATAGTCCAAATGCGTGCTAGGGAAACGACATAGTCCAAGGGCCCGCTAGTTAACCTAGATAGTCCAAGTGCCTGCTAGTAAACCTACATAATATATGGGCCCGCTAGTTAACCTACATAGTGCAAGGGCCCGCTAGTTAACCTAGATCTTGCAAGTGTCCGCTAGTTAACCTACATAGTCCAAGTGCACGCTAGTTAACCTAGATTGTCCAAGTGCCCGCTAGGTATCCTTCATAATCCAAGTGCCTGCTAGGTAACCTAGATAGTCCACGTGCCCGCTAATTAACCTAGATAGACCTCGTGCCCGTTAGTTAACCCAGATAGTCCAAGTGCCCACTAGGGGACGTACATAGTCGAAGTTCCCGCTAGGTACCCTAGATAGTGCATGTGCGCGCTAGTGTATGTACATAGTCCAAGTGCCTGCTAGGAAACCTAGATAGTCCAAGAGCCCGCTAGTTAACCTACATAGTGCAAGGGCCTGCTAGTTAACCTACATAGAACAAGGTCTGCTAGTTAACCTAGATAGTCAAAGTGCCCATTACCTAACCTAGATTGTCCAAGTGCCTGCTAGGTAACCTACATTGTCTAAGTTCCCGCTAGGTAACCTAGATAGTCCAAATGCCCGTTACCTAACCTAGATTGTCCAAGTGCCCGCTAGGCATTATACATATTCCAAGTGCCCGTTCGTTAATCTAGAAGTCCAAGTGCCCGCTATGTAACCTAGACATTCCAAGTGCCCGCTAGGTTACTTGCATAGTCCAAGTGCCCGTTCGTTAACCTAGATAGTCCAAGTGTCCGCCAAGGAACCTAATTATTCCAAGTGCTATCTAGGTAACCTAGATAGTCCAAGGGTCCGCTACTTAACCTAGATAGTCCAAGGGCTCGTTTGTTAACTTTGATAATCCAAGTGCCCGTTAGTTAACCTAGATCCTCCAAGTGTCTGCTAGTTAACCTAGATTGTCCAAGTGCCTGCTAGTTAACCTACATAGTCCAAGTGCCCGCTAGGTAACCTACATAGTGCAAGTGTCTGCTAGGTAACCTACATAGTCAAAGTGCCCGCTACTTAACATAGATAGTCCAAGTGCCCGCTAGGGAAGGTACATAGTCCAAATGCCCGCTAGGTAACCTAGAGAGTGCAAGTGTCCGCTAGTTAACCTACATATACCAAGTTTCTGCTAGGTAAACTACATAGTCCAAGAGCCCGTTCGTTAACCTACATAGTGCAAGTGCCCGCTAGGTAAAGTAGATAGCCCAAGTGCCCGCTAGGAAACGTACATAGTCCAAGTGACCACTAGGTAACCTAGACACTCCAATTGCCCACTAGTTAACCTAGACAGTTCACGTACCCGATAGGGAACCTACATAGTCCAAGTGCCTGCTAGGGAACCTACATAGTCCAAGTGCTCGCTAGGCAACGTAGATAGTTCAAGTGCCAGCTAGGTAACCAAAGTAGTCCAAGTGCCCG